>NW_022147210.1:138146-144784 GCF_002938485.1 Sitophilus oryzae
ATCAATTGTGCTTCGTTCAGTTACGTATTGCTCCCTTTTATTTGTTTAGCAAATTGTTGTACACAGGGTAATAATGTCATTTCGGTCTCTCCCAAACGAACAATGTCTAAATATGGGTTTGCCATCGCGTTGTTTCCATGAGTAATGGCTCTATCTCTCCGCCGGACAATGCGAAGCAATCGTTACATAGTTCCCATTGTAGTTTTCGAATTTCGACGCTATTTATCGCTGTTATAGTAATTAATAGTCTAGCTAGAATAATGGGTCGCTAGATTTGAATTGGTTCGAGTCGTGAATCTTAGAAGACATTAAACGATCATTTATGTTTGGTTTTTAGGTGCCTATAAATTATAAAGCCATTTTTTTTAAAGCCTGGGTATTTCTCTACTGATACAGAAATCTAAAAATTGGTTTGGGACAGATCATATTTCAATATTATTGGAGTGATGCAACGATGACATATAGACTGTAGGATGTGAGTTATAATACAAGAAAGGGGGACACAGTAGATTTTTGAAGTCGTGGTGATTACTCTCCCCTCACTCATTCTATATTCTACTTTCTAAAGGAAAACACCAAGAAACTTGAAACTTGAAAGGTGATCTGCATGTCAATATGCTTCAAGAGACTATTGATCCTTTTATCACCTAAGACCTAGAAACTTAAATTGATCCAGTTTTACAGGAGGATTTGTTAACATTCCAGAAGGACGGTGCTCCACCTCATTTTCTTCAGGTCCGACAGTGGTTAAACGAGAGATTTTCGGATACATGGATTGGCCGAAGTGGACCAATTGAAAGGCCTCCAAGATCACCGGATTTAACACCCTTAAATTCTTTGCTGGGGACATCTTAAATCCACAACCTACTGAACCTTAAAAGGCGAATTACAGCAGAATGCCGGTCAATTCGAGAGTTTGAAAACAGACTCTATTATTGTTTACAAGAAAATGGACCACATTTTGAACAACTTGTAAGATAGGGCGTAAGTGGTGTAACCAATATTATAATCATTAGTACTACAAAGAGATCCATTGCAATCATTTTTGTGTAAACACTAGCCTGAAAACCAAAATCTCAATGCAGACATATTTAATTGTTTCTGCAACTTTGAAACACGATTATTCGGAAACCTCTAGAAAAAAGCAACAAGTAGGATACCACTGAAAAGGGAATTAAACGCCCTTTAATACGATGTTCCCCTTGACCCCCATTCCATTTAAGTTTGTTAAGGGTGAACATCAACCCCTCCTATAGGGTTGGATAAAAATATTAATTTAAAGTGCCCCCCTCACAAATAAAATTGACGTGTCTTTCCGATTTTCCATAATTTTTAACTGCAAGATACTAAGGGTGGGAAGTTTTAAAATTGACACAGTGTATAGTAATTTATTTCCGTACAAAATTTAGTACAAATTAAACCACAACTATTACGTCTGTCAGACGATTAAATGCGGTTCATTAATCCAGTCCGGTTCTGTCCGTCACGAAGAAAATGAAAAGTAGAATTATTGCTATTTTAATTCGAAGGATTTCACGAAAATCGAGACCAATCAGCGATAATTGGATGGACGGACGAAATTGCGTTGTGACAGTGAGTCGAAGGAAAATTATACATTTTTAACAAAAAAAAAAAAAAAAAAAAAAAAAAAAAACATTAAAAAAGTTGTGAAATAATGGTCTAGAGAGTGAGTTTTTTAAATTAATTGAAACGAACGATTTTCTGCCGCGCCGCCCCCCCCAGATAGAAAAAAAGGCCATTTTGAACAAATTTGATCATAGCACGAGACAAAGTAGGTACGATGGCCGTCTCTTCACACGACAATTTGCAGGTTCCAATCTGCAGGCGACAATCTATAAAGAACAAAAAGGAAATACGACTCCTGCAACTCCCAGTGGATGATATGCCAAGAATGTACAACTTAGAGAAACACCTCAATGCCTCAATGTAGTATTGAGCAATAAAAAGGATTGGAAGAGAGAAACGTCTTCTCAGCAGTTAAAAGACCATACCGTAACTTGGTATACTGATGCTTCCAAAACCAATGGGTGAACAGGGATCGGAGTATTTGGGTCGAGAACTAAATACTCCGAACCAATAGGCACCTACCCTAGCATCCTACAGGCAGAAATCTACGCTATCGAAAGATGCGTACAACTTATCTTAGATAGGAAGTATCGGAAACAAGAAATAGCCATCTTGTCTGATAATCAAGCAGCGTTAAAAGCGATCAACTCAGTATCAATCAATTCGAAATTGATCAAAGAATGCAGAGAAGCTGAATAAATTAGGCAAAGAAAACAAAGTCCTCCTACTCTGGGTGCCTGCTCACCAAGGGATAGAAGGCAATGAAACAGCAAATGTTCTAGCTAGAAAAGGAGCGAACACTCCACTAACTGGACCAGAACCTTACTGCTTCCCAAGTGGTAACCAACTAAAGGCGGAACTCAAGAACTTGGAAGACTCCATCTGCAACCTGGAATGGGAATCTTGCAACAGTCTAAGACACTCTAAGAAGTTTCTGAGGGCTTACCACCAAGAAAAATCAAAGATCTTCCTGGATTTAAGTAAGAACAATATTCGGATTGTCACGAGATTTTTAATAGGACATTGTCTCCTCAATGAATACCTCAGTAGATTGAAACTAAGAAGAAACGGCGAGGGCAGATTCTTTGGGGAAAATGGGGAAACACCAGAACACCTCATCACTGAGAACGCCCAGACGATAACCATTCGTGCCATGAACTTTGGTACGACTGATATTGGAGATAGAGAACAACCCTCTGTAAAACCATCCCAGATACTAGCTTTTGTCAAAGCCCTAGGGCTGTATGATTAGTTATAACTCAAGAAAGGGGGACACAATAGATCTGTAAGGTCGCAGTGATTAACGCCCCTCCCGCTCATTCTAAATTATAAAAATTCTAATCTGTAAAGAAATCGGATGTAGTGATAAGCAAAGCATACAAGACCAAGACCAAGATTCCCTTGGTTTTGGTCTAACATAAACAAATCAAACATTATTCATGTCAATTCTTCAATGCTTTTTAATATAAATTGCATGTATCCATTGATTTTCCATCAGGCTGTCTTGTTGTGCGGTGTCTGGTATGTCGCCTACACCATTTCTAATCGATCTTAAACAATACAGAGTATTAGTCAAAATCAAACGTTTTTTATTTTTTACCTGCACAAATAATATAAGTGACTGTGCATGACCAATCGGTTAGATATAATCCTGTTTAATATATGTATTAGAATTAAAAGCAGTTTCCTCAGAGCGAAAATTTGGTAAAACTAAACCTAGCATAGAAATTATATTGAAGTAACATGGAAACAAAACACATTCGGATCATATCTCGAGATAAGATGATGCCCAGCAAAATGTGACACTTTATACAGATATATAAGAAGATTTGTCTGTGCAATAATGGCTTTTTTCTCAATAACAAGGGGCTATATTGTGTGAGTTCCCTTTCTATATCTGCACCCATTTTCCTATCCCTGTACCCTGCATCAACTTATTGCAGGTCCTTGATAGGATGGGAGCATAGTTCCTCCGGTTCTAGCATAGCTTTAATATGTGCCCCGCTGTTTCAGAATCTTTATCGTAGAGTCTGCAGCAAAGACTTCCTTGATACAGGTTGAACTTGTTCAGGTAACACTTGATAGCCGTGTGTCCTGTCAAGAAACCTGTGGTTAATTTATTCCTGCTAAGCATTAGCAGTTCTTTTGTGGTTTTAGAGCTAGGTCCTTGGATAAAGGCCTTGATGTGCCTGTGCACCTGTCTGTTTGTCCAGTGGGCATTTTGCTTTTCCTGGATCCAGAGTTTTAGTGCAATTTGAGTATCCCAATACTGACTCTGGACCAAGATATGCCAATGATCCCTACCTAGCTAGCTCATCGGATTTTTCGTGCCTTGTATGCCGCTGTGACCTGGCACCCAGAATACTTTAATTCTGTTCCTTCGTGCCAGACCTCCCAGTTGACCTAGGCATTCCCAGAAGAGCCTCGACGATACCTTTGGACACATAAGCACCCCAAATGCCGCCTGACTGTCTGAGCCTCGGTCTAAGCATATATTGATGAGCTTACCTCTTTTGTTGTTTTCTCTCGCACATTGTAGAATGGTAAAAATTTATGCCTGGAATACGCTTGAGTGATACGGTATGCAATAATATTACGTTTATTATTCGTATTATCGTTATTCGGGTCAGAACGTCCTACGAAGTTGTCCGATACCTAACTTCCACCCTGTGCGATTTTCCCCTTGATCTTCGGTCAGATTTTTCTCGCTCATCGATCTTCTTATTCCTTCCATCCATGTTTTCTTCGGACGTCCTCTCTTTAGTTTACCAGGTGGTATCCAATAAAATACTTGTTTTGGAATGCTTTCATTGTGCATTCTCTGAACGTGGCCGTACCATATTAATTGTTTTTATTCTATATCATTCACTATTGTTCCCTGTATTCGGATCTGTCGTCTAATGTCTTCATTTCTGATTGTATACTTCCTTGAAATTCTCATTGTTCTTCTAATCGTGTCCATTTCTGTTGTCTCTAATTTCCTTCTATTCCTGTTAATGAGTCGTTATGTTTCACATCCATAAAGTAATATGCTTTTAACTAGTATCTCGTATATATTATATATCCTGTTTTTTGTAATTTCAGTGCTCCATAGAATGCCATTTATGCATTGATAATTCTTCTTGCCTGTATTACTCTGTATTGGCTCCAATTGGAAGGTATTTCGTTTTTCTGTATTTACTGTGAGACCTCATTTAGCATATTCTTCAATTTTCTTTTGCACCATATATTCCATGCCATCTTTGTCGTTTGCAATTATGGCCTGGTCGTCTGCATGCGAATTGTCTTTTGTCTGGTCTTGTCTAGTCATGCTTATGTCTAGTCATTATTACTCTAAACTTTGCTACTTGGTCGCACTGAAAAAATCGTATCAATTAAAATATTCAATTTGCCATCGATGTGGCCTCTAAATCATTCTCTCGAAGCGGCATCGGCAGCAGCAGCGAGAGACGGACGCGGCAGAAAGGGCGAGCGATACAATCGATCCGAGCAATTTCAATATAATTGTCAGCCGAAGATCTTTCTCCTGGTAATGGTGAGCGATAGGTCATCGGCAGGATATTAATTATTGTTAGATGCCACCGGTTCTACAGCCCTATTGATTTACGTATCGGCGTATTAAGCCGTTTTAATAACGATCTGATAACGGGGGGAGACGATTCGGACGTGGTTGCTTCGTCGTAGTCGTCTCATTAGCATATTGAGTCGTTTGCGGTCGGCGGGTGATGGATGTCTGGGGAAGTTAGGAGCAGTCCCAGACGCCGCGCCGCGCCGCTGTTCAATCCAATCTAGAGTGAGATATTGGCTCATTGATTTACTTATTGGTAGATTCTATCGTTTATATATGTATAGTAGGAGACGGGTTAATATAGTAATGAATGTCAAAGCGATGGAGCTAATAATAACTTTTTATGCACAAAAAAGCAATTGTATTATATCAGATTCTAAGCGTTTCAGATGGCTATTAAAAATGTTTTAACACGACCGAATGATTGAGTACCTACTTGTGCTAAAAAAAAGGTATGCGCGACTTAAAAATGGTTTTATAGTTTGAGTTTAGCAAGTGGCGGATCAGATTATGAGTTGTTGTAATAAATTCCATCAGTTTTTTGGTCATTCTATATCTCAATGTACAGGGTGGTCGAAATTGGTCTGTTTTAACAAAGAAAACCTATTTCCTGACAAGATAGAGCAAAACCGCAAGCAGACGGTCATGGGCTCAATTTCTGAGAAACGTTTAATGGCGTAAACCGCCTGTTGATATTTTCACTGCCAACAGAGATACGGGGGCTTTTTGATTTTTTTACCATTTTGAAAATTGCCCATAAATAAAATTCTGTAAAAACGTTCTTAGGGCACTTTTTTAAGCACAATCCAGTGGCGTTGTCAGTTTTTTTTTCTATTCTTGCTCTTTTTGTCAGAAATAATAAAAAATATAATTTTTTAAATAGAAATCATAGTCGGCTATGAACTTAAAAAATTGCTGGCATTTAACCCTTTCCAACGTTATAAAGTTATGGGTATCTATTTCTAAGAATGAGAGAAATATTAGGTTTTTTTTTCTTTATATCGAAGCGGGTCTTGATTCTGTGTTGAGCTATTTGCCTAATTATTTGTTATCGCAATTTAATATTCTATATTATTATTAATCTGCATAATTAAAGACTTTTGAAAAAGTAAATTAAGATTCTATATTAGTAATTACAATTAAAATCGAT
Organism: Sitophilus oryzae; assembly: GCF_002938485.1. Classification (NCBI taxonomy): domain Eukaryota; kingdom Metazoa; phylum Arthropoda; class Insecta; order Coleoptera; family Curculionidae; genus Sitophilus; species Sitophilus oryzae. Next base: position 144,452 of record NW_022147210.1, read on the forward strand.
ACAATAAACAAAGAACAAAACTAAAAAAGACGTATTTTTGAGTGACGAATATAGTTTTCTAAAAAGAATCATCAAAGATGTTCAAACTGAGCACCTCCTTATTGAATACACAATAAACATCTTTTGCACACACAACGATGAAACAGCGAGTTACAACGATTTATTAGGTGAGCTGGTGATAAAGTCCAAAGGTTGCCTAGTAGCCTTCTGCAATTCTTCTCTGGTCCCAATGGTTCTTCCCTTATATATATAAGGTCTTTTAATTTTCTCCATAAAAATGTCGAAAGGAGTTAAATCACAGGACCTAGCAGGCTAAGATATGGGGCCCCTTTT
>NW_022147211.1:0-205509 GCF_002938485.1 Sitophilus oryzae
ATTTGTTGGGTACTCCGAACTTTTTCATAATTGCCCAAAGTGCATCTCTGTTCACAGAGTCGAAGGCTTTTGTTAGGTCGATGAATGCAACATAAAGTTTAGACTGCTGTTCTTTTACTTTTTCCTGTAGTTGGCGGATGGAAAATATGGAATCGACGGTGCCGCGGTTAGTGCGAAAACCCGTTTGCGATTCTGGAAGGATTTTTTCTATATGTGGGTGCAGGCGGTTTGATATAATTTTTGCAAGAATTTTTCCGCCGATAGCCAAGAGTGAAATTCCCCGGTAGTTTCCGCAGTCTGATGCACTTCCTTTGTTCTTAAATATATTCACTATCATTCCCATTCAGCCAGCCATAGGTGGTCGAACGTACATCTGTTGGGGCAGGCTGGACCATGAAGGGCGCCGCAGTTGCGTTTGTCATCATTTCTGTCCAGCAAACTCTATTTGATTAGATTGGATTTTACTGAGGCCACCCCAGTTCTGATACGGCTTAGCATCCTCCAGGTTTTCCAGTCGCTAGAAACACCGTTTGGGCCTTTAGCTATGCACAGAAACTGTGGTATAAATAAACCAATGAGGATTGCAATAATATAATTAATAGCTATGCAAAATAGGGATTCATATAGCTTATTCTATAGAATTAATAAGAATAAATAAAAAAATAATATCCTAAACTATCATTTGCATTGTTATTTATCGTTTTTTTTTCAGAACCACGTTTTATTTGCGTCTGATGTATTAAACTGCCTCTTCTGCACATGTAATCGGTGCACTTGCAGTTTGGATCGGAATTATCAACGTCGGATTGGGATGAACAAGAAAAAGAAAATTTGTGTGCCATATTTAAAAAAAAATGGAATCAGTAATCAGTCAACGGAATTTTATTATCCTAATTTTTTAAATTCTTTTAAATTTTAGTTTTTTTCTTTAATAACCTTAGATAGACGATTTGGTACTCCAAATTGGACATAGTAGCGTGTATTTTTTTCTATTCTTTGGAACCCAATTCAAGTATTGAAACCGCTCTGCTAGGTATCTGTAGTATTTTTTCACTATATTTACAAATAAACTATTTCAAGTGGAGTGCAGCTGCCCTGCTATTATAGATGTGATTTGGGCGTGGTGGTAATCGTGATCTGTCAAGCAACAGGGGCACATATACGGGAGGGGTAATGGTGGTAGTTACCCCTCCCAGGAAGAATTTATAAATAAGAAAATCTGGTATAAATTAAAATTTTCACAAAATAAATTAATAATATCAATCAAAATAGAAATCCAGAATAATGTTAATATAATAATATAACAGCTCCCGTATACATATAGCGTTTAACGCCTTGGGAGTAGTAAGGTACTGCTTGCCATACTAGAGCCGTTCGGTATACAAGGAAGGTAATGTGGCTAGCACTACACTTCAACCGCCTATTATTACCTCAGGATTCCAAGTACTCATTTAAGGCTGAGTCGACCTAGGTACCCAAACTATTTTTATTTTAATAAAAATAGTCGGCTGATGAAATGCCGGGTGTAGGATTCGAACCCACTACCTTGAGATTGGTAGACGAGAGCCTGTACCTCTACGCCACCGGGCACCTTTAATGTTAATATAAATTTATAAATGTTCGTATATTACCGATTGTCGATGTCCTTATATTAACTACACTATTAATTTATTTAACCGATTTTGTAGTACTTATGTATCCATTACAGGTTTAGACACATTTAGATGTCATCGAATACATGTCTATTAAAAAGTGATGATGTACTGGTGTGTTTTGACCGCTATGTAATATGTCGATGGCATAAGCTAAGGGCTGGAGGATTTTAAGGTAGTCTTCAATATATTCGAGATCAATTTCTTTAATTCATCTTTCGGGCTAGATAACGGAGTCAGGGATTTACATGAAAGACAACAAACCCACCTAACTAAACAAAACCGGTTTCGAAAAACTAACATTTTAACTAGTGGAACTGAGTATTGTTTTTATCTGCTTCGTGGCTGCTGCCTAACGATTTAAAAAGAAATGCTGCTGTTAAAAATTTATCATAAAAATCTATAAAAATCTGACTTAAGTCTTTTATAAAAAGACTTAAATCTGTTTAATGACTTAATCCTTCTCTAAAAAGACTTAAACCTTTTTCTATTTCGGAATAAGCATTTTAAATCAAAAATCATTTTAAAAAAGACTTAAATTTTAAGTCTTAAGTCAGCTTTCAAAAATTGACTTAATATCAAATGACTTAAGTCTTTAAAGTCAGTTTTCTGTGAGCTTGCAGCTCTGGTAGGTAATCTAGTGGAAAGCCCTGAATAAGTAAAATGATCATGAAGATACCTTAATCTGAGATGGGATTACAATATTAGAAAACAAATGTAAGCTAAGCATCACAGTCACTAGCAATAAAATAGAACTGCATATGACGATATTTTTTGTCATAAACTGCTCTTCTTACAGTTATATTACATCATGCAGTGTACTTATATCGGGACTTCAACCTTCCAATTATAATAGTTAGAATTGCAAAATAATCAATTTGTTTCCGTCATTTGTACAAAAGAAGCAGCTTTATTAAGATAATAAAGGATTTTATTGCTTCCCCAATTTTCTTTGATCTGTAATTAAGCGAGAGAATATTTTATTTATATTATTTTTCCTAGAATGTAACGAAAATATCTCGGTCTGTATTTATTTTCTGTTAGGTATACAATTAATCGCTTTAACTTGCAACTACGTGATTCCGCAGACTACGAAAACTAGTCGATAAGTGAAACAACAAGCGGATTTTAATTGCCTTATTTCGACACCTCTAAAAATGGTTGGTTAGGTAATTTATTACACATTTCATTACGGTATTTAATTATTATTTTTTATGTTTTAAACTATTGTTATTATTGTATATTAAAATCATATTTATAATTTTAAAATATAAAACAAATTTCTTGCAGTATAGGTATACATACATATAATAAAATTATATAAGGATTCTTGCCACTTAACTGCTGATATAGAAATTTAATTCTACGCTGTGTTTGTCATAATGTGGATTAACCTGCTCTCACTACCGGTTTCGGAGCCCTACTCCATCATCAGGTGAGCTTGGCCAGATCCACAAATTAGAATTAAATTTCTATATCAGCAGTTAATTGGCAAGAATCCTTATATAATTTTATTATATACCTATACTGTAAGAAATTTGTTTTCTATTTTATAATTTGACTTGCCTGAAAAAAGCCTTTTATCATCCATGTTGCGCCTCGGTGGTACGAAAGTACTACCATTGCACGCAGGCCGCTATCTCCCGTTCGGGACTTAATATCTAACCGACACTTTCCGACAAGTCGGAATTAACTATCTCTGCGCTGTGGTTGTCATTTTGTGGATCTGCCTAAGCTCACCTGATGATGGAGTAGGGATCCGAAACAGGTAGTGAGAACAGGTTGATCCACATTATGACAAACACAGCGTAGAATTAAATTTCTATATCAGCAGTTAAGGGGCAAGAATCCTTATATAATTTTATTATATATCTATACTGCAAGAAATTTGTTTTCTATTTTATAATTTGGCTTGCCTGAAAAAAAGCCTTTTACTATCCTTGTACTATCGATAGTTGCGCCTCGGTGGTACGAAAGTACTACCATTGCACGCAGGCCGCTATCTCCCGTTCGTGACTTAATATCTAACCGACACCAAACCGACACTTTCCGACAAGTCGGAATTAACTATCTCTGCGCTGTGGTTGTCATTTTGTAGATCTGCCCAAACTCACCTGATGATGGAGTAGGGCTCCGAAACCAGTAGTGAGAGCAGGTTGATCCACATTATGACAAACACAGCGTAGAATTAAATTTCTATGTCAGCAGTTAGGTGGCCACGAATCCTTATATAATTCTATTTATAATTTTATATATTATCACCATTCTCGGTAAAAAAACGAAAGAAGCGTTACTACTTTTCAAAGATATAGGAAAAAAATCCTGAAGAAGCATTATATTAAATGCAAAACGTTGTATAAATAAAAAAAGAAGTTTTTTTTAATTGATCCTGAAACCCAAGAAACAATAAATAAAAAAAAACCTAAAGAAGAAAACATTCGACCAATGTGTATTACCAGTCATGACATGTGGAGGCGAAACCTGGACACTTAAAATGGACGTCATAAGGAAACTGCAGGTCGCACACGCTCAATGGAACGAAATATGCTAGGAATGACAAAAAGAGACCGCAAAAGAATAGTGTGGTTATGGCAAAAGACCCAGGTAATAGATGTCATCCACAGAGTCAAATCCCTCAAATGGCAAGGGGCAGGACACCTGGCAAGAAGAACGGACAACAGATGGATCACAGAAATTTCAGCATGGTATCCACGAGGAATTAGCGACCTAGAATAAGACCAAACCTGAGATGGGACCATGATATTACGAAATTAGCAAGGATAACTTGGGCCCGCATACCCAACAAAAAACAACAATGAGCCCAACTACAAAGAGAGTATCTAAATATGTGAGGGAGGCTACACCATAATTGGAAATGGTTGAATAAGCTGAAAATGATGAAAATGATCCTGATAATAGAGTGTCAGTTAAAGTCGGCATCATATAATATGGAGTTGTTTCTGTTTATTGCTTTAGGAGAAAGTTGACTTCACTGATAATCAATAATGGTGTCTTGTAATGTAAATTGTTTTAAAAATGACATAAAAAATAACCTGTTGCTTTTGGGTATGTGACAAATTTGGAAATAAATTGAATAAAAATGATATTCGTGGTTGAATTTTGAAAAAGCTATTTCTTTTGTAATTTTATATCTTCTTCTTGAGTTTCGCCCTTGAGGTAGAATTAATTGGCTATATCTAAAGAGAATTATCTTCGCCTTTCTGCTGTTCTGACGCGTGTTTGGACCATTCATTCCCTAATTCCTAATTTTACATCTCTCTCTCTGTCTGTCTTTATTCCTACAAAAGGAATGTAGTGGTCAGGTGATGTGTGAGGTTTGTCTCCATAATTCCCTGTCTTGTGCTTCATGTACAAGCGTGTGCAGTGGCTTGTGGGTGATTTTTGATAGCTGGTCTATCCATCGGGAAGGCGAGCGGCCTCTTGGTCTTCTTCCCGGAACCTTGCCCTGTATAATAAATTTTTCCATAAAGTCAGTATAGACTGAGAGGCGTTCGTGTATAGAAGTTGAGAGATGTTCAGTTCTTGGATTATGGATTCATTGGTTCGCCGGGCAGTCCAGGGAATTCTGAGCATTCGTCGCCAACAGTACATCTCAGTTGCGTCAATTTTTTTCATTTCTGACTGTCTCATCGTCCAGGACTCGGAGCCATACATTAATATAGGAAATATTAGGCAGTGAACAAGTCTTTTTTTTGTGTTTAGATATGTGTTTGTCTCGCCATATCTTTGAGAGTTTTCGCACTGCCACTCTTGTCATTTCACATCTTCTTCTTATTTCCCCTTTTAACGATCCCGTGTTGTTTATAAGTGACCCAAGATATATATATTGACTTACAACCTCAAAACGACCAATGCTCACTACATCAGGTTTGTTGTTGTTTTGCCTGTCGATAATCATAATTTTTGTTTTAGAGGGATTAATTTCAAGTCCAAGTTTCTCAAGCTGTAGTAACTCTTCCTCGTTTCCCGCTAGAAGGACCGTATCGTCTGCAAATCTGAGGTTGGTAATTTTGTGACCATTAATTTTTATCCCCTTTTGCCAATGTTCCAATGCCCTTCTCATGATATATTCAGTATATACATATATTGAATAACTGAGGAGATAGTATGCACCCCTGCCTAACACCACAGGTAGGCTGGAAGTCTTCCGAAGTAACGCCATTGATGGTAATTCTACTTTTGGTATTTACATAGAGATTCTGGATCAATGAAATCAAATGAAGAGGCACGCCCATTTTTTTAAGAACCATCCATAGTTTTGACCATTTGACTTTGTCAAAAGCTTTTCGATAGTCTATGAAAGAAATATAGAGCGGATTGTTAAATTCTCGGGCCTTTTCAATAATCTGACGGATATTCAAAATTTGTTCACGTGTTCCTCGACCTCTTGTGAATCCTGCTTGCTCTGGAGGGATTTGTGGTTGAATATATGGTTTTAACCTTTCGTTAATGATATGAAGAAGAATCTTACTGGCATGTGAAATTAGCGCAATGGTACGAAAGTTATCGCATTTGGCTGGAGATCTCTTTTTGTGGATGGTTATTATGGAACAATCGGTCCAATCTGATGGCCATTGGTGAGTATGCCATATCACATTACATAACTTGTGCAAGATGTCCACACCAAAATCTCCCGACGCTTGGAGCATTTCGGCCGTGATGTAATCTGGTCCCGGGGCTATATGATGTTTTAGGTTTTTTATTGCTGCTTCAATTTACGATCTCAGTATATCTGGTTCTTCATTAATTATATCACTGTGGAAAGAGCAACTAGGCTGAGGATCTTTTTCTTTATACAGTGTTCCGCAGTATGTTCGCCATCGTTCCACTATTTCGTTAATTTCGGTTTTAAGTTGTCCTCGATCGTCTTCTATTGCCCATGTTTTTGGCTTGAATTCTCTTGTGAGGTACTTTATCTTTTTAAATAGGTCCCCTGGTTGATTTGTGAAAGCGTGAGATTCTATTTCCTGGCATATTTTTTCATAGTAGTTATTCTTGTCGATGGTGCAACTGTGTTTGATCTCTGTATTTATTTTTCTATATTTATCTTTTTCATCTTGTGTTTTTATACCACTTTGCACTAATGGTCGTCTTTGTTCAATTTTTAGCAATGTGCTGTCAGAAATCCAATGTTTGTTTTTTTGTCTTTTGTTTAGTTGTCGAGAAGTGGCATTACTCAGACAATTTTTAAAGTCTATCCAAATCTGTTGGGGTTGGGTGTTCTCGTTAATGTTCCACGATGTTTTCAGTAGTTCTTGTTGGAAATGTGTTATGTCGGGGATCTCCATCTGATTTGATCTTGGTTTACTTACAACATTTTTTAACTTTATACGAATCTTTGCTGCCAGTAACTTATGATCCGAGCCACATATTGCTCCGGGGTAAGTCCGTACTGTCCTGAATGAGGTTCTCCATCTCGAGTTAGAGAGAATATAATCTATCTGGTTGCGTACTCTGTCTCCTGGACTATTCTATGTGTAGAGCCTTCGGATATGATGTTGAAATGTTGTGTTCATTATAGTTAGATTGTTTTCGATTGCAAAGTCAAGTAAGCGTTCACCCCGTTAATTTCTTACACCGATACCATATTTACCAACAATAGTTTTAATATGTTCGTTATCGGTTGTATCTCCAATTTTAGCATTGAAGTCGCCGGTTACTATGGTTAGCTCTTTGTTCGGAATGTTTTGGAGAGAACTTCTTAGGTCATGGTAGAAATGGTCGATGTCGACATCGCCCGAAGCAGCAGTCGGAGCATACACCTGAACAATATTTATTGGGTTTGGCCTGGCGTTTAATTTTAAGGCCATGATTCTGTCGCTTATAGCTTTAAAGTCCAAAACATATTTCTGTAATTTTTCGGATACAATGACTGCAACACCAGTATAATTTTGTTGATCGGCGCTTGAAAAGTAGACATAGTTATTAAGACTAGTTTTGAAGAATCCTTGACCTATCCAATGTGTCTCCGATAATCCTGCAATATCGATTTATATCTGGACAGTTCCTTTTCTATAATTGCTAGTTTCCCGGTATGAGTTTTAAGTCCTTGTACATTCCACGTAGCCACGCTCAGGGTATTCCTCATTTGTATATATAATTTGTTGTTTGTAAGGCCAGTAGCTTCCTTATGTCCGCAAGAGTCCTGGCCTTTGATATTCTTGCGGCCGGTAGCTGATTTACCACTACTTGACCCGGACTCAAGGTAGCGCCGGTTGTCAATCGGATTTCATGACGTTGTCCGAGGCCTATCGTCTTGCTTCATTACACATCATACTGACTGTCATGGGAAGATAATGCAGTGGATTTCCCTGCCCTACTGCATGGAAAGGATATAGGTAGGATATAATAGGAGGATGGATAGGACGATGGGATGGGTCATGATTTCTGTCAAGGAAATGGGAAGTGAGAGAAAATCAAGAGCTCGCATCGGCAGGGTTGCTAAGGCCCTGAAGTAGATCTACTCCCCACTGGGACTGCAGAGAGGTATCTGCCTGCTACCGTAATTTTACATAAGTACACCAATTTAAAACGATCTAGGTGATTTTTTTTCGTAAAATGGTCCCTCTATTATTTACTACATTTTTTGTCTCTTGTAAAACAACGCCACCGTGCATACATTTTGAGAAAAAAAAGTAGTTTTCCAAAGCTGACTTCCAAAAAATGGAAGCATGTAAAATATATTATGCTCTAATAATCTAGTTGGAGAAAATATGGAATTTTATGTTTGTATCATAAATTATATTTGACGATAAACCTCATAAAAAAAAATACTAGAGGGACCATTTTACGAAAAGAAAATCTGTTGTCGGTGGAGTTAAAGCAAAATATTTATACTAACATTTATGTAGAGTGGGGGTAGTTTCCACCCTTCCCGTACTATTTCTTGATTTTTGTAAAAAAACATATGTTAAAGCACTTAGCAAAACATAGACACCCAAAATTTCATTCAAACTGGAATAACGGTTCTTAAAATATTTGAAAAAAGTGTTTATTTTTTTAAAGTTTGATGCCCTCTAGCAGACAAACGAATCACTTTTGTATACAGGGAAATTGTATATAACAGACTTATTTCGATTCCAAAAATACGGAGTAGTTCTATGTCCAGGGAATATTGGGACACCCTTTATTTATTACGAACAAAGCACGTTGTGATATGTATGAAATAGGACCAAATGCAAAGAGTAAAATTTACCCAACCTTGCCGACGAATATGTTTATATAAACGTACAATGCGTTTTTTCTCTCATTATAAGTGTGCTCCTAACCTATATACCTTTGGATTATTGCACTCTCTTAAAATACTACGTAGGTTACTGCATTCACCTAAGATCGCAAAGTTCTAGATTGTAATAGCATTTTTGGGGTCATATTTATTATCTTTAGTTTGACTTTGTCTTGTATCGCCTTAAATGTTTAAAACCAATCTATACTATACCGGGCAAGTCATAAATAAGTGCAAATATTTGTAGGGGTGCATGGTATCCCCAGAAACACGTTATGAGGCATTTGTGGCGAAAAGATTTATCTAAAGTAAATTCAACCCCAAGATGCGCCAAACGTAAACAGAGACATGAGGCAAGCACGTGAACAGGAACGCTGTAGTAATATAACCAGGACCGCACTAAGGTCGGATATTTCAAATCATAAAATTATTATTTATATTTTTATGATCTTTTTTTACTATTGTTTATATTTTATGATGGATATTTTTATTATATAATTGGGTAATTATTGGGAAAACTGGAAATCGTCCTATTTTCACCAAAATTGGTATACACCCTATTTTGAGGTCGTAGATTACGAATCTGACCAAACCTAACCAACCAGCGGTCACTTACCGTTTTCCAGAAAAACGGAAAATAATTTCAACATTGAATTTTTCTTTATTTCACCCCTATAAAGTAATAATTTCACTATACTTTTATTATATCATAGTTTAATCTAAAAGCCACGCTTGATTGAAAAATGTCCAAAATTTTAGTGAAAACACTTTTCTTAACAAAATAACAAAGAAAATTGAGATCAGATGGAAGTTTAACATTTCATATATTCTTCTTTCTCTCTCCTATGTAATGAGAGAGACAAATATTTGAATTTTTTCGGGTGATTAGGGATTTTAAATAAATTACCTATTATGAGATCTGACAATAGTTAAATATACCTATATCCACAAAGTTACGCGGAAGAGTTTTATTATATTGCTTTCAACTTCTATGCTTAGGGGGTTGATATTTTTATGTTATATTAAATTTTATATTAAAAAAAGATTAAACCCCTTCGCAAAGAAATTATATAAAGACTATTTATAAACACGAAGTTGCATGAAAGAGTTTTGATTGCATTGGTTTCAACTTCTTTGCGGAGGGGGTTAATCTTATTTTATACAATATAACAAAAAAAGATTAACACCCTCCTCATAGAAGTTGTAACCAATGCAAATAAAACCTGATAAAACTCTTTCGTGCCACTTCGTGGTTATAAATAGTCAGATCTCGTTGGTAAAATAGCAGTTATGGGAAGGAGCCGTTCCTCAGGCGACCGCCTTTTGTAATCCCAGAATGAGCAAAAAAAACACGCTAAATTTACGTTCAGCATTGGCAACGTTGCTTTAAATGCCAAAAACACAACCCAACATATTCAGTTTGTTTACAAATTTATTTTAGTAAATTTTCCTCTATTATGCATAGAATTGGTTAAAAAAGTAATAGAAAATAGCAAAAACCTCATTGTTTATTGAATACCTAACAAAACATGTGCTAGAAAACCTTAAAAATATGAAAAATTAAGTAAAATTCTACGTTGAAACTATTTTCCGTTTTTCTGAAAAACGGTAAGAGACCGCCAGGAAAAATGTTCAGATTCGTAATCTACGACCTCAAAATAGGGTGTATACCAATTTTGGTGAAAATCGGACGATTTCCAGTTTTCTCAATAATTACCTTTAATTATTATCAAACTACATATAATTAGTGAAATAAAGTGATGGGAAGGGGCGGAATATTAAAATATTACATTACACTTTGGCACGACCGATTTTAACAAATTTGGTGTTTTTTAAAAGGGCTTAATTTGTCCTTTAAAATAATTATCTCTTTATTTGGTACTACTGATTTTTTATTTCCATTATTGACAGCAATATCTGAATATCGGTATAAATAGGTATCTGTTTCTATAATACTATTTGCAAAAAATGTAATAATGTAAACGTTTTTACATAATTTAAAAAGACCAATTGCATTATAACATAATTTAATACATTTTAGTTGACAAAAAAAGCACTTAGTTTTAACTTGCTTTCGTAGCCTGCTGTATTATCCGTTTTAAAGTATAACGACATTTTTTTTTGAAAACTAGTCAAATAAAAACTTCTATTTTTAAACATAATATTTATTAACATTAGATTTACAAAATTTATAATTTTATTAACATTTACAAAATAATAATTTTATATAAAATATATAACTTTTGACTTTTTGTAGCAGGTACGTGTGTACTAATTGTAAAAATATTTTATGCAAACATGAATATTATTTTCTCTATTTGTAACTTGTAACTTGTAATGAAGTGATCAACAATTATAATTGAAATAGTTGACCGTCCTGATTTTAATCGCTTGGTTGGGAATAAATTTAAAAAGCATTTTTATTTTATCAAATAGTATTCCTTAACGCGCTATGCAAGCCGACCCTGTAAAAAATCTCAACCTCCTACCTCAACGGCTCTATGGCTGGCCGGCCAATCAGGGTAGATTTCGCCGCTGGCTCTCGCCTGACACGTGCTGATCACGCACTGTGCATTTGTTTATACTGGTGCATTTTGAATTTGAATACAGTTTAGGTGAATTTGGTTTCATATTAATTTAGGGGATAGCTATTGTAGATATAAATTTAAATTAGTTTGTTGTGTTGTTTTTGTTTTGTTTTGAAAATAGTATCTACAATTTTCAAAATTAAGCAAAAAATTAATAAATTAAATATTTTTATACTTCAAAAATTGCTTCTGTATTGCTTGCTCATTATAAAATTCTCCATAATTGGGATTCAGGATATGTGTTTTATTATTAGAATCAGAACTTTGCATACCATATTTTTTTTTTTTTTTTTTTCATTAGGAATTATTATTTAGTTACAAAAAATCTAACAGTAATAATTTTACTTTTATACTTTATGTCAATAGTATCTGAAAAAAAAATAACGCTGTACTAAAACGAAAAATGGTGGTAAAATTATTTTAAGATGACTCCCAGATATTAAGAAAAAGTAAGTAAATATTATTCTTTAGGGATACTATGACTAGGGCTAGTTCAGGGGTACTATGACTTCAGGGATACTATAACTAGTTCTTTTTCTATGACTTTAATATACTATAAAATAATAAAAGACAGTGTACGGCGCAATCGAAAAAAAACTGCGCCATTAGAAATGACGATCGATGACATTCCCTATATAATTTTACATATAAAAGAGATCTTCATTTCCAGACCATCTCTGATACCGTTTTCTTCAATTCTATGATATAACAAACAATAATTTTAAATATTTTTCTAATTTCCAATTTTCTTAGCAATTTTCTTAGCAATTCATCAATAGTCAGCCCCTTCCTGGCAAATACTGGCAAAAATAGTCCTTCTTCATGGTCTTCTACGCTTCTGTGTCCTGGCCGGATGAACTTACTTTGTTTCCATTTTTTTCCGTAGTACGTAGATTCCCTTCCTCAATTATGTTTATCCGAGGGGCAAACCGCTTTTGGTATTTATTGTACAAGCACTTGGTAATAATTGTATTTTTTTGGTACTAATTTGGTATTATTTGGTAATAAACTGCTATTATTTGGTAATAAACTGGTTTTATTTGGTATTAAATAGGTATTTTGTTGGACATCTGGCAACGCTGGATTAGACGCACGTGGCGACGACGGCCGGGAAGCTGATTGCATCATTTCTAGCCCATTTGCATCTAAAGCTAATACTGAAAAATATCTATATTTCTAGCCCCAAGTACATCTAAAGCTAATTGTGAAAAATATCTGGAATCTGAAGGTGCTTTGACAAAATCGTTTAGTTCTGGAAGTCTTTCAGAAGATACCTCTGTACATGTTTTGGAAACTGATTATACCCAAGAAAATAATATAGTTTCTAAAATACTAAAGCAATGGTGAAAGTCAAAAATTGGTGATGAACTCTGGAGCACTCTAAACTGCAATAGTCTGTTTAATAACATTATTTTTAGCACATCAATTTTACTTCCAAATTCTACTGCAAACTTCGAGGCAAACTCGATTTCGGGATCGACTTTAATATGCAAAATAACCTGCTTTTATAAAAAGCAAGTAACTTTACAAATAAAATATCATCCCTCTACAAAACCCACAACCACAAAAACAAGAGTTACAAAGGCACGCTGGGTAAGCTCAAATTTTCAAACAGACTTGATAAAGCATTTTGATATAACAAATAAATTATTTATACCCAAAATTAGTAATAATCACAGTGTTAAATCCGAGGTTAAATCAGAGGTAAGCAATAATTCTTCAAATACCTCTGAGGCACAACCAAAAATAACTTCATTTCTAAAAAAGCCTTCTACCGAGCCTTCTACGGAAAATACCGAGGAAATTACAGAGGCATGCAAACCCTCATGTAGCAAAATTGTACCCCCTATATGTGAAGCTCTTTGTAATCAAAGAAATCCTAATGTAAAAATACTAGACTACGTAATTATCCCCCCAACTAAACGAGCCTCAGAACTACTCTTATCAGCCGCCACTTTAGCCATACCATCCACAAGCAATAATAATTATCTCCCCGATGTTACCCCTTTACTACCATTACCAGCTGCCGCTTCAACCTTACCGTCAACAAGCAATAATTCAATTTGGAAGTCTACAAAATACAGCCGCTCTCAAAGGAATAAAAGAAAAATTGAAAAGTTTCAGTATAATCAACCTCTTATAACCAACTTTATTTCGATATTAGAGAAAATAAATTCTACTCTTAAGGAAAATGGAGAAATATCGAAAGCTCTTAAGGAAACGATGATGGTTTGTCTAAATGAACCCGAGAATGAACCTGATGAGAATAAGTCAGAATCGAGCCCAGAATCAATGCCAGCAAACAAATTTTTAAACATGTTGCTTAAGACAGACTTTGGTACTAATTTGGTATTTTTGGTTCTAATTTGGTATTTTTTTGGAAATAATTTGGTATTTTTGGTACTTTTTTTCCAAAATTGGTATTTATTGTACACCATTTTTGGCAGCGGTTTGCCCCTCGTGTTTATCAGTGCCAGATCTTAGTTCTAAAACTCTTTTCATCCATCTTCCGTCCTTGAAAAGGCTATATGATCTTCCAAACTCCAATCCTTCCACGTATTTAGCTACCTTTGTTTTGTATCTTATATTTGATGTGACCTATAGTTACTCCAAGCACCGACTTGTCCTGTTTTTTCGATCAGCGGGATCAGCGGAATCAAACTATAATTCTCCACATCAAAACGCTTATAAGTATACTTTAATTAAGGATGCGCATTTCGGTGACCGTGTTAGAGCATCATCAGCAGGTGATCAAAGCTAAAGGGCGTTTACTTCTAATCAATAAAATTAAACTAAACAGTTAGAGTATTTTAGTGGCAATTACTGCATAGTTTTGTTGTTTCACGCAGAGGTTCCAGCCTCTAATATACCTATTTTCCAGAATATGAAAATTTTTTAGGGACGTAAAGTGATTACTGTTAAAATTTCTGCACCGTAAATATAATAAGATTACAACATTAGACTCTTTAAAGTGGCTATCGGCCTGATCCACTGCGACCTTTTCAGACCTATTAAAAAGAAGTATAAAAAAGACTCAAAGTATTTTCAGACCTATCGTGGTCCTCTTCTGAGCTTTAGGTTACATTCTCCAGTCCTATCTTTGTCAAAAAGTCTAGAAACTTGGAGACTGAACCCTCCATATAGCTCTCTATCTATTGCCTATTATTGTAACCTGCACATGTCTTCTAAGCGCTTTTAGACGCACAGTGTATATGACGTTAATTTTCGCTTAGCGCGCACTTACCGAATTGGGTATTCTCATTTGATGCGCTTAGCATCTTCAGCCATTGCGCTAAGCGATTTGAAAACGGCTATCTTAAAGGATCGTTTTGCTTGTCGAACTGTCAGTAAAAATAGAAAAAAAAATGATTCTGTGCGTTCTCTTGCCCTCTAGTGAAACATATTTCTTCTTCTATAAATTCCTCAATAAGTAATTGACAATTTACGACTTGGCAGCAATAAATATTGTTCAAAACATCGAAAATGCTGAGAAGGGTCCTCGACATTTCCCTCGTGTAATAACAAAAAAGCCAAACTAAACAAGAGGACATGAAATTCCACATATTTGACTATTAGTAAACTAAGAAGAACCTGAGAAATTGCGATGATATCAATATATGCTCAACGCGTATCCAGAAAAAGATTCACACGGCAACGAGTATACCAAAATCGACTGCGTGGAGTTCTCCTAATCGAATACTTTCGCTTACCGCTTTGACAGCGTAACGATTTTTTGTTGAAGTTCCAGAATTCGGGCTCAGGTCTGGCTATGAATTTTTTTGAATGTAGGAAATTTTCTCATCTGTCTCTGCTCTGGTGAATTTGTTCAAACTTTTATAGTGGTAAGTTGGTGAAGCAGAAGGGTTTTGGTCTTATAAACTGGATTGATGAGCCTTCTTTGGCCATTTTATCTGAAAAAAATATAATAAACAATTATCAAAGAAATCACCATCATGACTTTTTTGTTACTACTTAGAAATATATTCTTTTGTTATTTGATTCAATTCATTATTATTCCTAATACTTCTTTCTGGTTTTCTACCAATATCTAGGTATACATATCGGATTTTTCCACGAAATATACCGAAATATTCTTGATTCGTAAAACACTCAAACCCCAATATAAAACATTCAGATGTAACGTACATCGCGTCCCTAAAAACCTTTCGGAAAATTACCCCCCACCTCCGTCGTCCTCTGGAAAATTATTCCGAATTTTTCCAGAGCGAGCCAACGGAAAACGGAGCGAAAGCAATAAGTTTTATCTCGGGCCATCAGACACCGTCGAAAGGACAAAAGGGCAAAAAACGCCGCCGCCGCAGCCCTGTGGGCGGATGATAGCAAAACCTGGTCAAAATTATAGTACCTATAGCTGTTACTTTGAATGTGGTAGACAATGATTCTACTAGAGCCGAGCATTCACCCGTGAATTTGTTGAATTGTACTGAATACCAAGGTACCTGGAAGATGCACCGTACCATGTGAGTGCGGTGAGTCGTATATTGGAGAGAAAAAACGTCCTATACATGTACGAATTGACGAACATAAGAAACATACCCAGGGAAGTAAAACAATGAAGTCGGGCATTGCAGATCATGTGTGGTCTAAGCACCACAACATAAAATGGTCGAAAGTCCGGGTTGTCCATTAACAACCCCATTAAAAAATGCGCAAATTTAAAGAGGCCATATTCACTTATAACAATAATAAAATCTTTAGTAATCCAAGGATGGAAATTTCAACAATATGATACCAATCATAAAACGCTCCCATGAAGGTGTTCTTAGTGGAAAACCTCATGCTTGACTGCACCGAACAAATTCACGGGTGAATGCTCGGCTCTAGTATATAAACTCAGTAGTTCTAGGATTTAGTTCAGTTCACACTTGATATCGACCAGTGATACCTCTGACCGAAACGTTGTGTAAGCAAAATAGATAAAGACAATGGAAGTCCGAAACTCGGACTAAAAAAATCCGGCCAGATAGTAATTGCATTAACAGTTGTTATTTATCATTTTAGTTTATATTATATAGCTTATTTTTGGAGCTCTGTATATAGCTGGTCGATCAATAAAAACTCGCAACAATGAAAAAAGGCAATTATTAAGCGATGATCAAGAACCATTATTAAGCATAATAAAACAATAATTCTCTAGAGTCACAAATTTTGAGCAATAAAAAGGAATGGAAGAGAGAATCGTGTGCTCAGAAGGTATGAGACCATATCATAACGTGGTATACTAATGCTACCAACAGCTGGACCAAAAAGTAAATACTCCGAAGGAAAGGACACCTACCCCAGCATACTCCAGGCAGAGATCTACGCTATTGAAAGATGCGTACAATATATCTTAGGTATCCTTACTAGGTCTCCCCTTACAAGATACCCTTACTAGGTCTCTCCCAGGTAGGTACGTCTAGGTCTAACCTCCAACGGAGAAGAAATACTCGAGAGACACTTGAAGAAATTTTTCAGAACTTACGATCGAGAAAAAACAGATATTTTTCTTGATTTAAATAAGGACAATCTTCGGATTGTCAGTCGAATTGTCACGAGATTTTTAAAAAGAAAACTGGCTGGACTCTCCTCAAAGAACACCCTAGTAGATTGAAGCTAAGAAACAACAGCGAATGATCATCACTGATTGAGATGACAACCATTCGTGCCACAAACTTTGGTAGGACTGATATGGGAGATGGAGAACTAACCTCTGTAAAATCGTCTCAGATACCGGCTTTTTTGTGTTACAGCTCTAAAACTTTATGATGAGTTATAACTCAAGAAAGCGGGACACAATGACCTGTAAGATCGCGGTGTTTAATCCCCGTCTCATACACTCTACATTCTAGTTATTCAGCAGCAGTAGAACGTCTTCATACTAAATAAGCATACAATTATTGGATTTCGATTGGTCGCAAGGTCGTTGTATTAATTCGAATGAAAAACTTGCGAAATTTATAAGAATTTCTACAACCAGGACTGCCAAGATGGTTATCACATCTTTTTCTTTGGGCACCTGATTATCAGACAGTGGAACTTCATAAACTCGAATCTCCAGGGGACCGAAATTTCAGAGAATTTCGAGAAAACTCGATTTACAGAAGTCTTCAGTTAACTTCGGGTGTTTTTTATTACCGATTCTGAACCGTCCTAGAACTGTGATACGCATGTGCATCAAGAGGTAATAGGCATTTGCGCATTCGCTGTAGAGTTTTAGGATACACTGTAGAGTTCTGTAGAGGTTTAGTTCATAATTGGTAATACGAAAAACACGCAGTCGATAACATTAAAAGTGGTTCATGACCAAAAGTTGCTGCTCTTTTGGTGTTTTTATTTGCGAAGTTCACAATCTGACAGTTAACCGTTCTTCTGCTTGTGTTTAAAATCATTTATAATCTACAAGACTAATAACATTAAAATATAACGTGAGTTTATTTTCCCAATAATATTTCTTTTAACATAGGTTTTAAAACGACACATATTAAGAGTTTGTGCCTGCTAAGTATTTCTGCGTCTCAAGCATGTCACGCCCTATCTGATTTATGGGCGTCCTGCGCTCCGATTTAGGGGTAAAAATATTCCTAGAAAAGCGTTCAAAATCGAACGATGATTGGTCGAAACAATTCTGTTTCGAAAAAGAAAGTTTGAGAATATTACCTAATGCAGAAAAATACACATATTCCGACGCACAGTACAGTTTTGAGTGCGGTGGCGTGAATAGTGTGTCAGTTAAAGTAAAGTTAATTAGTTAGTTAGTGCAGTGATATAAGCAGGAAGCAGGGTGAGTACATCTCATAAGTGTCGTAGTTTATTAATTAATTAGATCATGAATATTTTGATAAATATATTGATACGTTTTGTTAGATATCATTTGCGTACACATATTATTAAATATTACATTAAATAACTGCGCCGTATACATGCTAGGTCAAAATATAGAATATGAAAGTTAGATAGGGTTAGTAATTAAATAATGCGGCGGTATACCGATGCGGCAGCTACGTGAGCTTTGTTTAGATAGGCTATTGAATCTCTTTACTCTGTAGAGTCGGTGCTGTCTAGTCAGGAGGAGCGCAAGGATAGGCCCGTTAATGTTGCTTGGCAGGATCTGGGATCCCGTAATGTCATAGTAGCAGGGACGCGATTCCTCGTAATGTCGCAACGGTGTAGGGAGTAAAATCCTGGTTATCACCGGTTTTTATATTGTGCCTCTGGGCGTAACCAGATGCGGGAGCGGGACCCCGAGAGATTCAGCCGCTGTATCCGGGTCTTCTGGTTCGTCTAGACCGTGCCACGGGGGGGCGTGGACGGGGGCAAGACAGTACGTTAGTATTTGATGAGATAAGTAAATTTGTAATCAAGAGAGAGAGAGAGATTGGATAGTTCTTTTATAAAGTACCTAATTAGTTAATATGATAGCCACGTAAGCTTTAGGTGGATTAGTGAATTTCTGTTCTCAGTAGAGTTAGTACTGCTTAGCTTGAGGAAGCGCAAGGATAGGCCCGTTAATGTTGCTTGGCAGGATCTGGGATCCCGTAATGTCATAGTAGCAGGGACGCGAATCCTCGTAATGTCGCAACGTCGCACACGGCAGGGATCTGGGATTCCGTACGCCGTGTGACAACGGACATTATTATTATGTCTGGGACGGTACCTCCGGGTCTTCAGCGGCGGGAACAGGCCCCCAGGGTCCTCGAATCTCGGGATCGATATGTTGTGTTTATTCTGTTGCCCGTGCGGCTGATTACTCTGGAGTCCGCGCCATCAGGGGGTGCGTGGGCGGAAGGCCAAGCAGTGCATTTGCATAGATATGTTTGAAATCTTGTATTGAGAGAGACAGAGATAAATTAGTCCATCTAGTAAGATAAATAGAAAATAAATAATAGGTAGTTAGGGCAAAACAATATCGGCATATAGCAGTTAAGTAGGTAGGAATTATGAACTGGACACTTATCCTTACTTTTAATTGTGACAGGTATTAAAGTACGCCTCCGCTCAGGGTCAATGCTTCAGGGATTATTTGGTGAGTCTGTGATTTATTATATATTTGTTTTCCTGACAATATAATACTTTAAAACATTTTAATTATCCTGTCACGAGTTATGGTTTTGTTAGTTGTTTAGATTGTTTATTATTTTATAAAGAAAGTAAACAAAAAAAAATCTTACAAAAAGTGTTTTATGACCGAACTTTTTTGAAAACTAACCATAGTGTGCCGCTACTCCGTTCAAATTCAAACAAATCCCTTTGCCTCGCGTTCCTCCCCCGCTCTTCCCAACCCCCGTCTCCCACCGCTCGGCACCGGTTTGCCGCCCCCGTAAGCGGCCCTTTGCCGCCATCCTAGCCGCCTCCGACCCGAACAGGCAGGCAGATTTACAATTCATGAAGAACCACTACTGCCGACGAGATCGTAGAGATAGAGCAGGAAACTTCGGTTTGGTTAATTGGCATATCTATTAGAATCGAATGAAATTACATAACGTGGACCTTTAATTTTGTAGTGATTTTAGAAGTGGATTGATCACGGATTAATTAATAATAAAATTTTTGCCAACGGGTTATCTTCACTTTATTTAACCCTCCGGAGGTCGCGCGCGGACTCGCAGTCCGCAGGTACCTATTTTTTCCGATAATTCGAAAATCTGGAAACATCAGATGCTGCGTCGCTTAGTATCTTCCTGTCTCGGCATATTTTATGAGAAGTGTACGTTTGCACATCGTTTAGGGTAGTTAGTATCTTTTTATACTCATATGCGGAGTGTCAGTCCGCGCGCGACCGTTTATGATTATTTTTACATCAATAATTTTATAATGTCGAACAAGGTAAGTTAATTCACTGATTTGTTTTAGTTGAAAATGAGCAAATTGTGATAAAAAAAGTGAATAATCGACTTTTTTTATTAAATAAGTATTATTTTTTAGATGTACTCTGCAAGAAAGATTGAAACAGCTCATACAAGACTGTTTGAACGAAGATGACGAATTAACTACTGAATATGACGATGAAAAGGAAGAAGGGCCCAAAATAAATTTTGATACTGGAAAATAAATTTCAGATTCTGAAACACTAAATATAGTATTACCAGAGGACCGGCATTACAGAATTGCGAAAGACGGAAAAAGAGACCAACTCGTTACTCTTTGTACGGTGTCACAATTTCGTATGTTTTGAGCACACACAAATATTCTGTAATCACTGTTATACGGATTGATTTTTTCATTCGTATTAATTATTTTTGTTTCGAATAAAATTTATTAATTTGTTTTTTTTTGCGGTTTTTTGTTGTTTTATGTTATATACTTTATGTTTATGTTTGCTATTTGTAATGAAGCAAGTCAATAAATAATTGTTATTTTGATTATCATATTATTTTATGTCTTTACACCACTAGCAACGCTTAAGACCACGTGAATTTAGCATGCGGGATCACAGTCCGCGCGCGACCTTTCATGTAACAAATAAAGCGCGACCCCCAAAAGGTTAAACCCCCATTAAAAACACCCATTTTCCAAGCTAAAGCTCGTATATTGGATTCTGCCGTCTCTTGTTCAAATATGCAGATTCTGTATTATATTTATCTGTTAACCGAGTAGATAGGAACTAAATCCCTATTGAGTTGATTGAATAATAATTAATTATATCCACCAATGTCTTCTTAGTAGAGCCACTACAGTTTTTGCATTTGAACTGTCTTCGCTTAGCATGTCTGCTATAAAAATTGGCGTGTGTTTTGTTTTTTGTTCAGTTTTTTTTCAACAGTTTTGCATGAATTTGCCCTTGTGATTATTTCCACTATTCAATGTATTTTTTAACAAATAACAAATTTAATATAACCATACTAAATATGGAAGGCTGGATAAAAGGTGTAGCCATTCCAGCTGACGTAACCTGCTATTCAGACGAGAACACAAGAACGTCGGAAGGCATAGGATCAGGAATAGTAGGGCCGAAACAAGGAATTACACGGTGGTAAGCCTATCTAAAGATGCCATAATTTTCCAGGCCGAAATAACGGCAATCTACTATTATTTAGAAAAAATAACATGCTTCACAGATAGAAAAGCAGCGCTAAAGCACTCAGTTCCAGAGGTCAACTCTAGATTAGTGTGGGATTGTGTGTGTGCTCTAAATAGATTGAGTGAGCGTAGCAATATTGCGCTAGCCTGGTTACCAGTACACGCGCGAAGATCACAAGGATAACGAAAAAGCGTATGAAATGGCCAAACAAGGCTCATCATTGCCATTCATAGGCCTAGAACCCTTCTGAAAAATAGTCAGGAAAATGGTTACAAAACGGTGAATGGCCAACAAATCTCTAAAATGGCAGAGAAATTCACCAAGCTAGAGACGAAAAATTTCATAGTAGAACATTCGACAAAGTTCACGGCAGACCTTATGTTAAAGACAGAAAGAGAGTCAAAGCTGTAGTGGATTCACTAATATATAATATTGGTGAATAATTGCATGATGAATAGTTCACAACTATCTACAGCTAATGAGATTGGCGGACGAAGCCATGTGCAGATTAATAGCAATCGCAGGGCAGTAAAAGAGTATCAGAAAGAAGGGGCCGAAAACCGTCAATATATTTTATTCGTAAAACCGTTTACTTATGAAACTTCCTAACCGCCTAACTCTTGCTCTCCTAACTCATTAGTTTTGTGGCCCTTCGAAACGCGCGTCATCATTTATGCATAACTGGAAATATGACAACGGCGCCGAGGCATCTTGAAGCGCGCAATTGCGCGCGCACGCTTTCTCTCTCCGGTACAACACAACAGGATCTAAATAATTTACGACGTGTGTTTTTCTGTGTATGTGTTTGATGTTGCTGCTCGACGACCGACGGCGCTGTGATCGCTAGACTTGTTTTCTGGCGCGCGAAAATCGCAATTAGGCCGTTTGGAATTTTTTTTTCACGACGATCTCGCATCGCAATTTGCTTTCTGTTAGTATAATCGTTACAGGTCTGATTTCCATTGCATATTTTTATATTATAGTATTCTGTTTTTTTCTATTGTACAATAATATATATCTAACAATTGTTCCGATAAGTGACGTATTAAAAGATCTGTTTTTTAATTTAAATGGTTTTTAAATTAATATTTTGAAATGTGGGTCTACACCAGGCATGTTGCAGATACTTTAGATAGATAGACCTATAGATAAACGAAGTAGTGTTGTGTAGCTAGGGCAAACCATAATATTATGATATTACGACAAGTAGCTTATCTATCGCCATAGCCCTTGTTCTTTTTCTGCGACTAGTGATCACGGATATGGTCGAATTGTTGCGAAAGACACAGACGGCCCTTGTAGAATGTAGAATGAGTGGTGGGGAGCGGTTAATCACTGCGGACCTTTAAAGATCTATTGTGCCTCCTTCCTTGAGTTATAACCCATCACACAGTCTATAACCCATCATACCCCTATTATAGAGGGTACAGGGTATTTCCCATCCTCCTCTGACAACAGCTGTTCTTTCTAAGAGGGTACATACCCTTTCACGGTTGGAGTTTGGCTCTCCGTGCCTTTCACAGTCGAGGAGCTGGTCACCTGTGAGGTGTAGGCTGGAGGATCTGTCTCCATTTTCTCCACTTCTTTAACTTGGTCTGTCCTTAGATCTGATACCGGTGTTTTCCTGCATCTATAGTAGAGGATATGTCCCTCTTTCTCCATTGTCTCACAACCTAACCCAACAATGACCCTCCTTCTTCTGAGTTGATGACTCGCCAACTCGATGTCCTTATTACATTGAAGTTCTGACCCCCCTTGCTCCTCGGCAGAAAGATCGTGATGGTCGCCCCTTTAAGGATGTTTTTCCCTTCACTGCAACCAGTTCAGGCCCTTGCCAATTTTTAAGCTTATGTTCGATTTCCACCAACCAATTCGCCGATTCTAGAGATACACAATCTATGACGATCATGCCCACCCGAAAGTGTATCCCCGCAAAACGCAGCTGATCCACATGGCAGAGCTGGCCATCCTGGTTTTTTTCTCTCCCTACCATTTCTTGGTTTCTTTACTCTCCCCTTTTCGGAGGAGTGTTTTGGCTTTTGCTTCCTCTGGAGCAAGTTCTTCGTGGAGCAGTCGGAGGTATCTCCGTGCTTCTGGTCCGCTAAGACCTACTCTCAGAGGATCGTCTAGCCCGCCTGGTTGACCCAGACAGACTACTAAAGACGGTACTTACTAAAGTTTTATTTAGGAAAATATGTGTACAGGGTGGGTCAAATTCGACGCTTTTAAATGGAAACACCCTTTTCTATAGGAGATAGACGAAAACTAATATCGATGTCTGGAGCTCAATTTTCATCAAAAACATGATGGTGAAAGCCGCACATCAATATCTGTTACCGTTTCGGTGTTACGGGGTGTTTTTCAAATATGTGCATTATTAACAAACCGCTGTAACTTTTGCTATGGAAAATTTTGTATTTCTATGAAAACATTTCCAAAGCACCTTTTACGTAGAATTTAATGGTTTAAGTATAATTTTTAAAATTAATAATTTAAGAGTTATCAACAGAAAAAATTGATTTTTTTATTTGAAAAAAAAAAAACTATTTTTAATTAACTGTAAAAGAATTTAAAATTACCTTTCCAAAAATATAGCACACTTGATATTTTGTTATAATCCCTTCGAAATACAGAATTTTAAAAGTTCGCCACTTTTAACTAGTAGGCTTTGGACCCCTTATTGCTGATATGCCCTTAATGGAACTCGAAAACATATTTTTCCAGCAAGACGACGCACCGCCTCTGAACGCTGAAGTTATCAGCAAATTTTTGCAGCCAATTTCAAGAATAATTGAATAGCTTACCAAGATCCCAGCCGTTGGCCATCGAGGTCGCCTGACGTAGTGCCCATGGATCTAATCCTATGGATATATTTGCGGAAGAATAAAGGTTCCTTATTATTCCGTATAATCTAGGCAAGAATTAGAAATACTTAGCAGTTATGAGAGTATATCTTCACCAGACTGAGTTAATGAATTCCGCGAGAAATGTTCAAAAACTGCCCCGTCTGTCCCTAACAGAAGACGGTTAATATGTCGAACACCTGTAGCAAAATCTCATGTCTTGGTTTATTTATTTTATTGTTATTAGATATAGTTTAAATGTGTTATGTTGGTTAAATATATTTTAAATTGTTATAAAATTCTGCATCTCATATAATAAATATTATTTTCGTTTTAATTGATGCTCACAGCTTGAATTTTTTGCATTATAACCGGTGCCGTTCAAAACCTACTAATTTAAAGCGGGCAAATTTTTATATACCCTATATCTCGAAGAGGAATCGACAAAATATCGTGTTATATTTTGGAAAGGTAATTTTAAATTCTTTTTCAATAAACTAAAATATACAGGGTGTCCTATTAAAATCAAATTTTCTGTTGATAATTTTAAATTATTAATTTAAAAAATATACTTAAACCATTAAATTCTACGTAAAGGTACTTTGGAAATGTTTTCATAAAATAGAAAATTTTCCATAGCAAAAAGTTACAGCGATTTATTAAAAATGCATATTTTTGAAAAACACCCCGTAACTCCGAAACGGTAACAGGTATCGATATGCGGTTTTCACCATCATGTTTTTGACAAAAATTGAGCTCCAGACACCGATATTAGTTTTTGCCTATCTCCTATAGAAAAGGGTGTTTCCATTTAAAAGCGTCGAATTAATTATTATAATTATAAATATTATATTATTATAATTATAAAAATTGTTTAATCATCGCGCTAACAGCTTTTATCTTTCATGTAATCAATAGTATTTCTGCATCTGGAATATGAGAACACAATATGGCAAAAGTGTTTTCTACCTAATCGTCTAATATGTACCAATTTTCTCACAACGTGTAAAAACCGAATTTTATCAATGATAATCTATGTCTATTAGCTCACAAGAATAACTAATCACGACTTTGAGAATAATTAATTTAGATGAAAATTTACATACACATACTTTTAATTAAACAATTTTTAGTATTTTTTATGGGAACAATTTGGCACGTACCGTTTTCAATGCTTTCAGGGAAAATACAATTATTATATTTTCACATATTTTAGATAATAGTATCATTATCATCATTTTCAGCTCATTCAACCATTTCCAATTATCGTGCAGCCTCCCTCCCATACTAAGAACAAAGTTTGTTTATAAAACTTGATACCTTTATTTTTGATATTAAAAGTGTGTTGTTTGGTATATTAATATAGATTTAAATAAGTTAAAAATTTCATTCGAAACACTAAAAGTACTTGAAAGAAAATTATAATAAATCGAAAAAATAATAAGCATTTAATACACTGTAGCTACGAAACAAAGTAGAATCAGACCTATGTGATTATGTAAAATAAATCTTATTTTTACGTAAGGAATCTTCCCACGAGAGATGGCACATGTTGTTTGAAGCACCCTGTATACAGGGTGGTCCGAACTGTCTTCCGGAAACTTCGGCAGCATATTCTGCAGATAAAAATAAGTAAAAAAGTTCGTATAAATGTATGTTCTAAAATGCTTTACCGGGTGCGTCTCAAAAGTGCCTAACCTCTATAGCCTTTTTATTTTTTTAGATAAAAAAACGAGATTTGGTATGTTAGTACATGACATAAATTAGGATTCATTATTCATTTCTTTTCGGCCACTTCCTGCTCACCGGAAATTACTACAACTTTTGATTTTTAAATGGCACCCTCTGTATTTCTTTATTTTATTCGATAGAAGATGATACTTAGAATAAATGACATGTCAAATGTCAACTTTTGATATTTTCGTTTAAAATAAAATTGTATTTTAATTTTAGCCATAGCTGTGTTAAAAACACTAATTTTTAATCAAGGAGCCTTGGAGAAATAGATTTGGTCTTCTACTGTTTTTAGTGTCTTGTTCTGGCCGGTTAAAATATGCCCAAATCGTATTTTTTTATCATATCTCAATTTTTTCAAATGGAACGAGGGTAGTTCATTAGCATATCTGGAAAAAACATTTTTACGAATAACTTTTGAGGCGCACCCGGTATATATTCACATTATTCACACAAAGGTTTTGATATTTTTGTGCCATTTTCTATTTATTTTAAGACTTAAAATAAAATAATAAAATTTTAACAAAAGTCATAAAATTAGAAAAAGTCTGTAAAATTAATTCCAATTTTTGTTATATTATATCCACAAAAATTGAACCAATATTCTGCCTGCAGGATGTAGTAAAAAAGCAAATCGGCGCTAATGAAAAAAATAATTATCGTTTGTCTTGTGCTGTTAACGTAGCATGCCTTGCTGAGATCATCAATTATGATAATATTAAGAAAAAGTTAAATCGCATCACGCAAGTATTTAATAATTTAAAATGCTAATTCACTTATGCACTGGTGTACAGAATCATGGTAAATTACCTACAATCTTATTTAATTTTTAATATATTTAAAGTAAAAACAACAAAAATATCGGGGTTCTAGTATATAATATTTTTATATTTTATATACTTGTAGCCGCGTTAAATTGTATGAAATTACGAAAAAAAGGGTGTGTAGCTATTACGATCTAATGTCTTAAATAAATTATATCTTATAGGTCAACGGTATTTCTGATAATTAATTTATAGCACAGTAAAAGCACGCAACCCAAAGAGGAATGAACGTGCAAAAACATTACTTTTAGATTACTTGTTTTCTAAATCCACTATACGTACTTTAGTCCAGGAGGCAGTGAATATTTTTTGTACTTATTTTCCCAGTGGCTGATTATACTGATTATATAATAGGTGTGTTCATGGTGTGTTCGAATGTTTACATTAAATAACAATTTGTGAGCCTTGCTAAAATTTTAGGATGGGTTCACTAAATAAAAATAAAAATACACTTATTTTTCCAGTTATAAATATTTGACATTCATTAAAGTGAATCATTTTATTAATGAACATAACAGTGTGGCACGTCCCAGGTGGAGGAAAGTCAGTCTGGCTGAAAATTTGTTGTAAACCCCCCTCCATATATACCGAGTCAAAAAAGTGGCTCACCCCTATAACTTTTTTATTTTTTCAGATAAAAAAAAACGAGATTTGGTGTGTTAGTATATGACATAAATTAGGATTGATTGACGCATTCAATTTTTTTTCTGTCACGTTCAGTTGCACCGGAAATGACTACGCAACTTTTGATTTTTAAATGGCACCCTCGGTATATTTCTACTTTATTGTCACTACAAAATGTTGTCACTACAAAATGTCACTCTGAATAGAATGACCTATCATATATCAACTTCTGACATATTTGCATATGGTTTATTTGAAATTGTAACATACGGTTCATAACCACCATTTGACTCGAAATAGTGAGGCTCAACTTGTGAGGGTGGATACCACGTTATCTTCTAGCATTCTAGCAAGCCAATAGAATGTGGAGTACCATAAGGCTCAGTACTAGGCCCTATTTTGTTTCTTCTTTTTATTAACGACATTGCTAACATAAACATCAGTGGTAAAATATGTCTTTTTGCGGACGACACTAGCTTCACTTGGAGCAACAAGGACTATATCAAAAGACTTAATAACCATTAAATCTTGGTGCGATTCGAACCTTCTGAGTCTCAAAATTTCTAAAAGTAAAGCTTTGTCGTATAAAACTCGTTGCAGCCTTACGTCGTAAAATCTGTAAAAATCTGATGTCGTAAAATCTGTAAAATTCTTAGGGCTTGTAGACAATTCTCTGAAATGGGACATACATATCGACGCTTTGTCGAAAAAAATAAGCTCTGCCTGTTTTGCATTAAGATCTGTTTCTGAGGAGCTTAACTTGTCAGAACTGTTTATTATACACTTTTTGAGTCGCACCTCAGATATGCCCTTCCATTCTGGGGTACGTGTTATGCGACTCAATTTGACTGCATTTTCAAGCTCCAATGGAGAGTTGTTCGATATTCACTGGGTCTAAAAAGCAGAACTCATTGCCAGGACTTTTTTAAAAATTAAAAATATTAACTCTTCTCTTCCTTATTTATATTTGAATCTGATTGCCTAATACGTAAGCATGTATCAGCTTCTCAAGAAAGGCCATCTCACACTTATCCACTCAGGAACGCGGACCAAGATCTTTATCTACCTATCCCAGGCTCAGAGTTAGTTAAAAGTTCAATATTATACAACTCGAAAAAATGCACCTACCATTTGAAATCAAATCCATAACATAATTTTCTTCATTTTGCAAAGCATTGAAATCTTATTTACTAGACAAGGCTTTTTACGCCGTAAATGACTTATATTTTGATAATCGAATTTGTTCTTGTAAACACTGGTCTAATGTTTGCTATTGCTAGGCTTATAAAGATATCGAAATAAATTTATTTAGAGGTCATTGACATTTTCTATAAACTAACTAAATATTTTGAATATTATTTTATTTTTTTATTTTGGACATTGTAAACATTTATAAATGGTTTAATTTAAACAATAAGACTTGGGATAAATGTTATTTGTATATGTTTTGTATTCTTTTTATTTGTTTGTTTGTTTCATTTTGTTTGTTTCAGTTTACCTTTGTCTACAAATTGTAAAATTTTGACAATAAAGGCATTTATTTATTTATACCAAATGTGTGGTACCAAATTATTCTAAAATGCTTTTTCCAATATGCTAATGAGCCACTCTTTGTCCGTTGAAAATATTCAGATATGATTAAAATACGATTTGGGCATCTTCAACCAGCCAGGACAGACATTAAAAACATAGACGATCAAAACTATTTTTCCAAGACTCTTGATTAAGAATTAGTGTTTTTAACACAGCCATGGCACTCCAGATTGAAATTTAAAATACAATTTTGTTTTAAGCGAAAATGTCAAAAGTTGACATATAATATGTCATTCTATTCAGATTGAAAAGTTGTAGTCATTTCTGAAGAAATAGGAAGTGACCAAAAACAATTGAATATGTCAATCAATCCTAATTTATGTCAGATACTTACACACAAAATCTCGATTTTTTATGTGAAAAATAATGTTATAGGGTGAGCCACTTTCGAGACGCACCCGGTATATATGAAATTTGCTTAGAATAACATACCGAATAATTCTATCGGTGTTTTCTGACTGGGAAAATAAGTACCGAAAATTTTCAGTGGCTCCTGGACTATTAGGTAATTATTTTAGCCTGCTTATTTATCTATGGAAATGATCTGATAATAATATAGTTTTCATTTCGTTAAAACCCATTCCTTTAAATTTATACAAGGCGGTAAACAACTCCGGTTTATGATGTTAAATATTGCATCTTTAAAATTGAAAAGTTCTTAAAGGAAATTATATTAATATAATACAATAGTAATTAAATACAAAAAATGTTCATTATTTCTGTCTGCATCAAAACCAAAAATAAAATGCATGGTACTGCATTTAAAAAATAGAGATATGACATTTTTTAAATATTCTGTTTTTGGTGACGATATAAAAAATACCCTGTATAGGAAAATGTAAATCTTTCTTCGCGGTTTTATTTTGTTATACTGGTTGTGTAGCAAAATATATAGTTAAGTATTAACAAATTTATATTAACTGTGAGTTTTTAACCACTAGTGTATAATATTAGCTACTAGTGTTATTATTAACCACTAGTGTTATTATTATAGCCACTAGTGTTATTATTAACCACTAGTAAATATAAATAGTGTACTATATGCAGAGTTTTATGCTAAATTTAATATGTACCCTACCTGCGACAACAACGACGACATTGGACTTCCTCGCATTAATGGGCCACTCTGTAATACTATAAATAATTATAGTATTCCTCAATAGGTATGTACGCTACACCTTCTGGGTATAAATCAGGTATATACCCTAATTTTAAAATAAAAAAAATACTTTTTTTTAAATTTCGTCATACGCATTGGAACCCCACCCCCATCCCGTTATTTTTTCAAAGAATCAAGTCTTTACGGTGATAACACAAGATGGCTTCCTATTTTAGGGACAGGGGGAGTAAAATATCAATGTCTAGGTATTCCAATATATATTTAAGGCCTTTATGAAGGAATTTTTTGCCAAAAACCGAGAATGTTAAAACTACTAGTTTATAATATTTTACATACTTTTACACACCGATATTTCAAAAATTAATCGAACGATTTCAAATTCTGTTATAAAAGTGTACAGACAAGGCAATGACCTTTTCAACGATGTCTAACATGAGGTAAGTTCACATTAAGAACATAAAGTTGGGGTCACTACCCCAAAGTCTGAAGTAGGGTGAGTCAAAAATACCTCGTTTTCTTTCCCCACCAATCCCCTCCTGTATTTGAGATATTTCTGATGAATATTATTTGTCTAATAACAGATAATAATAATACCGACTGTTAGATTTCAAACTATCACCCCTGTATGTATATTGCGACAGGACACACAACTTGGCACAAAATATTTCTAAATTGTATAGAAATTGCTATATCTTGGCATCACAAAGCCTTTTTGCGATCAATTTACTTTTCACCATGACCTCAAAATCCATAACTTAATCGTAAAACTACATTCTCCCCAAGACACCGATTTGCAGCACGAGCCGGCAACGTCGCCCGATTTCAATCGCCGTTTCGTCGCGGCCGCGTCGTCCGTACTCCCCTACATTTCCCCACCACGATCGCACGTTTTATTCGTCTCCGTTACGATATCTAGCGTCTCCGTCTTGTGCACGCGCGGCACATTACGATTTCATTGTGAAATTATGTGTTACTTATTGGTCGGACGGGAGCGGCGCGGAATGGAAGTGTGCACCCGAAGGTGCACCGCGAAAAACACCGGTTCGCGCACGTGACGGACCGGTGTACGTACATATGTATGTACGGTGCCGATCAAAAAGTATTATGTTATGCTATACGTCAACAAGTCGGCGTAAAACAATTTCCGATGCATGCCATAAAGCAGCTGCTTATTATGGTTTTACAACAGGAAAATGTAATTAAATTAAATTCTGTATATTGAAAAGTAAAATATTTTTTTTTAAACGTCGGAAAAGTATTAATTTTTGCGACGTAATTGACAATAAAAAAGTCATTTTAACGCGAAGGCATAAACGTGACGCACTTTTAAGTTACGATGGATCTGGAACAAAAAGTGTCAATCTCAAAAACGATGCGGTTTTGTAAAATACACATTCAACGCTACAACATATTACGAAATAAGCAAAATCGATTTTCCAAAATTTTTAAAAATTTTTCAAAAAAAATTCTTCGGCACCCTCCTGCCGATTTTGTCAAAAACCGAAATCTCTCAGATCCCAACTAAAATATGCTCACTGGTAGTTCATTTTATGTAGAATTGATTGCCGACAGCGATTTTCCGATATCTCTAACAGATTTCGAGTTATTTTAGAATATCTACAAAAGAAATATTTTTTTCGGTTTTTCGAAACATTTAACACCATATATCTCTGGAACAAAATGTGTCAATCTCAAAAACGATGCGGTTTTGTAAAGTACACATTCAACGCTACAACATATTACGAAATATGCAAAATCGATTTTCCAAAATTTTCGTACGAAAATATATTATTAAAGCTGACAAAGTGTCAAATTCAACGAGCGTAACAATAGTTTCTCGATATATAATTCCATATAAGGTATTACTTTAAAATATTTTTATCGGAACGCTTGAAATTGTTTAAAAATTATTTGTGGCGTTTAAAAATTATCGTGGCGAAAAAAAAATAGCATGCTCTATTGGAAGTAAAAATGACTTTTTGTGCCTCGCCTACAGCGTGTGTCATTTTGACTCATAATCAAACAATATACTATATTTGAAAAAGAAAATACTATTCGAAGCTTTTATTTACCTTGCAAAGTTCGTATAGAGTCTCCAGTCTTCGGAACTGGAGCTGTTTTTCGGGACCACGCCTCTAAGGAACCGGAATTCCCTAATTTTGCTAGTTCATTGATGTAGTTCGTGAATCAGCAACCAAGGGATGATTTTCAAATCGAGTTTTTAATGAAAATAATATCAAATTATTAAGTAATTCGGCATTTTTACTGAGATCGACATCGACATCGATCACCAGAATCATTAGCCATGTACAACTCGTTATTTATGACAATGCATTTACATGAGATGCCTCAAGGGATCACTTTTATAAGAACAATTCAAAATTTAAAAATATACATTGACATAAACATTTCAAGTTGAGTGACAAAAAAATCGAAAAGAAATACAAAAAATTGACGCCGGGAGGCACGTATAGCCGCCCATACTAGAATATGTTAATAAAAAGTTGGTAGGCAGTTCTTTTAGTTTTAAAGTAAAGGAATTTTTCCAATTTTGGTCCGCGGGTATTTTCCCTATCCGCCACCTGGGGTCGCGTCCGATGGGAGTTTAGAGTTCTCCACACGGATTTTCTCAAAAACGGACTACGGAAACACGGAATATCTCAAAAACTGCGACTTCGACTGATTTTGATATTATTACAAATTTTGTTGCAAATTTTATTCCTAATCTTAAATTGAAAACCGCGTTTCGCTAGCTACTGTAATTTTGGAGTTAGGATTTTGTAAAATTTTTAACCCCGCCCCCTTACCAACCCCCCACCCCCACCAAAAACTAATGGCCAGATTCTCGAGTGCATACTGTGTTGTACCATTTGTGCCAAATTTGGTTAAAATCGGTTTAGCGGTTTTTGAGTTATCGTGTTACAGACGGACAGACAAACAGACAGACACCATGAAAATATGTATTTAGGTCATTTATGACCTAAAGAACTCATTTTGAGTGAAATTAAAAAAAACTTTTTTTGCTGATCTTAATAGCCTACCATACCTGTTGATATGGTCGGCTAAAAAGTAGAAAAAACAAACAAGAAAAATAGTTAATTATGTACATCACAGTATCACAGTTGGATTAGAGTATCACAGGTGGGTATCACAGTTGGTGGTATTTATTAATATCTTTCATAAAGTTCAAAATATTTTTCTTCTTCAGTTAAATTTTCATGAATTTCACCACGTATCTGAAATCTACTTCTTTTTACCGTATATTGAGGACATTCACATATAATGTGAGTTCCTATCAACATCACAGACTATGCCCATTAGAGGCATCTCTCTTTTAAGTAGATATCCATGGGTCATTCTGCAATATGCCCAATACGAAGACGATGCACTCTGGATTCATCCACTCGTCTTAGTGCAAGATGTAAGGATGGGCTTACCTGTCAACTCATCCTGCCATTCTCTTTCTGTTCTTTTATGTAATAGTATTTTAAAATCATATTTACTAATATAAGGAAAATCAATGGTATTTCTTCTAGCAGCTTGCTGAGCAACTTTATCTGCCATTGTGTTTTCAAGTACATATTAGTGTGGCTTAGGACCCATACAAACGTGAGTTTCTTTCCCTTTTCGCTGCACTCTCGAATAGGCGTCTGAATTTTTTGTTTCAGAGAATCTTGGATAAATATGTAATTAATTTTAGACACGATCTCTAAAGAGCCAGAAACAGTTACTACTCTAGTTTGATTATATTCCTCGATGACATATGATAAGGCTTTCCAGATTGCAAATTGTTCTGTGAAGAAAGCTGATGCTTCATGTCCCAAAGTCCATTGGAAAGCTCACCCGTTAATAATAATTGCACATCCACCAGCACCAGTTTGTGTTTTGGAGACATCAGTATAAATGGCAATTTTTTCGTTGTACTGGTCTAGTATTTTGTGGAACTGTAGTTGGTATATTTCAGGCAAATGGATTACCTTAAACATAGAATCAAATCTAATCAGGAAAAAGATGAAAATAACACATTTACGATCGACTTATGGACAACTAAGCGGTAAACTAATTTGTTAAAAATAGTTGATTGGTTAACTTCATAGAATACAAGAAACTGGAACTATATTTATACCTACTCTAATATAAATAATTACAAATTATTCATTTATTTTATAATTAAACCATAGTATCCCATCCACAACCTTGCCGTAATGCAAATCGGTCCCCTCAGGCCGAGTCCGACCCTGGTCAGTGTTTATTAGAACCATTTAATTCGTTGGAACCAAATTTCTCTTCAGTCTCTTTGCAATCTGCAATTTCAATTCATAACGACATTTCGCAATATGCTAATGAACTGCCTCTGGACAGTCGATCTATGATATTTCATTTACAATTCAGTCGGACATCAACGAGAGACTGACATTGGCGTAACAAATACAATATTTTAGAGGAATCATGTGGATGTAATTTTTGAATTTGAAAAAATGGTGATTTAATTTTCTCTTGGGGAGCGTCCATTAATTACGTGTGGGGTTATGGGGGCAGGAGACCAAGTCAAATGTTACTAAATTTCACGTGGGGGGTTAGACTGCGTTTCAGCAAATATAACGTTTTTCTTGCAAAATATTGTTAATTTAAAGTACAACTTTAAAATGGCAATAGTAGGATGGGTCAAAAAAATTGACTATTTTTTTTCAGATTATACTCTGAAAAAAGGTTGGTATATACCAGAAATTTTTTTTCAAAAGTATGAGGTCTTAATTTTTCTATGTTTGTTATGATTAACCGTTTAAAGATATTCATCGTCAAACTTCAATGCACAATAATTTTAACAGATTTTGTTAACCTATCTACTTGGGTATCAGCTTGGTTTGGTTGTTACTTCAAAAAAATTAGTCCAAGTCGAAACAACAGATGTCGCTACTAAGAATATACAGCGGAAACAATGGATCATTTGCTGTATTATTGTGCGATACAATTCTTCGTCTAAAAAGGTTGTATACCTCAATGGATGGATGTAAATCCCAATAAAGTGAAGGAGATGCCCCACGAAAATATTATTCATAAGAAATTTTGGCTTAGTGGATAAATACAGCAGCTCGAATCAGTTCGAAGGTTACTTGTATAAAAGTACTTACGACCTAGAAAAATCAAAGATTTTCGAACAATCATTGAATTGTCACGGGGTTTTTAACAAGTCACTCTCTTCTCAATGAACACCTCAGTAGATTCAAGCTAAGAAACAACGGCGTATGCAGATTCTGCTGGGAAATGGGCTAACATCAAAACACCTCATCACTGAGTACGCCAAGACGACAACTATTCGTGTCATAAATTTTGGTACGACTGATATCGAAGACGGAGAACCACCCTCTGTAAAACCGTCCCAGATACTGGCTTTTTTCAAAGCCCTGGGACTGTATGGTGAGTTATAACTCAAGAAAGGGGGAGACAAAAGATCTATAATGTCGTGGTG
This sequence comes from Sitophilus oryzae, assembly GCF_002938485.1. Taxonomy (NCBI): domain Eukaryota; kingdom Metazoa; phylum Arthropoda; class Insecta; order Coleoptera; family Curculionidae; genus Sitophilus; species Sitophilus oryzae. The sequence continues at coordinate 35,716 of NW_022147211.1, forward strand.
AATAACCCTCCTCCCATATACAATCTAGACCTGAATGGATGGATTTAAAACTGGATCAGAGTTCCTCATAAATAGCATTTCGGAGTGGTGAGAGGTACGCATGCAGCAGAGGTGACATCTCTTTTCTGCGCCTTTTTCAAGCTAATGGGATCTTATAATGTTAGAATTCTATCTAACGTATAGACCTATCTTTTATAAAAATCCTTACATTTGCTTATTATCTCAGTTATTGATATATAGGATTTATTTTTTCGTTTTAATGCAAGTTAAGAAAACGGAATCCACTAACAACAACATACAGCACTCGAAACACCATGCTTCTCGAACGCTTCGAAACCTGTTCCATTATACACTTAATTCGACGATAAGTTGTTATGGTCGGGAAGAAGAGATTTTTCTCCGGTCGTCAGAGATTCATCGACCTTTTCGACGTGAGAGAGATCACCATTACAATTGCGCGTCAAGATAAAACAATCGTTCATGAGAAGAAAGAAGAAGAGGAGAAAGACCCCCCACGAAGGACGCCGCCGCCGCCGCCACTGCGACTTACCCACGATTCGTAATATCGGAACTTCCGGCATTTTGAAGGATTAGGTTAAATAAAACGATTGCTGTTATTGCAGTATACATAGATAATTGGGTAATTTTAGGTTAAATGGTGGTCTCAGTTCAAGAGGTATTCTTTTTTACTTAAGAAATAATTGATTTAATTATATAGTTTTGTTCCATCTTTTACCTAAAGATTTTTCAATTCAAAATCACACCTAGATATCATTTTTAAGGATAGATTTGTTAAAATTATTATACTACCCCTTTAAGTAAGTTAAGTTAAAACGTATTATAAATGTGCAGATATGGTTTGGTCTCCTTAGTTATAGCATCTGTTTAAATCAATTAAAGTCAATGCAGAGGATTTTATTATAATTTTTTTAGTTAATCGGAACTTTTATCGTCTATAATATAACCGCCATATTTAACCTCTAAGCGCTAACGTGCGATCTGGCATACCGCTATGCTATTTTTATGAATAAGGCACAAATATAATATTCACAAATTACATTTAAAGGATTACATACACAAAATAAGTACATTAAAATAAACACTATAACATATCATAACAAATATATTTTAGTAGAGAGCATTTTAAATCTATCTAGAGATATCTAGATATCTTACCATCAAGATTCGCTGAAAACATAATCCCAATTGCCAATAGTCCTGAAGAACTACAGGCACAAATTAATGAACTAAATACAGCCAACAATAAAGGAAATTCCACCCCTCCAACTCCTGAGCTTTTTTAATAAGTGCTTCACTTGAATCGAATGTATAATAGAGCTTTGGGGTACCACATCTTCATATTCCTAAACCCAATTTTGAAACAATAAAGTTTGTCACCTCGTTTGTCACTATTTATGTTACAATCAGTTTTCTTATTTCTTATGGTCTCATGAACTGAACTTTGAAGTTTACAAATAGGGTATATTAGTAATAAACACATGTTCCATACATTTAATGACTTCCACTTACATGCCCCAATCTTAGGTGGGAGGAAAGGTACTAGCGAATTTTCTGGAAGAAAGAGTACGCAAATGCAATAAATTAATTTTGTTTACTTTTTGTAACCTTTTTATAAAGCACATTATGTGTTAACGATCAGAGCAGTTTTCTTTTTCTTTTCTTTCCAAAAAGTGGGGATGTGTCCAGAGATGTTTCTTAGCGCCTCTCCTATTCAACATATTCATGGCAGCGCTCTCCGTTTTAGTGGACAGCAAACTGCAGAATAGAGGATTAGGCGTTAGATACAGATACGACGGCGGTCTGTTCAACATAAAAAGACTCAGGGCAAAAACACGTACAAAATTCATAACAGAACATCAATACGCTGATGACTACGCTCTAGTTCTCTAGTTGCAAACTCGTTATAACAATTACAAGAAATGTTGAACACATATACCTGGGCATACGAGGCTTTGGGCCTTAAGCTAAACATCGATAAAACCAAAATCATGTGTACTCCCCCGGAAGGTCACAACAATGCTATAAAAATCGGAGAAGAACTATTGGAATATGTAGGGGAATTCAATAACCTCGGCAGTTTGATTTCGGAAAAGGACAATATCGACTCTGAAATTCAGCACAGGATTAGCAGCGCCTCGAGAGCATTCTGGAAATTAAAAGACAGGGTTTTCTACAATCATGACTTGAGTACAAAAACGAAACTTGCAGTATACCGAGCACCTGAACGCATTAAACAAGTTGCAACAGAGACACTTAGACAACTCTTAAGAATCCGGTGGTTCCATCATGTCTCAAACGTATCGGTTCTTGAAAAAACTAACTGCGAGAGTCATGGTTACAAAAACCCGCTTAAGATGGGCTGGTCACGTATGCAGAATGCAAGAAAACCGCATACCAAAATCTCTGTTAACAGCGATAACCAAAAAGTAAAGAGGCAACAAAGCAATGGGATTTTGAATGTCCGGAATGCGGTAGGTAGATAACATCGCGTATCGGGCTTTTCAGTCACAGAAAAGCTCATGAAAGAAAACGCCTTGCGTGACCATCTTCTGATGCGTGTCGAATACTCGTCAGCAAGTAATGGCAGTATATGTGTATTTCCAAAAAGTCACCTCTTAAGACGTAACCAAATTTGGTGAGATCTTGTCAGATATTGATATCTCGGTAGAAGAAGAGAATTTTTGCTGGAAGAATTTTTATAAGTCAGCTACCACAGGCATTCGGCTTTGGATTTTACGATATTTGCGCTGTATTTCAATTCACTACAAAATTCGGCAACACGGTATGGCGAACTGGACAGGACCCTCGGTAGCCGAAGTGACGGCGAGGGGCACCGATCGGAGCCCTGGGGCTGCGCCGGCTGACAGACCGTCGGACAAAGCAGAGCAGAAGACCCAAATCAATCGTTTGACGAAGAAAACGAAGGCCGGCGGTCAGCAGACGCGCGAAGGGCCAGACGAAGCCGGCGCCCCGCTACCCCAGGTCGGGAGCCTCTCTCTTATGGTAATGGCAAAAAGGGGCCGTCGAGGAGGCTCCGATGCACGCAGACGGTCTGCGGTCTAATTGGGACCTCATTGCCGCCGATAGGGTTATGATTTTTTTTTATTTCAGAGCCCGCGGGTACCAGACGAGGTTCTCTGCTCTCCAAATATTCTTCGGTGCATCGTGTGGCGTGTGGAATGAGTCGTGTATGGATATCAGCAATAATGGATTTTGCTACAAACCCAAATATGTTAAAAAAGAACGGAGTAAGAATTTATTTTACTTACACAAATAAAAGTTCAAGGTAAAGGTTAATTTTGGCAAAAGTTCAAAAAAATATATTTGCATAGAATTCCATAAAAAAGTATACTCTTCTAATAAACACCATTAGAGTAACTAGCAATTCATCCTGGGGGGGCCTGGGGTTGAGCCCAGGGAGGGAGGGGGCTAGGGTTTTGTTTTTTTAAAAATGAAAAATAATTTTAAAAAACACATTTTTTGAATAAAACGTTTACATGAATTTCTCTCAATAAATTTCATAGACTTAGTTATCAAACCGTGTTCTCGTAGGTTACTTAAATACCTACAAATTTTCTAAAAAAAATAAAAATTAACACATTTTTGAACACAACAAAATAATATTAACTAAACAAAACTAAAAAACATCATTATTACTACATCACAAGCAAATAAAAATTTATACGTAGCCAAGAGTCATAATTCAAGAATTCTCTGGGGGTTGCCCAGAGACACATGGGGGGCCCGGCATCCCCGGGCACCACTGTAGTTACGCCAATGATAAACACATCTTGCATATCAAACAAGTTTCAATATCAAGGCAAAGTATTTTTATTTAAATAAATTTTGTTTACTTTTTTTAGTCTTTTTATAAAACATATTATGTGATATAATATTAGTAAATTTAACACCTAAATAACCGCCAACGACCATAGAAGACTTAGGACTGCTAAACCAATTTCCCACATTTCTTAAGTTAACATGCACGCATTTTGTCTCGTTCAGTTAAAAATTTTATCAACCGATTCTTGAAGCTTCATTGCTGCTTTTTCGTGATCTATGCTGCTTCTTCGTGTCATCTGCAAATGTCGCTATGGCGTCATGTTCAAGTTCAGGAATGTCGCTAATATATAACAAGTAAATAATTGGGCCAAGTACACCACTACCTTGTGGTACGCTTGCTTGAATTTGTTTTAGTTCAGAATACGTATCTTCCTGCCTAACTCTAAACGACTCTAAAATATAAGAGTTCAATAATTGTGAATATTGTTTAGGTAAAATTCAGATTGATGACTGGCTCAAGAACTCCCATACTATCTACAATCTACAAGACTTCTCTTGCCGATAACATTACTTACATTAAATAATTGCCCAAGTTATCCCTGCTAATATTAGGCAATTAGCACGGATAACTTAGGCCCGCATAGCCAACAATAGACAACAATGGGTCCATCTACAAAAAGAATATGTAAGGGAGGCTACACCATAATTGGAAATGGTTGAATAAGTTAAAAATCATGATGGTGATGACATTAAATCATTAGTTTTTCAGTTTTACCATTCTTAGATGTTACGACATTGATAAATAATATTTGCTAGGTTCATAATACTTGTCGATCACTGAGCGACCCCTTCCTAACAAATACAGGAGTTAGGCAGGGATGTGTCTTAGCGCTTCTTCTTTTCAACATACTTATGGCAGCGTTCTATATTATAGTAGACAGTAAACTGCAGAAAAGAGGAATGGGCATTAGATACAGATACAATGGCGGTCTGTTAAACATAAAAGACTCAGGGCAAAAACGCGTACAAAATTCATCACAGAACTTCGATACGCTGATTACTGATCTCTAGTTGCAAAAACGTTAAAGCAAGTACAAGAAATGCTGAACACATATACCTGGGCATACGAGGTTTTGGGCCTTAAATTGAATATCGACAAAACTAAAATCATGTGCACGCCCTCGGAAAATCATAACAGTGCTATAAAAATCGGAGAACTATTGGAATATGTAGCGGAATTCAATTACCTCGGCAGTTTGATTTTGGAAAAGGCCAATATCGATTCTGAAATTCAGCGCAGAATTAGCAGCGCCTCAAGAGCGTTCTGGAAATTAAAAGACATGGTTTTCTACAACAATGTCTTGAGCACAAAAACGAAACTTGTAGTGTACCGAGCAAAAATAATCCCCACCACATATGGAAGCGAAACCTGGGGTAGAACTCTGCAGTGAAATAGTTTGTACGGCCAAGATCAGTATTCTTTATCGCTACCGATCGCTATTTAGTTACAGAGTTCCAGCCCTGGGTGTCTTACCGCCGGCACACGAACGAATTAAACAAGTTGCCTTAGACAACTGTTAAGAATCAAGTGGTACCATAATGTCTCAAACGTATCAGTCCTTGAAAAAGCTCACTGCGAGAGCGCTGAAGTCATGATTACTAAATCCAGCTTAAGATGGGCTGGCCACGTATGCAGGATGCAAGAAAACCGCCTACCGAAATCTCTTCTTTACGGTGAAGTACTACTTGTCTGCTTGTAGAGGATAAAAGGAAACAGGGTGGACAACTCAAAAGATATAGGGACATTTTTCATGAAAACTTAAAGGGAATAAACATGCAGAATCAGTGGGAGTAAGCAGCGCACAATAGAACGCAATAGAGAAGAATTGTAAACTCAGTCAACAACGACAACCAAAAAGAAAAGAGGCAACAAAGTAATGAGATTTTTGAATGAGTGATAACATCATGTATCGGGCTTTTCAGTCACAAAAAAGCTCATGAAAGAAAACGTCTTGCGTAACCATCTTTTGATGCGTGTAAAATACTCGTCAGCGAGTAATGGCAGTAAGTAAGTAATACTTGTCGATTTAATTTCTGATATTTTTCCACAATTATTCACAACATATATTTTCAGTTAACAACCTTTTCTCTAAATCAACGAAGCTCGTATCTGCATAAGCAGCTCACGATCGTCCAACGTCCGCGATTCTTCCCATCAGCGCCGTCCCGTTCTAACAGTTACGATACGAAAACGAGTTCGTCGAGCGAAAAAAATCCCTTCGGCACGTCCGTCCGTCCACCGAGCAGCTTATGCACTTGCCGTTGTGACTGACTCGCCGTCGAAACGTTCCACTTTGTCGATCGGCGGACCGGTCCACGTGGAAACGCGTTCAAGACGGTAAAGGTCTTCGCAGACCGACTATTATTTATGATAATTGTATATCTACGAGGCCAGTGGCGTGCTTATTAGACATATGCAAGTGTTCAGGGTGGGTTATCAAAGATGACTGTTCTGTAATAACCAAAAAAATGCCGATTTCAAGATAAGATGTTTTCAATATTCGAGAAAGATTACCTCCAGTATCAGTCTGTCTTGGTCTAGGTTGTGTAATGTTTTCGAGTATCAACTTAAATTCCCTTTTGGTTATTCTGGTTTGGCGGCTGATGGACCAGTGTGGTTGTTTTTTTTTGGATTTTCTCAGTACTGCTTCGCTGGTTTTATGAATTGCATCCCTTAATTGTGTCCAGCCTTGTTTAGTTTCAAAGTGTGAGATTGATGTTATTGGTGGAAGTGATTCTTTGATGGATTCCCGGAGGGCGTCGGCGGTATCGTTGTTCTTGGCTCCGTACGTTCAATTTGCTCATGTTGTTTTGTTTTTTACAGTGTGGATGTTTTAGTTTTAACTGGATTATCATTTTTGAAATTAAAAGTCGGTGTTCAGTGCTACATTCGGCACCTATTTTGGCTTTTGTGAGTCTGACATCTTTTAGATACGTCTTTCGAACAATTACGTGATCCAATTGATGCCAGTGGATCCGATCGAGGGAATATTTTACCTCCAGACGATGATTTTGTCCTACTCGAATGTTCCATCTTTGGTGTGTGTTAGCTGCGTGAAAAAGTTTAACTGTAAAAGTTACGCTGCCGCACAATTTTGGCTGTAACTGTAGCACGGGGTGGCTATGGCACGTTCGCGGCCGGCTAGGAGTAGTTTACTACCCCTCTTCCCAGAAAGATGGTAGGTCGTAGGTTTTAGGGTTGTATAAGGTTATACCGCCTATACTCGGACGTCAGAGCCTCGTTTGTGTAAACAGGGTGTACCACGTGAAGGTGAGGTTAACTTTTGGGTAAGCTAGGCTATATGTATCGCTTCAATACCATAATATATACGATATTTTCAAACGTCAATAACTGGGAAACGGTTGGTTTGAGGTACATTGAATGTATCTCGATTTTTGCTTAGAATTGAAGGAAGAAATGCAATAATAGAAGAAAGAATATGCAATAATATACAGGAGGTTCCATTTAAAAAAATGAAACTTTGATGTGCTACGACTTTATTTCCTATGATGTTTCTCTGACTGATCTTCACTGACTGGTGTCAAGTTTGTAATATACAGGGTGTCCCCGGCTGAGCGTATATTAGAAGTTTCTAGAGAACTACAATATCTAAATTGGAGATTGTTTGCACATAACTTTTTTAAAAATCAAAAATATTTTCAATATGGCCGTACTTCCGAAAATAACGGCAGTTGACAGCAACTTTCTTATTTTAGATCGATGTCCCCATTTTTTATTACATACTTAAATTCCCAGTAGAATTCTGTGTATATTGATTTTAAATACTCTAAAAATTGGTATAGCCTAAAAGTGAAATTTAGCGATTACCATGTGGTTATCGACATAGATATTGTAGTTCTCTAGAAACTTTTAATGCACGCTCAACACGCTGGTACACTCTGTATATGCATGATGATCCTTCCCTAGGAGATGCAAGACCTTGTCGTTGGTGGGGAAGCTCCTTATCAGGTGCTGGAGGAATCTCCTCTAGCACTTTGGCTCGGTCTAAGCAGCATCTCATTGTCTTGTCCCTGGCCTTAGTGTCATGGCCAGGGAATGGCACCAAGATATATAACGATGCTGGACGGGGCTACCCCTGTCCGTCATACCAGGTACCCTCTACTGACTGTGGTCATGTCTCGCGGGTGGGGGGTGTGGGGGGTCTTGGCTTAACCGCCTGGACCAAGAGTAGACAACCTCACCAAAAACCTAAATCCTACGATGGCGGGACCAGTTCAAAGGGATGCGTGGCTAGATAGAGGACTAGCCATTACTGGCCTCAATCTTGGGGCATCTGGGGGCACCCCATTGTATTTACCCCTTACTTCTGCATGCGGAGCTCTGTAAAAGTGGACCCACTATCCCTAGCGACTCGTGGGAACACTGAGATCTGTCATCACAGTCATCAACTCGAGGGAGGAGGATTATGGTCAGGTCCTCGCAATAGGAATTGCCCTCAAATTCAAGGAGGCAACAGAGAAAGAGGGACATATCCTCTATTATAGATACGGGACAACACCGGTATCAGGTCTAAGGAGAGATCAAGTTAAAGAGGTGGAGAAAATGGAGACAGATCCTCCAGCCTCCACCTCACGGGTTCCTCAGCCGGAGGCAAGCTCTTCGACTGTGAAGAGCGGCACGGAGGGCCAAACTCCAACCGTGGAAGGGTGTGTACCCTCGGAGGAAGAACTGTTGTCGGAGGATGATAGGAAATACCCTGTCTCCTCTACAACAGGGGTATGATGGGTTATACAGGGGCATGATGATTCAAGGAAGGGGGGGGGGCACTATAGATCTTTAAGGTCGCAGTGATTAACCCCCCCCCCCTCTTACTCATTCTACATTCTATATAATGATCTGAAAGTACGAGGCTACAAACCAAACCAAACTACTGCTGCAGTAAAAACACCAACGGTGAAGCTGTGGCGAAACTCCCTAGCGACACAGGGAACATTACAAATGAAAGTTCCAAGGGACCAAATCCAAAGGAAACTACAGGAGGGGCGGCTGACACTTGCTTGGGATCATCCTCCACAAGTGGCACAAAAGCTACCACCTTCTCCAGCAAGGGTCGGGAGCCTACCTCTAAACCCAATCAGCGACATAAGCTACCGTTTTGTCTAACCGGCCTGGGTCAACCAGGCGGGCTAGACACAACGATCTACAAAATGTGGATCACCTGCGTTTTGTGGGGATACACTTTCGGGTGGGCGTGATGAGATTGTGTATCTCAAGAATCGGTGAATTGGTTGGTGGAAATCGCACCTAAGCTTAAAAATTGGCAAGGGTCGGAAATGGTTGCAGTGAAGGGAGAAAACATCCCTAAAGGGGCGACCATAACGTTCTTTATGCCGACGAGCAAGGGGAAAGACACCACCTACCTGCTGAGCCTTATCCAAGGTCAGAACTTTAATGTAAGGACATCAAGTTGGCGAGTCATCAACTCGAGGGAGGAGGATCATGGTCAGGTCCTCACAATAGGAATTACCCTCAAATCCAAGGAGGCAACAGAGAAAGAGGGACATATCCTCTATTATAGATACGGTACAACACCGGTATCAGGTCTAAGGAGAGATCAAGTTAAAGAGGTGGAGAAAATGGAGACAGATTCTCCAGCCTCCACCTCACGGGTTTCTCAGCCGGAGGCAAGCTCTTCGACTGTGAAGAGCGGCACGGAGGGCCAAACTCCAACCGTGGAAGGGTGTGTACCCTCGGAGGAAGAACTGTTGTCGGAGGATGATAGGAAATACCCTGTCTCCTCTACAACAGGGGTATGATGGGTTATACAGGGGCATAATGATTCAAGGAAGGGGGGGGGCACTATAGATCTTTAAGGTCGCAGTGATTAACCCCCCCCTCTTACTCATTCTACATTCTATATAATGATCTGAAAGTATGAGGCTACAAACCAAACCAAACTACTGCAGCTCTTTGAATCAACCCATTCAAAAGATTATTGTATGGTTCTTATGTTTTATGGATTCACGTTAATTGAAGATCTACTTTGTTTGAAGCTGTATGTAATAGGTTAGATGTCGAAGCCAGCTTGATGTCTGCATAATTTCAAAATTTTTTTTGATGACGTGGAAAAAAATCTTGCATAGACACCTTCAATACCAACGATGTTGTATGATATTTGGTAGTGTCGGATTCTTACCAACTAAAAAAACCCTCCTCCCTTCGTTTTGCCTTTATTATTTCTCTGGCAGTCCTATATGCGCCTTCCCAAGATTCTGTCCTCTTGACTAGACTTTCCATCATGTTAGAAATATTAAATGTAAATCCTTTGCGTATTTGGAATTGATGTCTTTGTTGACTCCATCGGAAACAGTAGTATAGGGCATGTTCAAAGTCGTCCACTGTTCCACAGTATTTACACAGATCAGTACTGGATCTTTTCCGTTTGTAGAGAGACTGTCTAAAACACACGTGTCCTGAAAGTACATAATTTCTAAGTACATGATATTATTATTAACTTGGTTGCTCATAATTTTTTCTTACTGTATTAAGTCAAAATTCTCTAGAACTATCTATATTTTAAGTTTTGGTTTAAAGAATTTGTGAAATTGTATCCTAATATAATAAAATCTCGTGGCCACTTAATATTGCATTACATTTTGTTTCACCAACAGTTAAAAACTACCGCTGATAGTTATCACCCTGTATAAGCCGGGGAATGCCATCAGAACGAGAAAAACTGACACTTTGCGTTAAACGCAGCAACGATCGTCCATCTCGAGTGCTAGACGGAGAAGAACGATTCGTTATTCCCTTCGCGTGGAAGAAAGACGGAAATATAGCGGACTGGTAACAAGAGAAACAAGGAAGTGGAAACAAAAGCGAAGCGGTGGACACGGGACAAGCGGCAACAGCAGCAGCGATCGAAGACAGAGCCAGAAAAGAATAAAAAATACGACGGTTAACGTACTGCTGGATTTTCCGTCTCGCTCCCACTCGCAGGTGGTTTTTATGGAAATATAAAGGTAAACGTAGACGGTCTCGATAATTCAGAGTAATTAAAATTCGCTTTTTTGTGATTATTTGCGAAGATAAACTGATTTATAAAGGGAGACATTTTCAAAAAGGATTTTTAGTTTATGCCTATTTACTTGATTTATGAAAACTAAAGCTTCATTTAGAACCTCGCAATTAGTGGTTTAATTACATCTTGTACTTTTTAGTTTACGATCATTCACAATGTCTAAACACACAATTAAAGTCAATAGAATGTATATATAGCTTATAAAACAATAAACTTTTCATTTCTAACCACAACTTCTCTTGACGGATAATAATCAAAGGCCAAAATGACATTTCTAGCAAATTTTGATGTCTAATTAGTGGAAAAGTTAAAAGTTTCTTAACTTTTTCTACAAACTGAAAATGACTACCACTAATTTTGACGTTCTGAATAGTAGTGGGAAGTATCGAATGAATACTATCGAAACATTCGATAGTTGCAATTCATTCGAATAATTCGATAGTTAGTAAAAAACATTCGTTGAAAACTATTCGAATGAAAATTATCGAATAGATCCGTCATCTGCCTTGAAATATTGTATTCTAGTAATTCGGCAGCAAAAACCATTCATTTATAAAATTCATTCATTTATGAAATTCATTTATTCGTCAGGATCGATTATAATAAAATATTAACTGAATTTTAGTTGTCGCCCGGCGACGTAGGTTTCTTTCCGAGAAACCCGACAGCGCTCAGTGGCAATGCTATGAAAGAAGCCGGCATCTTTGATTTTTTGCGGAGTCAGATATAGATAAGGACACATTATTTTTTTATTGAGGTGCTAGTATTTACACAGAAATACATTATGAAGGGCGCTGTTGCCATATTTTGGTATTAGTTGATATTAGCAAAGAATATTATTGTTTGGCTTTAGTTAGTTAGGGATAGCATGTCTATATATTCTGCATTTTTTTATTAATATTCTGTTGTTACACTGCAATAATACTTGTTATTTTGGATGTAAGAAAATTATTTTTAATGTTTTTAAGCAAAGACTGGTTTAATAAATAATAATAACAGTAATAATTTGTTATACCTATTAACAACAAAATTTAAAATGATTTAATATAAATATTTTTTTAAGTAGTAGCAAAATATAAACAACAAATTAGATGGCAAAATTATTTATAATAGATCCTATTTAAAAATAATATAGTCTCTAAATTTTTGGCAACGTTGGTTTATTAAATAATAATAATTTATTATATTAACAACAAATTTTAAAATCATGAAATATAAACATTTATTAATTTTCTAAGCATGCAGTGTAATGGAACGAAAATATAAATAAAAAATTAGAAATCAAAATTATTTATATTAGGTGCTTTATATTTCTATTTAAAAATTATATTTACTTTTACTGGCATTTACTTTAAAAAATAAATGAAATATTTCTTCGCAAAAAACTACATGTAACAGAATTAGCATAAACAAAATACAAACATCGTTAACTTTTTTTTAAAATTGGCACGTGTAAAGCTTTCATTTTAATTTTCTCACCCCATAGTTTGAGTTCGATAACCATTTACTTAACCACATTACTTAAATATGATTATTAAGTTCAACTAATTCATATTATTAAAACATCTAAAACTCATCTCTCTTAAAAATTGTTACTTCTCAAAATTTCCCATTAAAAAATAGACCATATACCATATAAAATTAAATAATTGAAAGATCGGACTACGGAAAACCACACAAATTTTCGGAAAAATTTTGACCACCTGCACATGCACATAATCGTCAATAAATAAAATTAAAAAATAACTACTATTTTAGTATTTTAACTATTTTAATAAACGCAAAATACCACAGTATTTATACGGCGAAGTTATAAAAATTTGGAAGAACTAATAATGACCTGACGCATACAAAAATCAAACGAATACTAAATTTCATTTATCAAAAGCATTCGATAGTCGTGGCTCAACGATAACCATTTAGTCGCACGGCGAGGTTGTCACATATGCTTTAGTATACAAATGAATGAATGATTTTATTCGAATAAAACCATTCGATAGTTGAAATCATTCATTCATTAACCATTCGATAGTCTAATTCATTCGATAGTTCCCATCGCTAGTTCTGAATGCCTTACATTGAAGTTAGAGTAACAAACTTACGCTAATTGAAACCACCAATTGATTCCACTGATTGCGAGGATCTGAATGAAGCTTTACATTTAGCTGTATAAAATACGTTATTCATTCTAATTCTCAACCAACTAGAAGATTACAGGATAATACTGCATTATTGTAAATTATCGATATAGAATGTAATGTATGGTAATATCTCCCTTTCTTGAGTTATAACTGATCATACAGTCTCAGGGCTTGGACAGAAGCCAGTGTCTCGGCGCGCTCAGTAATGAGGTGTTCTGGTCTTCCCCATTTTCTCCACCGAATCTGCATTCGCCGTTGTTTCTTAGTTACAATCTACTGAGGTGTTCATTTTGGAGACATGTTAAAAACTGTGTGTGTCCTTTTAAAAACCCCGCGACAATCCGAAGAATGTTCTCACTTAAATCAAGCAAAATCTTTTTCTCGGTGGAAAGTTCTTCGACTGTCTAGAACCGTTGGAGAATGGAGGATTCCCACTCCAGGTAACGGATGGAGTCTTCCAGGTTCTTCAATTCCGCTTTAAGTAGGTTTCTACTAGGGAAGCAGAACGGTTCTGGTCCAGTTAGTGGAATGTCCACCCCTTTTTTAGCTAGACCGTTTGCTTTTTCATTGCTTTCTATCCCTTCGTAGGTTGGCTCCTAGATTAAGAGCACTTTATTTTTTCTGCTTAATTGGTTCAGCTTCTCTAGGCATTCTTTGACCAACTTCAAATTGTTGTTTACTGAGTTGATCGCTTTTAATGCTGTTTGATTATCGGATAAGATGGCTATTTCTTGTTTTCGATAGTTCCTATCCAAGAGAGGTTGTACGTATCCTTCAATAGCGTAGATTTTTACCTGTAGAATGCTGGGGTAGATCCCTATTGGTTCGGAGTATTGAATTTTCGAGCCAAATACTTCTATCGCCGTTCATGCTTTGGTTTTGGAAGCATCAATAGTGATGCTTCCAAAACCAAAGCATGAACGGCGATAGAAGTATTTGGCTCGAAAATTCAATACTCCGAACCAATAGGGATCTAGAACCAATAGGGGTATAGACCCCATTATGGTATGATCTTTTACCTGCTGATCAAGTGTTTCTCTCTTCCAGTTCTTTTTATTGCTCCATACTACAGTGAGGTGTTTCTCAAAGTTGTACATTCTTGGTATGTCATCCGCCATGGGAGTTGGAGGAGTGGAATTTTGCAATTGAGGCGTCAAGTTGTAAAACCCGTCTTATCTCACAAACTTTACTTATTTATATTTTATTAAAATTAAGTAAGGATTTGAGAAGACGTAAAAAGCTTATAAAAAATGCGGGATTGGTAACAATAATGACAATAAAAAGCAAATACCTATAAGTGGATAAAACGAATTTTGCTGCAGTAACGTAATATGTAGTGAATTTTATATAGGAATAGGCGACTTTTACAGCAATTTGGGATTATGTTTATGTAGATTTCAGGGTCCCACTATTAATATATGTCACTGGGCCATTTTTTTTAAATGGATAAGGCGGGTTTTGCAACTTGACGTCCCAATTTATGTTCTTAAGTAAACTAATTTTTGTTTGGTCACTCGTAAAAATCATGTTTTTTGTTACTACTTTGACACAAAAAATAACGTTTTAAGCTTGATTTTCATGCGTCCGTTATCCGGTGATACGATGGTACGACGGCGCCGGTGCTCTGCTTGGTCATGGCGTTTTAGCGCCACTTTTCATCTGTATTTTTTTTACTCCAGCCCGTCAACGGAAAAAGATCGTACGATAACGGACGTTTTGACACTTTTTGACAAATTTAATCTAACCTAAATAAAAATATAATAATACAAAAGCTAACACCGTCGAGAAAACAAGAATTTTAAGAAAGCCGATTCTTTAATTTATATTTTGCTATGCTCTCCTGTGCTCTCCTGACCAAAGTGCGGGCCGTCTGGCTGCCAGTAGACTACAGCGGTTCACTACTGTCCATCACATCTGTACAGGGTATCCCATTTTCGTGTGTTTTATGGGATTTCTCGTTTATGAGTAGAGATAAATGATGTGATTTTCACGTTACTTTACTACTTTTTTATGAAACTAAATATGCTACACATAGATTTGTCCTAGCCTCCTTAGTTCCTGAAATACAGGGCGCATTTCTGATGCGCAGTAGTAAACAGATGTTGCGCAGTAGTGAACGCAACGTCTACCGGCAGCCAGACGGTCCGCACTCTGTTCAGGAGACCATAGCAAAAGATATATTAAAGAACTAGCTTTCATAAAATTCTCTCTCGAAAACGTTGCTAGCTGTTAGACTATAAGTAAAAACAGCGAAATCGTTATGGCAATCTAGACTAATATACAAAATCCTTAAGTGACGGACTCACTGATTAATCACGATCCTGCTCACACTACTCAACGTAAGAAGCTCAATTTTGGCATACAGGTTGATTTTTCGAAATTCCAGTTCCAAGGGCGTGAAACCACCCCTCAAATATTACAATATTTTTTTTAAAAAAAAGCAAAATTTCCGAAAAAAAACGCTTAAACACGAATATTTTATTTTGTTTTTTTTACATATTTTAGGATTTTTTAAAAATGTATACAGGGTGTTTCGAAAGATCTGGTCATTGATTAATCACGATCCTGCTTAAAGCGCTTGACGTAAAAAGCTGATTTATGGAAAACGGATTGGTTTTAGGTTATAGAGGTTCGATAAGAAGGGATTTTTCGAAACTCTCGAAATTCTAAGGGGGTGAGCCCACCCCTCAAATATTAGAATATGTTTTATTTAAAAACCGGTGACTATTTCGGAAAACTTCTTAAACAAGTATATTTTATGTTGCTGTTTTACATATTTTAAGATTTTTTTAAAAATTTATACAGGGTGTTTCATAAAATATGACCGTTGAGTAATCACGATTCTGCTTTAACTGCTTGACGTTTAAAGCTGATTTTTGGCAAACGGATTGTCTGTGGGGTGTAGAGGTTCGATAAGGAGGGGTTTCTCGAATCTTAAATTCCAAGAGGGTGGAAACGCTCCTCAAATATTACAATATTTGTTATTTAAAAAACGGTTAGTCTTTCGGGAAAACGCTTGGACACGCATAATTTATTTAGTTTTTTTACATATTTTGAATTTTTTTAAAAAATCATACAGGGTGTTACAAAAAGTTGGGTAATTGATTAACCACGATTCTGCTTAAACTGCTTGAAGTAAAAAGCTTATTTTTGGCAAACGGATTTTTCGAAAGACAAATTCCAACGAGATGAAACTACCCCTCAAATATTAAAAATTAATATAAAAAAAGTTAAGGTTATGTAATAATGTCGCCATATTGTTTTTTCTCTGCATTTTCTTAACATTTTATCCAGTTTGTATGTTAATGGAAATTCTTGCTTTGCTTTACATCAACATTACAAATGATTAATTCGACGCGAATGAAGTCGCGGGTACACGCTAGTGAAAATATAAAATAACAGCAATCACAAGAAAATCGTATATCCGATGAACGGACCGATGAAAAACTGCGTAATTTTCTAACCAGTCGAAGTCTTTAAATTTAACCCATAAAATTAATATCGTATCATCGTATCGTCGGATTCGTCGGATGCATGAAAATCAAGCTTATTTAATTTACTTTTTTCCTAGAAAACGGTATGACAATGACAATCATTTTCAGTTTTGAGGTCCATAATCAATATAACTTTTCGAACAGAAAAATTTCTTTAACTTCTCTAGTGTCCCTAGAGACTTTAGTGAAGCACCAGCTCTCATCCTGATCCAATATAGCTAACACCTGCTCCGCTCTCGCAGCGTTATTCACAGAAGCGCTACGGTTTCTGATCGCGCGAAGGGCCGTAGTTAGCGCTTTTATTCTCGAAAATCCCGATAGCGATCGGTGGTCCGGATTGGATCCCGTTTTCGAACGGCAGCGGCAGCAGGAATTCACGCCGGCCGGCCGGAATCGTGGCGGAGGCGGAGGCCGAAACGACGACGGAGACACGGGGATCGTTCTCACAGGGTCGCTGACTCCTGCTGATACCGAGTCGCTGCCTTTGCCGCGATCGTGGTGCTATGGGTGCTAGAACATCTCTCATGTATCTAGGATCGATTCAATTTTTGGTTTATTATGTAACATTCTTGGTGCTCTATATAATACCACATAATAAAACTAATATACAGGGTGACCCATTAGTGAAAGGTTGTCCAATATTGGCGTTTTTTACAAAGATATGAAAAACAGGTTTTATATAAATGTTGCATGGGGGAGGGTGTTATAAAGGTTCATGTCCTAAATAGTATATTGTTTTATTAGGAGTAAAAGTGATACTTCTTGTGACGAGGCTGTAATTTTGGTTTTGCAGGCGAGATACAAAAATCATTTTTACTCCGAGAAGAACATGTAATTTTTATTATTTTTTTTTGAAGTTCACAAATAATTTTTTAAACAATTTTGAAAAAAAAATTTTTTTTTTTAATTTTCAAATTTTAAAAAAATTGAGGCGAGACACAAAAAGTCATTTTTACTCCGAATAGAACATACATGCTATTTTTTCAACGCCCCAACTAATTTTTAAACAATCTCAAACGTTCCAAATAATATAAAAAAGATTTAAAATACCTTGTAAGTAAATATACAGGGTCCGGCAATAGTGCGTCGGGCATCTGTAGCTCCTAGAATAAAAAACTTGAGAATTTTGTTTAAGTGAAAACCTAAAGTATGTATGAGGATGCATTTCCGGAAAATATTTTAACTTTTATAGGGTGGCTCAAAAAAGTGTGGGTGGATCTGGATGATTTTTTTTAATAGAACACCCTGTATATGATTGCATTTTTTGCTTCGTTTCGGATCACTTTACATAATTCTAAGAAATGAGTAAATTTATTTCAATTGTTTCAGAGATATTAAAAAATAAATCAAAAAAAAATATTAAAAATACAAGAACTGTTCTGAAATCAAAACTATATTAGATATTTACTTTAGATGGTCTGTTCGTACTTTGATATAAATATGGTAATCATAAATCATAGAGGATGTTCAATATTTTACGCCAAACTTTTAAAAATATAAAATAATTTTTCTTCGTCTTTTTAAATTGAACACCCTGTATATTATTTTTTTATTCGATGGAGAATTAAAAAATGAACATTTTTTGTATTTAAAGTATTTCAAAATGTTTAATAGTTTTCCGGATACACGCAGTATCTATTATTTCATATGGCGCTTTCAATGGTAAAATACGAAAGAAAAATCATTGGGTATCATTGATAAAAATTTACTGTGGAAAGTGCCATATAAAATATGAAATACAAAACCGGAAATATCTGCCAAACTGTAAAAAATTTTGAAATACTCGAAATGCAAAAAATCTTCATTTTTTAATTTTTCATCTATTGAAAAAATAATATACAGGGTGTCGAAGATTACAGTTGAGGGTTGGAACCTTTGGTATTACACAGCAAAATAACATTACATTAAATCACCACAATACACCAAAACACTTTTACTTTTACACTGGACGCGCGTTTCGCTAACCATGTTACGTAAGTCTCAGTTTATTATATGCTGATGATGCTAACATGGTTAGCGAAACGCGCGTCCAGTGTAAAAGTAAACGTGTTTTGGTGTATTGTGGTGATTTAGTGTAATGTTATTTTACAGGGTGTTCCATTTAAAAAACAAAGAAAAATTATTTTATATTTTAGAAAGTTTGGCGTAGAATTTTAAACACCCTCTATGATTTACAATTTCCATATTTATAGCAAAGTAAGTACAGACCAACTAAAGTAAACATCTAATATAGTTTTGATTTCAGGACAGTTCTTGTATTATTAATTATTTTTTTAAGAGAGGCTGAAAAATATATAATTTTTATTTATTTATTAATATCTCTGGAATTATCGAAATGTATTTACTCATGTCTTAGGATTATATAAAGTGATCTGAAAGGAAGCCAAAAATGTAAAAATATACGGGGTGTTCCATTTTAAAAAAAATCATCCCGATCCACTCACACTTTTTTGAGCCACTCTATAGAAGTCAAAATATTTTCCTGAAATACATTCTAGTACATACTTTAGATTTGCACTTAAACAAAATTCGCAATTTTTTTATTTTAGGAATTACAGATGCCCGACGCACTACTGCCGGACCCTGTATATTGAGAAACTATTGTTATGCTCGTTGAATTTGATACTTTATGTCAGTTTAATAATATATTTTCGTACTGTACTTTTATGGCCTAAGCGTTAAAATGACTTGTTATATTTTTAATCACGTCGCAAAAAATAATACTTTTGTGACCTTTGAAAAAAAAATATTTTGTGGTATACTGAGGGTTATAAAAAAAGTAACGATAGTTTAGTAAGATTTACAAATTTCAACCCCTATTTTTCTGGACAGAATTGGTTTTACCATAAAATTTTCCATATAGTACACTATTAGTGTTTGAAGCACTATACAGTGTTGCCATGCTATTTATTATTTACTAAAACTTTGATTAACAACAGTATATCTAAAAAGTGGTAAAAACATGGAGTGAATTTATCTCTATTAATGTATACCGATATTTTCCTAAACACCAAGGATAACAGATTAAATGCAGCAAAATAAAACCTAACCAAACTAAATCACCACAATACACCAAAACACTTTTACTTTTTAAAAATAATATTCAGAGTGTTGCGTTTAAAAACAATGAGATATAGCATTTTAAATATTGCAATAAATAAATAAATAAATAAATAAATGCCTTTATTGTCAAAAAATTTTTCAATTTGTAGACAAAGGTAAACTGACAAACAAATTAGAAAAAAACAAGGTACACAAACAAACAAACAAAAGATAATACAAAACATTATATAAATAATATTGTCAGTCTTATTGTTAAAATAAACATTTATAAATGTTTACAATGTCAAAGAACAAAAAAATTAAAATTATATTCAAAAATATTTAGCCAGTTTATAGCAAAATATCAATGACCTTTAAATAAATTAATTTCGATGTCATTAGTAAATATAGCAATAGCAAACATTAGACCAGTGTTTTCAAGATCAAATTCGATTTTCAATTCAAATATAATTCATTTACGGCGTAGAAAGCCTTGTCTAGTAAATAAGAGTTCAGTGCTTTGCGAAATGAAAAAAATTATGTTATGGATTTGTTTCAAATGGCAGGTGATTGTGCATTTTTTTCGAGTTGTATAATATTGAACTTTTAACTAACTCTGAGCGTGGGGTAGGTAGATAAAGATCTTGCTCCGCGTTCCTGAGTGGATAAGTGTGAGATGGCCTTTCTTGAGAAGCTGATACATGTTTACGTATTAGGCAAACGGATTCAAATATAAATAAGGAAGGAAGAGTCAATATTTTTAATTCTCTAAAAAAGCCCCGGCAATGAGTTCTGCTGTTTAGTCCCAGTGAATATCGAACAGCTCTCTTCTGGAGCTTGAAAATGCGGTCAAATTGAGCCGCACAACACGTACCCCAGAATGGAAGGGCATACCTGAGGTGCGACTCAAAAAGTGCATAATAAACAGTTCTAGCCACTGACAAGTTAAGCTCCTTAGAAACAGACCTTAATGCAAAACAGGCAGAGCTCAATTTTTTCGACAAAGCTTCGATATGTATGTCCCATTTCAGAGAATTGTCCACAACAAGCCCTAAGAATTTTACGGATTTTACGACGTCAATGGTGGTGTTGTCAAGTACAAAAGGCTGCAACGAGTTTTTATACGACAAAGCCTTAGTTTTAGAAATGTTGAGACTCAGGAGGTTCGAATCGCACCAAGATTTAATGGTGATTAAGTCATTTGATATAATCCTATGAAGTGCCGCGATGTCCTTGTTGCTCCAAGTGAAGCTAGTGTCGTCCGCAAAAAGACATATTTTGCCACTGATGTTTATGTTAGCAATGTCGTTAATAAAAAGAAGAAACAAAATAGGGCCTAGTACTGAGCCTTGTGGTACTCCACATTCTATTGGCTTGCTAGAAGACAACGTGGTATCCACCCTCACAAGTTGACTTCTGTTGCTCAGATACGACTTAAACCATTCGAGAGATGATCCCCTGAACCCATAGTGCTGCAGTTTATTAATTAGGATCTTATGATTTACACAATAAAAAAATCAAAAAAAAAAGAAGAAAAATAGAAAAATCACAGAAAATTGTTGCTGTAGAATGATGTTTGTTTAGGCTGGAGTAAATTTTATTAAAGAGGGAAAACATAGCGTCATTTGTGGACTTGTTGCTTAGAAATCCAAATTGATATTCAGTAAGTATTTTGTACTTAAACAGAAAAGATACCAGCCTTCTTTTAACCAACCTTTCTATGATCTTAGATAGCGTTGGAAGGAGTGCAATTGGGCGATAGTTAGAAGCTTCATCTTTGTCTCCTCCTTTGTGCAGAGGAATGATTATTGCCGTCTTAAGACATTTTGGAAAAATACCATTTTGGAACGACATGTTTATTAAAGTTGTTAGGTGATTCAGAGTGCTTTCTGGCAGATTCGAAAACCTTTTTAAAGTTAGCCCGTCAGTCCCAGAAGAGGATTTATTTTTGATGGTATTAATTGTACTGCGAAGCTCTTCAAGAACTACGGGCGAAAAAAAGAAACTGTGTAAGTTTACATTATCATTAGAAAGATAAGAAAGTGGATCATGAGGAGGACATATGGTATTAGTTAAGTTTTTCGCTACATTTACAAAGTAATCGTTAAGGTTCTCAGGCTAGGTAGATATTGCTAGACGAAGAAGCTTTGTTTCTCAACTCATTCACAATAGACCATGTTTCCTTAGCAACTTTACCAGAATTGACTATTCTCCTATTATAATAAAGGTCCTTAGCGGCTCTTATAGTCTTATGATACATTTTTCTGTATAGTTTTACGTAATTGTGGAAGAAGAGACTGTCTAAGAATTTTTTTAAGTGAGATAATTAATTAAGTATTAATAAAGTTAAATTTACTGTAGCACTTTTCTGATACACTGTTTTTAACTAAATTTTCAGTAAGTAAGAAATAGCATAGCATAACACTGCAGTGGACTATATGCAATTCTATGATGACTCCAATTGTGTACAGAAAAATTGGAGTTACAATTATTAGTTATGGGATAACTCGAACGAAAATTCGCTCGAGTACTCGATTATTGAAATAACCAATATCGCTCGATTATGAACGAACAATGCAAGTGACGAGTTACGAGCGAACGCAAGCGATCCTAGAATGAAGTAAATTGAAATCCGATTTTAATGTGACATACTCGATAAAAAGCCGAGCGAATTTTGTACATATACTGCAGGTAGGAAATTTATACGATCTTTACGGAAAATTTTACGACCTACATCGACAATGCCTTGAAATAAACTAAATTAAGCGATCAAGGAAATCGCTCGTCGCCTGCTACTTGCCATTCATGACCGAAAGTATATGTGCCCTGCGCACGCAACTTACTGCTTGGCGTTACAAGTACAACAAGCGACAAGCGACGGGCGAAAAACCGTATCTTTAAATACGAGCGGTATTTCGCTATAGCGATTGCTCGATTATTGAAATCGCTTGAAACTCAAATACTCGATTATTGCAATTAATCGGTTTTTCCCATTACTATTTACAATTTAATAAAACTTACTTACAATTTTATCATTACATTTTTTTGGGACACCCTGTATAAAAAATATCTTTAGGATATGCATCTTTATAAGCCCTACAACATTTATATAAAACTTGTTTATTTTTGACAACAACGACTATTACGTGAGTTTATAATCATCTGCTGATGATGCTAACATGGTTAGCGAAACGCGGGTCCAGTGTAAAAGTAAAAGTGTTTTGGTGTATTGTGGTGATTTAGTGTTTTATTTAACAACGACTATATTGGACCTCCTACTAATAAGCCACCAATAATATAGTAAATATTGAAATATCTTAAGAGCGATCAAAAATGAAATAGTTGGCAATGTTGCGTCAAAGTATATCATATACTAAAGCAAATACCGAGATCTGATCTTCCAATATGCTTAAAAAGAGAGGTCTTTAACCAATGTGTCTTGAGTGTTCTGGCATATAAAGCTGAGATACGTACTTTGATAAAAAAAGAATATAAATAGAATACACCTCTCTCTCTCTCTCTCACTCTCTCTCTCTCTCTCTCTCTCTGTCATTATTCCTACAAAAGGAATGTAGTGGTTAGGTGATGTGTGAGGTTTGTCTCCATAATTCCCTGTCTTGTGCTTCATGTACAAGCATGTGCAGTGGCTTGTGGGTGATCTTTGATAGCTGGTCTATCCATCGGGAGGGCGAGCGGCCCCTTGGTCTTCTTTCCGGAACCTTGCCCTGTATAATGAATTTTTTCATACAGTCAGTATCCCTCCTCGTATCGTGACCAAATATTTAAGTATACGTGACTGTATAGAAGTTGAGAGGCGTTCTGTGATGTTAAGTTCTTGGATTATGGATTCATTGGTTCGCCGGGCAGTCCAGGGAATTCTGAGCATTCGTCGCCAACAGTACATCTCAGTTGCGTCAATTTTTTTCTCATTGTCCAGGACTCGGAGCCATACATTAATATAGGAAATATTAGGCAGTGAATTATGAGAATTATGAGAATTCATGTCATGCAGCGATAAATGGAAAGGTCCATGTTGGGGATAAAATACCCAATCATACCATAAGAAACGGAACAGGTGTAAGGGATGCGGTAATTTCTATTTTATATCTTAAATGGGGCAGGACACGTGGCTAGGGCGATAGTTGGATGGTGGACTGGTGGACACACAGATTTGTGGAATAAAGAGCAAAACACGAGGTCTATAAAAGCAGAGGACGACCTCCTAGCCGATGGACAGACGATATAAAATGAGTGGCTGGAAATTGAATTCAAGTGGTACAAAATAGAAAGAGATGGGCTAGAGTTAAGGGAGGTATTTGACCAGCAGTGTGGACGGGAAAGGCTTAATTATGGTGATGCTGTGTTTTTTATTTTAGGGGATTTTAGATAACGGGGGTGCTAGGACAGAAAAATAAAGAGTGTTAAATAAACAAACACCAAAAACACTACAGTTAGTTACATAAATGAAGTTTAATAACACGGATACTATTGAACTAGTAAAAGGTTATCGTAGCTTTCTGGTTATCGTAGTTATCTGTTGCTAAAACTATGCTACTTTTTTTAATAATAGCCCTTTCAATTTATATTATTATAAATGACTAGTTGTTTATAATTTTCTCTTAATTAATTATAATATTAAAATATATCTTAATTTTTTTTATTTATTTAACAGCAGCAGATAAGCTACGCAATGTTGAGAGATTCTTTTCAATTTACCTTTCTAATATTATTCCATAAAATACCTGTTTAATTGATCAGTACGACAACGCCGGTAACTTACGTTTTCTGATGTTATTTCCGGATTGTTAAATCTTTGGAGGTTCATTTTGGTCGATGATTGTTCTTTTCCCTCCGATCGGCATATTGGCCTGGCGATCGGGAGGAGATTGTCTCTCTACAGGAATTTCCTTATTGATATAATTCATCTTAAAAGTTGAGTAGAATATTTAGATGTTATTCAAAAAGTATTATTGATTATTACAAAAGTTTACTTGAATCAAATGTCGATTTGATGTTTTTTCGGTGTGCCATGTGGCCAGATGTTGAGTGAGTTATCTTATCCCATTTTTCTACCATTTTTCTTATTCTTTTAATAGTTTTCCTTAGATCTGGACATTACTGAATAAGATCCACTAATTCTTATTTGTATTTAAGGGTAGCTGGATAAGGGAGTGTTAGTTACGCTTTGGGATAAGGTATCATAACCTAAAATCAATAAAAATCCATTTAAATATTATCCACAGGGTTTTTTCTTGGTGGTTTATTTTACATTCAGTTGGTCAGTTTCCGTACTTTTATTCAAAATTATAAACTTGCATGTGATCACATGGTGTTAAGATATCCACCCTATTTTTCAACTCTCAACAAAGATTTGTGGCCTTGCTGATGCAGTTGCTGTGCAAGTAAAAAGTTCTACGATCAATCAGGCTTTCATTTAGAAAGTAAAATAAAATCTAATGAAATATTCCATAAGAAGTGATCTATATTTGGCACCTTTTTAATCATACTGCACTTTCAAATCTTCCGTAATGAACTGTCTAAAAAAGAACAAATCTTTTACATGATGTTTCCGGTTCCAGTTACTCCCCAACACCCATAAATAAAACGCGACTTAATAATAAAAATCGTTATAGTTTGAATAGAGTTCGCTGTCAAAATGGAGGATATAAATGACCCTTTTGGAACCTGTTGGCATACGCAGCCCGTTCATAAAACAACGAAAATTTATTTGACAGGAAACGTCGAATTTGGCGCCATTTTCAAATTCGTCAACAAGATTTTTATGTATCATCCATGATTTACGATTCTAAAGTTTTTGGTAACAATGGCGAATAAAGTATGTGTGATTTTTAGATGTGTTTTGGACATTTAGTAAGTACAAAAATTTAATTTTAAACAATCTGATTCACGTCAAGAAATTACACTTATTAAAAAAAATCACATTAAAGTAATATGAAAATTATTTAATACACTGTTATGTATATCTTGTTCAATACACAATTACTATATTATTTTATTTATTGCTATCTAAATAAATAGGAGCTTAGGAACTCGACTTATTACTTTGAAATATGGCTCTGAGGCGAGTTAAAGCTAACTGCTAATATTAACAAACGGTCTACAAATCTGTTCAATGTTGGTTACTACAAAAATTACCTAGCATTTCTGTTCAGTAACTAAGGACATTGGTAACTACTTATTTCCTTTTTATAAGTAGGTATTTGCCACAGAAAGGTATCTCAACCTCAACTAACCATTCACTTGGTACTAGCGTACAAATTATATAGGTTTCATGAAAATAAAGATAAACGAAATTAATGAAAAATACCTATTTATTCGTTTGGAAAATATAGATATTACAACTAAATTTATTTATTAGTTATTTATACTATTTCAATAAAATTTAGTAAAGCTTCATTCAGAACCTCGCAATTAGTGGAATAAATTATTAGTGGTTTCAATTAGCATAGAAGTTTGTTCCTTTAATTTCAATGTAAGCATTCAGAATGTCTATATTAGTGGTAGTCATTTTCAATTAGTAGAAAAAGTTAACAAACGTTTGACTTTTCCACTAATTATAATTCAAAATTTTCGAGGAATGTCATTTTGACCTTTGATTATCATCCGTCAAGAGAAATTCTGTTTAGAAATCAAAAGTTTATTGTTTTATAAGCCAAATATTTGGCTTTCTCCATGGATACAATTGACTACCGCAAGTTGTTGCTGGGATATTCTATTAATTTTCATTGTGTTTTTAGACATTGTGAATGATCGTAAACTAAAAAGTATAAAGTGTAATTGAAACCACTAATTTATTCCATTAATTGCGAGGTTCCGAATGAAGCTTAATAGTTATTAATTAATATAATAATATGTATTTTATCAATAAATGTACATACGTATTACGAACTTCCTTAAATCAAAGTAATTCACCCAGATTAACATAAGTCGCATTTTTTAAATAATTTCAATTTGAAGTCAAAAAATATATTGAAATACATATATTGAAAGTAACATTTCAGAAACAATATATTTTTTCATAGGTTTATGTTGCTTGCTTTTTAGAAACATGTTGTTTTGTTTTTCTATTCTTAAATATTTACAATAATATATCAAATATGTTCATAAATATGTTACAAATATTACATTAACAAAACTATACAAGGTCGATTTTTTACAAAGAAATCTTCCTTCTAGTTTATTTCCCGTCAAAAATAAAGGTAACTTTGTATAAAGCAGTTTCCCAACTAGCACTTTTAGACACAAAATCGAAACAAAATCTCTGCTAAGAAACATTGCGAAACAGTTTTGCCACATCTTTGATACATATGTTTCTTAATATAAATCACTTTTTGTTTTGAAACATTTTACCAAAATAAGTTTCGCTGCATAAGCTATAACACTAAAAATCTTAGTGTCACAAATTTTTCGAAACTTTTAAGAAATAGATGTGGCGCACATTTACAGATATCGTACCCGTTTTGTGCCTGAAAAGTTTCCATAATTTATTTGATATTCTCTCATATATGAGAACATAACCTTACTTTATTGTTTTGATTTTGTTCTGCAGTTTTTCCATTTATGATGATGCATTTATGATTGATGGTTGTTTTCATTTTGAAATACACACACAGATAGACAATTTTAGTTTTGTATTTTCTCTCTTCACATCTAAATGTGGACACTGTTTCTAAAAACAGTGTCTGCTGAAAACGGGAACATCTTGGGCAAAAATTGCAGAAAATGTTTCGAAACATTTCCTCTAAAAGTTTTGATTCCGCATCGGACCATTTCAGGAAACGGCTAGTGCTACCACATTGGAAACACATGTAATAAAGCCATATAAAGGTTTCGAAAATATTTCCTATTTGAGATATACCGTTTCCATTTTGTGTCAAGAAACATACACAATTATTAGAAACATTACCAAAAATGTGTACAAAATGCTACTTAGGATATACCTAAACACATTAGCTTTCAAAATAATGGAAAATTAATATTTTCCTGTCAGAAAAGAGTTATTTATCTTAGTATATCACAACTAGGCCAAGACGACTGGTATTAAGAAATATTTATTTAGGTAGCTAATATGTTCCCATTTTCTGATTGCAGAAATTGAGGTATGAATGATACATACATACATACCATATTTACCTTAACTGCAAACTCCACCATAGAATCTATGTCATGCAGTAAAGAGACCAGGTAGAGCGTGTTGAAGTAATGCGAGAGCAGGGGTTTCCGATGCGCCTGAATATCAATTTTTTTCAATAGATGGAGAATTAAAAATTTACATTTTTGGTATTTAGAGTATTTCAAAATTTTTAATGATTTCACAGATATTCGCGGTTATATATTTCATATGGCATTTTCCATAGTAAATTTTTATCAAAGCCACCAAATGATTTTACTCGCGTATTTTACTGTTAAAAAAGCCATATGAAATAATACTGCGTGTATCTGCGAAACTATTAAAAATTTTGAAATACTTTAAATACAAAAATTGTTCATTTTTTAACTCTCCATCTAATAAAAAATAGTATTCAGGGTGTTCCATTTAAAAAAAAACACACAGAAAAATTATTTTATATTTTAAAAAGTTTAGCGTAGAATTTTGAACATCCTGTATGACTTACGATTACGGTATTTATAGCAAAGTAAGTATAGACCATCTAAAGTAAATACCTAATATAGTTTTGAGTTCAGGACATTTCTTGTATTTTTAATATTTTTTAAAAAAAAAGCTGAAAGATATATATTTTTTATTTATTTATTAATATCTCTGGAACTATCGAAACATATCTTAGGATTATGTAAAATGATCTCAAACGAAACTAAAAATGAAATAATATAAGGGTATTCCATTTAAAAAAAGTATCTCGATCGACGACACTTTTTTGAGCCACCCTATAGAAGTTAAAATATTTTCTTGAAATATATCCTCGTATACACTTTAGGTTTGCACTTAATCAAAATTCTCAAGCTTTTTATTCTAGGAGCTGCAGATTCACGACGCACTATTGCCGGACCCTATACAGGGTGGTCCGAACTGTATTCCGGAAACTTCGGGAGCATATTCTGCAGATGAAAGTAAATAAGTTAATTAAGTAAAAAAGTTCGTATAAATGTATGTCCTAAAATGCTTAGTTTCGGATGTACAGGGTGTAGAAGTTTCATTTTTATTTCGATTTTTTCCAAATAATTTCTAAACTAACATCAATATTTGGATGAAAATTGGTGGATGGGTGTTTTTTGACATACCAAATGTAGGTGGCGCCACCTACATGTGTTTTAACTGTTTTGAAGAGAAATAACTTTTTGTCGGTACCTGTATAAAACTACTGAGCAAAATAATATACATTTACGACTTTTTTTACATAAAAATGGTCTCTTGGTAAAAATCGCTATGAGTAATGGTTCTCGATATATTTGGAATCGAAATTATCAATACCTGTCATCATTGACATAAATTACACATGTTGAATAAATAGTTATTAGACTGAAATCATAAATTTGAAATCTTTTTGTGTCAAAAGTTCAAAAGAAACTGTTTAATCATCATTTTTTCGCAGAAAAACTTAGGATTAATTTAAAAAAATAAAAATTTATTATTTCAGTCAAATAACTATACTCTCAACGTGTGCTTATTTTTTGTCAATAATGACATGTATTGACTATTTCCATTCTAAATATCTTTAGACCGGTTGCTCGTAGCGATTTTTACCAAGAGACAATTTTTACATAAAAAGTCATGGAAATGTATATTTTTTTAGTCAGTGGTTTTATACAGGTACGGCCGAAAAGTTATTACTCTTCAAAACAGTTAAAACACATGTAGGTGGCGCCCCCTACAAATGGGAGTAATTTTGACATCAAAATCAAATTTCTCATGTCAGAAAACTCCCAAATACCAATTTTCATCCAAATATTGACGTTACTTCAGAAATTATTTGGAAAAAATCGAAATAAAAATGAAACTTCTACAACCTGTATCTCCGAAACTAAGCATTTTAGGACATACATTTATACGAACTTTTTCTTATTTTTATCTGCAGAATATGCTGCCGAAGTTTGCGGAATACAGTTCGGACCACCCTGTATATAAAAGTAGGCAGCGCTGTACCGGTCAAGCTTAATCACGTGATTAAAAGTTTATTTGGTATGAACTGTATATATGGCATTATACACAAAATAGTATTTAATTCTTTAAATAATTTCGTTTTATAAAATCTATTTTATAATAACATGCCCATCTCCATCCTCCAGAATGTCTCAATTTAAACGATTATTTCACCTTCGCCAGCCACGTTTCTCCTTCGCGTCGTCATTGTCCTCGGTCGTTGTTTCAGCGCCTTTTCCGCCAGAAAATCTAGGACGAAAGTCGTCTCCTTCGTCGTCTTTCCTTATTATTAGAAACGTGACCATTTTGCTTTATTGCGGGGCACGACCGCGATGTAAATGCTGCGGATTACCGTACACCAGAAAGAAGTCCCAATGGCGCTTTACATCGGTCTCGTATATGCCAATCAACATGGATCGTATGGTAATGCGATAGCGAGATTGGTGGCCCGATATTTTCTCTACTTCGACAATATTAAATACATAAATTTCGTTTTATGCTTATTTAATCGTAAAATCTTTTAAAAGTTACTACTGATGGATATAATAATTTTATAATCAACTGCTTAAAGTAAATTTATATAGATACATTGATATAATACTTAAGTTTCTGAATGTTCACAACACTTCAATATTTTTCATTCCGAAGATAAAAATCCCGTTTCAAAAACCATAAATTTCGAAAAAAAATTTCTTTGCGAATAAAATTAATAAATATTGCGCGCGTATAAAATGTTAGAATTGTATTAGAGTGTACCATGTTACTTGTTTAAAACGAAGAAATATTTTAAATATATTTTTGAGTGAATATATACAGGGTGTCCCAGGCTGAGCGTGCATTAGAAGTTTCTAGAGAACTACAATATTTGGATCGGGGATATTTGCACATCATGATTTCACAACGAGATCTATCGACTACAGTCTGACAAACGGATCTGAAATAACGGGGCAACGGCAAGGGGATCGCAATTTTCTAAAATCATGACCGATTTCATTCATAAAATATCCACGAGCGTGCGGGGTTTCATAAAAATATATCAGGAATTTTTATAATATTTTCCAGTAAAGTTTATAATATTATTTTACTTTAAATGTACCTACATTTTGTTTAGTCATTTGCCAAATATAGTAATATTTGTTAAAACACTTGTACTAATTACAATAAACACAAATCAAGTTAAAGATATAAAACACAATACAATAACATCGCCACTGGATTTTTCAATAGTAGTGACTGTTTCTACTATTCCTAGAGAGGGGCATAAAGTTGGGGGTAATGGCAGTAAGACGTGCGAGAATCTCGACCAATCAGACTGGTTGAATCCGGGATGCCATGATGAATTTTGTCAGCGTTGCCAGCTTACCCTAAGCGGACGTTATCTTAAGGAGAAATACTTTACCTTTTATAATAGGCAGAATGAACGAAATCAGTTAATTAGATAAATATACATTATTACAATAAGAACTACGTCAACATATTAGCATATATATATAATTATGTATACTGAAATGAACTAAAATATATTCAATTTATAGGTAATATCGAGCGACTTTTTTTGCCCGCATTCCTTCCGCTGTTTTAGATTCGTTTGTCAGATATTATATCATACTATTTTCAATATGGCGGCACTTTCGGAAATAGCGGAAGTTGACAGCAACTTTCTTATTTTAAATGGATAACCCAATTTGTTATTTCATACTTAAATTCTCTGTAAAATTATATGGATTTTGATATCAAACACTCTGTATCTAACATTAACCGTTTTGGGGAAAAAAATATTTAAACATTTTGGACAAAAACACTCCTCTTTACGTTACACAAAAATTGTATAATGCAAACGTCATTGTATTTGTATTTTACCAAGAGTGGGTTCCAGGTGGGACCCTCCACTGCGGACGCGAGGGCCTATTGTGGCTCAGTTTCTACATGCTCTTTAATAGAAAAAGAGCATAAACCGTAAACGTTATACTCAGTGATGACCACAGTGACTGTCACATAAAGAGAAGACATGTAGTTATCTATTTCTTTGACATTAAATGTCAAACAATCAGACAATTTATTTCGTTCTGTCATAAAACTAATTACTTGAATTTACAAAAATATATCTCACATTTTCGCTCTTTAGTGATATCTAATAATTGATATTATTAAATAATATACCACAGGATCGAAGGAAAACAGCTCAAAGTTGGCTTGGAAATGATGATCGATGACACACTGATTTTTTAACAAAGTGTCACAATATGACATGGCTCTCAGCAAAAAATCTCCGATCTAGATATTGTAGTTCTCCAGAAACTTTGAATGCACGCTCAGCCTGGGATACCCTTTATATAGAAGGTTCAGGCTCCAAGTTGCTGTCCAGCTCTGTCAGAAGCTTCTACGTCTCACTAGTCAACTGGCATTTCCAGGAGCAACTGTGGATCCATTGGTAAGGCCTTCGCTTCGGGAACGAGAGGTCTGAGGATCGCGTACCAACCCAAACCAAAACTTTTTTATTTAATTTATTTACAGTTGTCGGTAATAGCAATCAAAATACTCCGTAGGCGTGTTTTGATTGCCTTGGTTAGTCTCTGGGGTAATTTTTTTTTGCTTACATTGCACGCGAAATACCCGACCGATTATCGTTTCTGCGCGTGTAGAACTGCGAAATTAAGGGACAACAAACTACAACGTTAGGTATGCGAGTTGATTTGGTTTGGTTTGGTTGGTTCTACCACGTCCACTTACTGAAGTGGACGTGGTAGTGACCGCAAGACGTAGTAGTCTATGTAAACAGCTCCTCTCTGAGATAATCGAATCTATAATAATCGAGATCAAGTTGAAGAATTAGAGCGATTCAATGGAGTGACAAATGTGAGCGATCAATGGAGTGACAAATCATGGTAGGAGTGGATGCATACAAATGCCTCACGGTGGCGACCGACAGCCACGCTTAGTATAGGAGAGGGATTTGGTGGGTGGTAGTCGAACCCTACACTTCGGCAGTAAGTCGCCACCCCTCTCCTCTAACAAAAAAAGGCTCCAACTTGCTACACTTTGTGAAAAGTAATGGGTCTACTAACTTTGGCATTGTAAGATGAATAAACATCTAAAACTGATGGGATTGACGGACGAAATCATGTGCAGGTTCTGTCAATCTGAAGAAGAAATGACAGAACATATTTTATGTCGGTGCAACAGCCTGGCGAATGTGCTGTTCTTTGTACTGGGCAAGGATAGGCCATTGACAGGGAGACATTGAATATATGGAGAGTTTGGTCTCCAAGTTGCTAGATTTTGTGAAAATGATATGACTGGAGAATGTAACCTAAGGGTCAGAAGAGAGCCACAAGAGATGTAAAAAGGTCGCGGTGGAACAGGCCACCTGGAAGATATAATCTAATGTACTCCCTAGTGCCACTCTCCTCCTTCAAGGTGACCGTCACTGCCTAATGAGCATCAACCATGACAAAAGACCTGAACAAGTTATCTACGAAAAGTACTATTTTCTGGAAATGGGTTTTACCATTCTACTGAATCTGGAAGTGATATTCAAGATATGAATTTGGATGGAGAGGATATTGGAAACATTATACCCATCCAATTTAGAACTACTTTACGTTACTAGAACTACTATACAAGTTATTTCAGGTAACAGGTGTAATTTTTTCTTGATTGTATGATCAAGGTGACGACTGTTGATTTCCTAGTGATATTAAAAGAATTTCAAATCTCCCCCCATTATTGTCTTTACTCCTTCTTCTTCTTCGTATGTTAGGACCATGTCCTGTGTTTTCTTCAATGGTTTCCTAAGAACAGTTGGGATGATGATGACCAGCTCCCATATCATCTTATTGGTGGCCGTTAAGGCCGTCGAGGCGTGTTAGGTCTTTACTCCTTAGCAATTTTCTCTAACTGGTCGTTTGGCATCTTATCCACATGGTTTCTCTACTCTCTTCTCCTCTTTCTTGTCCATCTTACTACATCCTGTATTTTACATCTTTCTCTTATATCCTCACTTCTTTTCCGGTCATATAAGGTACCTATATCCTGTAATTGATCGAAGTGTTCGCATTTCTGTCTTTATTTAATCTAACTTACCGTTATCAAGTATTAACAGTTCTAAAAACTTAATAATAATAATAATAGCTCCCGTATATAGCGTTTAACGCCTTGTGCCTTAGGAGTAGGCAAAGTACAGCTTGTCATGCTAGAGCCGTTCGGTATACAAGGCAGGTAATGTGGCTAGCATTACGCTGCAACCGCCTATTATTACCTGAGGATTATGAATCCCAAGTACTCATTTAAGGCTGAATCGATCTACTTACCCAAAATATTTTTATTTTATTAAAAATAGTCGGCTGATGAAATGCCGGCTGCGGGATTCGAACCCACAACCTTTGGATTGGTAGACGAGAGCTGTACCTCTACGCCACCGGGCACCTTATTACTAAGACTTAGGAACTTATATACTCAAATAAGTCATTCACTCGTGACAGAATTGTATGCTATTCAGCGAAGTTGTCCATTAAGGACGAAGTTGTCCAAGTTGTCCAGCGAAGTTGTCCATTGATTGCTTTTGGCACCACTGGCCCCTCCACTACATGTCGCTACCTAGCTTTGGGTGTTGTTGTGGCTGAAGCCGTTATATGTTCCGGGTTTTCTTTAAG
Source organism: Sitophilus oryzae (assembly GCF_002938485.1). Taxonomy (NCBI): domain Eukaryota; kingdom Metazoa; phylum Arthropoda; class Insecta; order Coleoptera; family Curculionidae; genus Sitophilus; species Sitophilus oryzae. Next base: position 70,072 of record NW_022147211.1, read on the forward strand.
ATTAAAAGAACATAAAAAACAAAGTCTATTTATTTGATTATACTACAATAATACATCATATATTAAAGATTAATTTGAGAACAGTTTGGTTCTGATACAAGATATTTTTAGTCTATTTTTACAGTCGATAAAAAACTTATAATGGAGGTCTTGAAAGCGTAGAATTTGGAAGCAATTTTATTAATTCAGTCCGTCCCGTAAAAACACATCAAAAACCCACACGAAACCCAACACGATGACATTTAATATTACAAAAAAGTCATTCCCGTAATAATACGCATATGGACTCTTTTTATATCGAGACTACCTAAATACTCGCCGACTACACACACATCGCATGACGCGAAAAAATCGGAGCTTAAAATATTCGAAAATAAAATAAAAAATCAGATAATATCAAACCGATTAATTCTAGTTTTATAATTTTAATTTATATTAAAGCGGTTAAAAATAAGTCGTTGGAGTGTTAGCAGAATGGGGAGCTGATACGTTAAGACGTTTGCGTAATTATACGGTAAAGCAATATATTTACAGCTTCTGTATATTGCCGGTTTTTTTTTTAAACTGAGTACAATAAACTGTCCTAGTACTAAATCTCCTATTAATAGTACATAGAATACAAATATTCCTGGCGTATCGTTAAGTGTTACATCTAGGATATGGAATCTTCTACAGGGTGTCTGAGGCCGAGGGTGCATTATGTCATTAGGGAACTACAATATCTAGATCGGATGGTTTTTGCACATCATTTTTCACAAAGAGTTCTATCAATTAAAAAATATTTTCAATATGGCGGCACTTCCTGAAAAATACCGGAAGTTGTAAGTAACATTTCTTTTATTACATACTTCTGTAAAATTTTATGTAAAGAAATCAAACACTCTATACCTAACATTAACCATCAGTTTTGAGAAACATAATATTTAAAATTTTTGGAGGAATATGTTGTTGCCCGTCAAAAAAAATTGTATAGCCTAAACATCAAATTTAGTGATTACCACAGCCACTGGGACGTAAAGAGAAGAGATATGGCTATGTATTTCAAAATTTAAACGTTGAATGTCGTATAATGACGTTAGCCGTCATGGAATTGAGAGATTAAAAAACTATCATACTTCATTTTTTACAAACGGAAACCCTCTTTTTATTTCACTAGTGAAAAGGGCTTTCAATTCACTACTTTTTGATTTTACATGTTCCTATACCTAAAATAAATCCGTTTTAAATTATTTGAGATTTAGTTTTAAACCGTACTTTGTTCTTGGTTTTATCTAGCTTCCTTTGATTTAAGTATTAAATCAGATCATTTATTTCCTTCTGTCAAAAACCAATTATTTAGAAAAATTCTGTATATTATTAATACTGCTTGTAAAACTTTATAAAATGAATTTATAAAAATACATTTCTTATTTTAGTGATATTCATGGCAATATGATGGCCAGTCTTCTAAAAATTATTAGAAGAGAATAAGAAATGGAGGCTATAAAGATTATTATTAAGAAAACAGAATATATCAGCATCGAAGAGGAATCTGTAGATATCCATAGATTTGAAAGGACAGTTACACTTTAAAGGACGGTTAGGAGTTTTTTAGGGCGGTTAAATTCCACATGAAATCAAACTGAAAATCAGGTTACTAGGTAGATGCTGAGTAATCTCCATCCCACACACCCCTAATGCTTAATCCTAGTGCCTAACTTCAAATGTCTTACCCAAATAGGGGCTAGAATATGCTTTTGTTGATTGAAGATTTACTTATGACATGTTACCGTTTTATACATTTTTTGCTAACTATACCAACAATAAAATTGATTTATTATAACTCTACTAACTCTACTTGTTTTAATACTACTAATTTTATTAGCAGTTGGGGTTGGAGCCTTGGTGTTAAGCAACAGCAAAATAAAAACACTAAATCACCACAATACACCAAAAACACTTTTACTTTTACACTGACTATGTTAGCTTCTGAGGGGTGTCTCACTCAGGTAAAAAATGTACACGTAATGCCAAAATATCCTTCCATTGCTAAGCGACTGCCAATGACTATGAAGAAGACTGCCTATGACTGCCAAGTGTAATTATTATATAGGTGATCGTTAATAAGATTGCCAATAATCGCCAAAGGATTTGCCAAGAAAAATGTACAGGTAATAAATTAGACGCTTTAAATGGAAACACTTTTCTATAGGAAATAGACGAAAACTAATATCGGTGTCTGGAGCTCAATTTTCATCAAAAACATGATGGTGAAACCGCACATCAATATCTGTTACTGTTTCGGAGTTACAGGTTTTTCAAAATGTGCATTTTAATAAATCGCTGTAACTTTTGCTATGGAAAATTTGCTATTTCTAAGGAAATCATTTCCAAAGCACCTTTACGTAGAATTTAATGGTTTAGCATAATTTTTAAAATTAATACCTAAGTAAGCACAACAGAAAAATTGATTTTTATTTGGGACACCTCTATATTTTAATTAACCAAAAAGAATTTAAAATTACATTTCCAAAATATAGCAATTTGGATATTTTTATTATAATCCCTCTCAGCAGAATTTTTAAAAGTTCGCCACTTTTAACTAGTAGGCTTTGGACCCCTTATTGATGATATGCCTTTAATGGAACTCTCGAAAAACATATTTTCTACCAGCAAGCATGACGCACCGCTCTGAACGCTGAAGTTCAGCAAATCAGCAAATTTTTGCAGCCAATTTCAAGAATAATTGACTAGCTAACCAAGATCCCAGCCGTTGGTCATAGAGGCCGCCTGACTTAGCTATGGATTTAACTTATGGGATATTTCCAGGAAGAATAAAGGTTCCTTATTCTTCCGTATAACCTAGACAAGAATTAGAAATACTTTCTAGCAGTTATGAGGGTATCTTTCACCTCTACTGAGTTAATGAATTTCGCGGGAAATGTTCAAAACTGCCCTGTCTGTCCATAACAGAAGACGGTCAACAGTCGAAAACCTGCAGCAAAATCTCATGTCTTGGTTTGCTGTTTATTTTTATTGTTATTAGATTTAGTTTAAATGTGTTTTGTTGATGTTGGTTAAATATATTTTAAATTGTTATAAAATTCTGCATCCTCATAGCAAATATCATTTTCGTTTCCTAATTGATGATCACAGCTAGAATTTTTACAGCCGGTGCCGTTCAAAGTCTACTCATTTAAAGCGGGCGATTTTTTATATACTCTAATATTACGAAGAGGAATTGAGGAAAATATCAAGTAAAAAGTTATATTTTTGAAAGGTAATTTTAAATTATTTTCAATAAATTAAAATAAAACAGTTTTTTTTTTTTTTTGAAAATCAAATTTTCATGATAATTCTAAATTATTAATTTAAAAAAAAAATATATTACTTAAACCATTAAATTCTACGTAAAAGGTAAAGCTTTGAATGTTGTATCTCAAAATACAAAATTTTCCATAGCAAAAAAGTTATAGCAATTTGTTAGAAAATGCATATTTTTAAAAACCGTAACTCCAAAACGGTAACAAATATCGATATGTGCGGTTTTCACCATCATGTTTTTGACAAAATTGAACTCCAGACAACTGGATATTGGGTTTTGTCTATCTCCTATGAAAAGCGGTGTTTCCATTAAAAGCGTCGAATTTGACTCCAATCTCTGTACATGGCCTTAACAGTGAGACACCCCCTCGATTAAAGTTTCATCAGCAGATGATTAAAACTGTTTTAATCACCTGCTAGTGTCTTGGTGTTTTATGGTGATTTAGTTTTATTTTGCTCCTGTAATACCAAAGGTTTCAAACTAAATTATAATAATAAAAAAAATAAATATAATGTTAACTTAAATTGTTTAGTTTCTTATTCTAATAACGCTCAATAAAGAGATACGAGTCGCAGATCTCTAACCGAGACTTAAAAATAGACGCCGAATGTTTAGAAAACAATTGAGGTAGCGCAAACCGCGATACATCTGTTCTACTATCCAAAACAAGCTTCGCTCAATTTTACAAGCATTTTACACAAATCTACATTAAATTTAATAGTTGTTAAATTTTACAGCAAGCAAGCAATTGGTAAACCTTACAGATTAATTCGATTTTTATCTTAATCCCTGGTCTGACATTTATTCTAGCTCGTGTTAATGTGTTGTTATGACTTAATATTGACAACTATAAATAAGTTTGAATTCTGAAAGGTAGTCCATTTAATTAATAATAATTAATAGTAAATATTTTACAGAATATTATAAAACAGCATTATGATATTCATTAGCTTAAGAAAGCATTTTACATTTCATAAAACACTTTTAAAAATAAAAATATTCATTATGAGCGGTGATGGGCGGTGGGTAAATATCCAATGGGTATAATAAAGAAATTTAAGTATATACCTATACCGGATTTTACACTGATATAATTTATTATCACTTCCTGTTTCACCGAAATGACTACAACTTTTTTTTTTTTATTTTTAAATGGCACCTCTGTATTTTTTTACTTTATTCCATAATGACATTCTGAATCGAATGACATATCATATGTCAACTTTGACATTCTCGCTTAATAAAAATTGTATTTTAAAATTCAATCTAGAGTGCTATGACTATGTTAAAAACACTAATTCTTCATCAAGGAGCCTTGGAATAATAGATTTGATCGTCTAATGTTTTAGTGTCCCGGCCAGTTAGAAAATGCCTAAGTCGTATTTTAATCATATCTCACTTTTTCAAATGGAACGAGGATGGCTCATTACACATTTGGAAAATCATTTTTACGAATAATTTGATATCACACACTTGGTATTCCAAGTCAAATTTTCGTTACGAACCGCAAGTTATAATTTCCAAATAAACCATATGAAAATGTCTAAAGTTGATATATGATATGTCATTCTATTCAGAGTGATATTTCTATCGAATAAAGTAAAAAAAATACCGGGTGTTACTTAAAAATCAAAAGTTGAAATCTTTTCCGGTGAAACCGAAGTGACCGAAAACAATTGAATATACGTCAATCAATATACAATATACAATACCTTTCAATAATATACCAAATCTTGTTTTTGAATCCAAAAAATAAAAAAAAAGTTAGATGAGCTACTTTGAGACGTTAATCCGGTATACCCATAAGGTTTAGGCATATACTCATTGAGAGCATATTTTGCCTCTAATGCCGAGTTTGGTTCCCAGCAGCTGCGAAGCTTCATTGATGCGGGTGATGCGTTGCATCCCTTCAAAATGTTATAACACATTTTCATTTAAAAGGAGCCACTTTGTTTACTTAAATTTAGTTCCTTTTTTAAATTGGTTTAATCTTAATATAACTCGTTATATTATTTTTAACATGCACTCGCAACTGTTGCCAGATCTCGTAATACATGACGTAGTTTTCTTCGGTAGCTTGAGAGCAGTTTAGTTTTGTTTAAATATGAACATTAAAAAATTCAGTCAAAAGAATTACAGTTAAAAACAATATCACGCTCAGTAGACAATTATAATTACTACGCCTATGTGACAGCTTAATAATAAAATGTTTTTAGGAAGCCCTCTGTCTAATAACTTATAGTTTATGCATCTGTTTATAATACCTACCGATTTAATAAATATTTCAAAGGCGAATCAATAAATTAATACAAAAACAGATTAGAACCCGAAATATTCCACCAGTCGAAATGTTTTGACATTATTGGACAATTAAAATCAAAACAGATATATTTATAACCAATATACCCAAACATTTATATACATATAAAAAAAAAAAACGTTTTAAAATCCTAATAATTATAAATGCAATAAATTAAAAAAAAAAAAATTGTTAAAATTATTAATGTGACATATTAACGTTGCAGTTGAACGCAAACGGTATACAGTAGAGATGGATTTCTGATTTTGATCGCATTTTACAATAGAGGTATAAGAAGAATCATCAGTACAGATCTAACTAAAATAAAATAATAATTATGATATACGTTAAATGTAAATAAGGAAGAAAATATTGTTTTTGGTAATTTAGGTCAGTTATATTGGTATTTGAACCGAATTGAAGCCTTCGAAATGTGGATCCTACGACGAATGCTAAGAGTGCCCTAGGTCGACTGTGTGAGGAATGAAGACATTCTCAGAAGAGCTAGTCTGGAACAACGTGAACTCAACTCTACCCGACTCTTCGAAATCATCAAGAGGAAAATATCCTATTTGGGACACATACTACGAGGAGAACGCTATCACTTTCAGCGTCTGATCCTCCAGGGTAAAATAGAGGGGGGCAAACTAAACCAATCCAAAACCACAAACTAAACCAAACGTTTTATTTTTTCAGATAAAAACGAGATTTGTTATGTTAGTGTTAGTATATGACATAAATTAGGATTGATTAGTGTATTCAATTGTTTTGGTCACTTCCTGTTTCACCGAAATGATTACAACTTTGCTTTTAAATGGCACCTCTGTATTTTTTTTACTTATTCCATAATACGATACTTGAATCGAATGACATATCATGTCAACTTTGACATTCTCGCTTAATAAAAATTGTATTTAAAAATTCAATCTAGAGTGCTACAACGATAAAGATTAATTAATTCTTCATCAAGGAGCCTTGGAAAAATAGATTTGATCGTCTAATGTTTTTAGTGTCCTGCCCTGGCCGGTTAAAAAATGCTCAAGTCGTATTTTAATCATATCAAAATTTTCAAATGGAACGAGTGATGGCTCATTAGCATATTTGGAAAAATCATTTTTACGGAATAATTTGATATCATACCCTGGTATTTCGAGTCAAATTTTCGTTACGAACGCAAGTTATAATTTCAACAAACCATATGCGAAAATGTCTAAAGCTGACATATGATATGTCATTCTATTCAGAGTGACATTTTCATCGAATGCTAAAACAAACAAGTGTTACTTAAAAAATCGGGAAAAGTTGTAGTCATTTCGGCAAAACTGGAAGTGACTGTTCTCCTCCGAATTGAATATACGTCAATCAATATACGTAATACTAACATACCAAATCTTGTTTTAACTAAAAATAAAAAAAAAAGTTATAGGAGGAGCTCACTTTTGAGACGTATCCGGTATACCATATGCCTAGGCATAAATCATTGAGAGCATATTTCGCCGAATGCCGAGCTTGATTCCATACAAGTAGAAGCTTCCATTGGTGCGGGTGATGCGTTGCATCCCTTCAAAATGTTATAATATTTTTATTTAAATGAGTACACTTCTATTTTACCCTTAAATTTAGTTCCTTTTTTAAATTGGTTTAATCTTAATATAACTCGTTATATATCAGCTTTAACATGCACTCGCAACTGTTGCCAGATCTCATAATACATGACGTAGTTTTCTTCGGTAGCTTGAGAGTAGCTGAATGGTTTAAATATGAACGTTAAAAAATTTCAATTAAAAAGAAATACAGTTAAAACAATATCACGCTCAGTAGACAATTATAATTACTACGCCTATGTGACAGCTTTAATAATAAATGTTTTAAAGCCCCTCGAAACTTATAGTTTATGCATCTGTTTATAATACCACCACGAATAAATATTTCGGCGTACCAATAAATTAGCAATAAAACAGATTAGAACCGAAATATTCTAATTAGCCTTGTTCGCTCTGACATTATTGACAATTAAAATCAAAACAGATATATTTATGTTCCAATATATTTATTGCTGTTCTACTAATTTTCGAGTAAAAAACATTTTTAAACTTTAATAATTATAAATGCAATAAAGCATCATTATCGTATTGTTAAAATTATTAATGTGATATATTAACGCTGCAGCTCGAACGCAAATCCAGATGGGATTTACCTTTGATCGCATTTCTTGCTACAATAGAGGTATAAGAAGAATCATCACAGATCTAATCCAAAACAAAATAATAATTATGATAATGTTAAATAGTAAATAAGGAGAAAATATTGTTTTTGGTAATTTAGGTCAGCCATACTGGTATTTTCAATAAACTGAATTGAAGCCTTCGAAATGAGGACCCTACGACGAATGCAAAGAGTGTCCTGGGTCGACTGTGTGAGGAATAAAGACATTCCCAGAAGAGCTGGTCTGGAACAACATGAACTCCAACTCTACCCATTGACTCTTCGAAACAAGAAGAGGAAATACCATTTGGGACATTATTACCGTGTGGAGAACGCCATCACTTTCAGCGTCTGATTCTCCAGGGTAAAATAGAGGGGCAAAACCAAACCAATCCAAACGTATAAAAGTTCAAACCATAAACTTTTTTTATTTTTTCAGATAAAAAACGGAGATTTGTTAGCGGCATTAGTATAGCGACATAGAATTGATTAGCGTATTCAATTGTTTTGGTCACTTCCTGTTTCACCGGTTCAAATGACTGCAACTTTTGCTTTTTAAAAGGCACCTCTGTATTTTTACTTTATTCCATAATGACACTCTGAATCGAATGCTGCACAAGTCAACTTTTGATATTCTTGCTTATCAAAAAATTGTATTTTAAAACCAATCTAGAGTGCCATGACTATGTTAAAACACTAATTCTTCATCAAGGAGCCATGGAAAATAGATTTGATCGTCTAATGCTTGAAAATCCGCCAGTTAGAAAATGCTCAAGTCACTTTTTAATCATATCTCAATTTTTTTCAAATGGAAAAAAAAAAAAAAAAAAATTATTATTGAAAAAATATTTTTGCATGAATAATTTGATATCACACACTTGTATTTCGAGTCAAATTCTCATGAACCGCAATCTATAATTTCAAATAAACTAAATGCAAAATACAAAGCCGACATGCGTCATTCTATTCAGAGTGGATATTTTCTATCTATCAGCAAAAATACCGGGGTGTTACTTAAAACGTACCAGTAGTCATTTCCGGCGAAACCGAAGTTAAAAAAGAATTACAGTTAAAAACAATATCAGGCTCCGTAGACAATTATAATTACTACGCCTATAAGCGACAGCTTAATAATAAATGTTTTAAAGCCTCTTCAAATCATAGTTTATGCATCTGTTTATAATACCCTACCGATTTAATAAATATTTCAAAGGCGCATCAATAAATTAGCACAAAACAGATTAGAACCCGAAATATTCCACCCGTCGAAATGTTTTGACATTATTGGACAATTAAAATCAAAACAGATATATTTATAACCAATATATTTATTGTTGTTCTACTAATATTCGGAGTAAAACGTTTTTAAACTTTAATTATTATAAATGCAATAAAGCATCATTATCGTATTGTTAAAATTATTAATGTGACATATTGACGTTGCAGTTAAACGCAAACGGTATACAGTAGAGATGGATTTCTGATTTTGATCGCATTTTACAATAGAGGTATAAGTAGAATCATCAAAAATGGCAAAATATTAATTATGATATAATAAAGCAATAGTAAATAAGCAGAAAATATTGTTTTTGGTAGGTAATTTAGGTCAGTTATATTGGTATATAAAAAACTAAAGAAAAATATGGATTGGTAACTCAAATTTACAATCTAGACAGCTTAGAACAAATACAATCTAGACAGCTTAGAACATGAGAGTACCCGTATATTGTACTCCTGGAGATTGGAACAGAAATTAATTGAAACAAAAAGGACAACAGAGGAAGAATATGAACATATAAAACGGTGCATTAGAGAAGCTGCAGAAGAAGCACTCGGACTAGAAGATCGGAAGACAAAAAGGGCATATTGGTGGGACAGAGAAATTGAAGAAAAAATAAAACAAAAGAAGGAAACGTATCAAAAATTACTGCAACAGAAAGACGAAGATACCAAAACAGAATATAAAAGAATAAATAGGGAAGTGAAACAAGAGGTAATAAGAAAAAAAAATAAAGCCTGGGAAAACAAATGTGAATATATTGACAGACAAATAGGAGGCGCAAGATGCTCCGATGCCTGGAAAACAATCATCAGTTAGAACTCATCAAACAAAATCAGTTAGTACAACAAATAAATCAAACATCGTGCTAAATAATATATCAGATCACAAATGGCTACAATATTTCCAAGAACTTCTGACGGAAACTAGAACAAATTTTCTAGAAGAAGAAAAATGCACTGTTTTAGAGGGAATCCAGCTATCTATCGAACAAGTAATAGAAGCAGTTAAAGGAACCAAACTCAAAAATTCTCCTGGACCAGGTGGAATACATACAGAGCTGAGCAAATATGGCCCACCTAAACTCTTCGAAATGCTTAGAGAACTATTTGAGAGATGTCTAAATGGGGAAATGATACCTACAGAATGGAGACAAGCGTATATATCGCCTATCCACAAAAAAGGTGAAAAAAACGACCCAAAAAATTACAGAGGAATCGCAGTAATACCAACCATAGGCAAAATCTACTCAAGGGTACCTAAAAACAAAATCGAAGAAGAGATAATGAAGAAACAGCCAGAAGAACAGGCGGGTTTTCGAGCTGGACGATCGACTGTGGACAATGCTTTTACTCTCAAAATCACTCTTGAGAAAAGAATACAGCGTAGCAGAGAGACCCATGTCGCTTTCATAGATTTGGAGAAAGCTTACCTATCTCAAAGTTGTGGAAGGAGATGGAAAACTTAGAGATCAATCCCGTGTTGATTCGGGCTACACAGACCTATTATAAAAATAACTCTGCAAGAATTAAGATAGGAAATGAGGTTACCAACTCTTTTAACACAACAAAAGGATTAAGACAAGGATGCTGCTTATCTCCTACACTGCTCAAAATCTACTTGCACAGAGCTCTGGTGAATTGGGTGAGAAAATGCAAAAATATGGGGCTAAGAGTGGGGAATGACACATTATTTACATTGTTCTTCGCAGCTGATCAGATAGTTATTTCTGAAGACGAAGAAGATATAAGTTATATGATCAGAAAACTACAAGAAGAATACGAAGCCGCAGGTCTTCAGATGAATCTCTCGAAATGTGAATACCTTATAGTAGGCAATGAAGAGATAAATGACCTAATCTTAGACACTGGCACGATAAAAGGAGTTAAATCGAGTAAATACCTTGAAATAATATTTAATAAAAAAGGAAACAGCGAAAATGAAATACAAGAAAGAGTAAATAAGGGTAGAACAGTAACCAGAACATTGAACTCCCTTCTCTGGAATAAACAAATTAAAAGATCCACAAAAAAGCGCATTTACAGTAGCCTAGTCCAAAGTGTAACCCTCTACGGTTCGGAAATATGGAATGTTACAAAAGCCAATAAAAATAAACTTATGGCAACTGAAATGGATTTTTTAAGAAGAAGCTGCGGACGATCAAAACTAGAAAGAATAAGGAACGACGACATCCGAATGCAGATACAAATGGATAGACACATACACGAAGACATAGCAAAAAGACAACTAACATGGTTTGGACATGTGAAGAGAATGAACGTTGACAGATGGCCCAGAAAGATATTAGAATGGACGCCTTTAGAAAAAAGAAACAGAGGACGGCCCAGAAGGAGTTGGCGGGATGACATCAATCAGGCGATGACCGCGAGAAACTTAGATGAAGACGAGGTTTTTGATAGGAAAGGATGGAAATTGGGGACGGAGAGACGGCAATAGCTGTAGAAATCCGTTATATATATATATATATATATATATATATATATATATATATATATATATATATATATATATATATATATATATGCTATATATATATATATGCTGCCTATATATATATATATATATATATATATATATATATATATATATATATATATATATATATATATATATATATATATATATATATATATATATAACTCAAATTTATTTAGTCACGGCAAGGAACATCCTCAATACAATCTAATAAATACTGAATGTTCATCTTGTTGCGGTGCCATGCCTGTCTTCAGGCGTTGGTGATCTCCATGACTATTTCGTTGAAGAGTTCTCTATCTTCTCGGCATGAAACAGCCACTCCACCCGTTTCAGTTTCTTTCGACCTACCCATCTTCTACCTTCGACTTTTTCTTGAATGATCAAACGAGGAATATAATATTTGGTGCCACGCATTATGTGTGCGAAGTAGCTAACCTTTCTGTCCTTGATGGTGGTTAAGAGTTTCCGATCTTTGTTTAGCTGTCCAAGAACTTCTTCGTTGCTTGTATGTTCGGTCCAAGAAATCTTAAGGATTCTCCGGTAGAACCACATTTCAAAGGCTTCTATTTTATTTATATTCTTGACTTTTAGCGTCCATGTCTCGCATCCGTAAAGAAGAGTTGACCAAATGTAACAACGTAGTGTTCGTAATGGGCTTTGCAGTGACTACAGCCTTGCAGGTTTCTACTAGTGAGTGTGGTATTCCATTTTCTGAATGTTCTACGTGCCATTGCAATTCTTGCCTTTACTTTACTTTTAATATTGTGTCCGCTATTTACCGACAAACATCCATTTCGTCTTCTTGATATTTAAATTAATACCCCATTTGCAACTAGCTTCATGTACCCTGTTTAGCAGCGTTTGCAAGTTTTCCATGCTTTCTGCGACAATGGCGGTGTTGTTTGACAAAATCTGAGAAAAATACTTATCTCCAATATAACTCGATATTCAAATTCATTTTATTTTGGACAGCGTTCCAGCTACGTCGAAAGACAATATTTTTCCAGTTTTCCCAGCACTGGAACATAGTCAGAAATTTCAGTTTTATGTTTTTATTAAGGTCCTGTTTGAAACTACGCAATGAGGTGTGTTAAATCATGAAAGGAATTATATTAAGTTAGTTTGGTTTGGTTTGGATATTTACTTACTTTAGTTTAATATTTTTAGATACCTATTGATCACAGAGCAAAATAAAATACTAATAACAATTATGCCATACGAATACCCTTTAAGTTAGGCAACTATCTTGACAAACGTTTTGTAAATCAGTGGTTCAAATTATGATGAAGCCAATAGGAAAATAATGTGATGCAGCACAGTGAAGTGTACACCAAAAAAGATAACTGTCAAAGTTACACCGATCTGTCATAAGTATCTTTTTTTAATGTTGTGGGTAAGTTTTCTCTTTTAATTTATAAAATAATACCATCTTAAGAACGTAATGCGTCTCTGCAATTTCTGCTAAACTCCTCAGGTGTGATTTTCTGATTTATTTTTAAACATATATTTTTTTGACTATGAGGCAACACAAGTCGTCGAATTATAAGAGATTCGGACATCGATCCGGGTAATTGGATGGTGTTGACTAGTGATGGGTATTACGATTCTTTTTAGTGAATCGAATCACACGATTCAATTTCTCATATTGAATCGACTCCTACGATTCGTTCATTAGAATGAACCCCATGTACAATTTGCGTTTCATAAAACAAAAATCGTAACTGGCACTACCGGCGATAATTTTGTTGGACAATTACTTAAAGGACCAGAAAAAGAAATATACAGTTATTTCATTTGTTTTTCAACACTTTATGGCACTGAGATAATTGCAGGGGTGGATGGGCCATATGGGAAAACGGGAAAATTCCCGGTGGGCTGGTGGGAAGATGGGCCGGTCCCGATCAGAGCTCAAAAAAAGATTGATTTAGCAAAAATTAAATCGTTAATCTTCTAACTAAAGTTACGTAAGATTCTTGACTGCCTAATTAACTAATCAATTAGATCAATATAATAGTCAGTTGCTTTTAAACATAAACACCAATTTGTAAAATAACTATTGTTAGATGTTTTTCTCTGAGACACTTATAATTTTAATAAACATCTGTTTGTTGTTCCGTTTGAAATGTTTTATTATACAAGGTGAGTCTATAAGTGCACTTTATTTGTGTGCTGTTTTGTGCAAATATTTTCAGGGCAGGTAGATATGAATAAAAGAAACATAATATATTCTCTTTACCGTGTTTCAAATAAGTCGAAAATAACCGAGTTATTAAAGTTGAAATTTTTCTGTAACCTCAGAACACACTTATATCCACTGCCTAGGTATTGCTTAGGTTTTTTTTTGTTTAAGTCATGGCATTATCATACAAGATGCCAAATAACGTAGAAACGAGTCAAAGTTACATGATGAGAATTATACCAAAAATTAAAACACGTATACACGACGAGGCTGCTGCTGTACCAGAAAAGAGAGAATTTCTTTCTACAATGGGTAAGAAAGTATATACCTGAAAAGCTAAAAATAATGTATTTCACAGAGGATTGGACCAGAATAAAAAAATATGATCTGAATGAATCAGGAAGCCTTAAGGTTTCTCAAAATCGTGATTGAAAATCGTAGCATATTCAAGATCAAATTACCGTTATCGATAATGGAAATAAAACAGTAGAACTCTGTGAAACTGAGCTATTTTGTAGTAAAAATTCAGATTTCCGATCTGATATTGATCTTTACAAAAATTTTGATCAAGGCAATTTCAATATTTTTAAAAAATCGAGGCAAAAGAGATTTTTTTGCCCGAGCGAAAATCACCCTTACTTGTATAGGGTGTCCCAGAAATAGGTGCAAGTATTTTAAGGGGGTAGATTTGGTCAAAAGAACCATTTTTTCTCTGTACCGTTTTTCACGTAAGTCCAAAATAACCGAGTTATTTTACTTGGAAAATTTAAAGAAAAAATGCTTTTTTGCTTAAATTTTGAGAACCTCTAGATGTTTTCTGGATTTTCTTTCATGTAAATTTAATCTACTACCTATGCTGCCATATTATCCAGAAATTATGTTTTTAACTTAAAAATAAAAAAAATTCCAAAATTTAAAAAAATTCAAATTTTTGCAAAAAAAACTCATCGGCGTGTTGATGAGGCCGAAATATACTACCAGTTAAAATACTGGCACCTATTTTGGGACACCCTGTATATTAATAAATAAAATATGTTTATTCGTTATGGTCATTTTGTTTTTGTGGATTCGGGCCGGTTGCCTGTTATTCCCGGGCCGGTTTCCACTTCCCCATCCACCCCTGGATAATTGGATTGATTATTTTACCAATAATATTAAATTATCAGTGCAATTCACACACAATATATATATATATATATATATATATATATATATATATATATATATATATATATATATATATATATATATATATATATATATATATATATATATATATATATATATATATATATATATATATATATATATATATATATACTATTTATTAAAGACTTCTTAATACCAATTTAATATTTTTAGAGCATATTTTAATTCCGATTGAATAGTCATATAATAAATAGAATATAATACCGTATGATCGAAAACAAATGATATCTAGTTGGCTCGGAAATGAACATCGATGATATTCCCCATATAATTTTACATATAAAATGACAGCATCTTCATTTCATAACCATCTCTGGTTTTTTTATCATATTTAGCAGAGGCCAGCAACATTTATTTGGAGTTGCATAAAAACACGATATCTTATTTTGTCCGACATTTAATGCTTTAGAGTCTAAGTTTTTTTCTTGTAAATAACTTTCTTATTGTTTGCATTTTATGTGTACGATGTTTGTTAGCGTTTTTGTTCAAGTTTAAATATTAGTGGTCGTATTGGTAATATAGGCATAGAGAGAGTCTCTCTATCCCTAAATCACCGCCGCGCCGCGCCGCGCCGCGCCGTAGAAATGAACTAGTCGCATTGTGGTCCGATTCAATTTTTACGACTCATCGTTCAAATTTGTGAATCTGTGCTGGCCACGGTTCAATTGAGCGAACTGGATTTCATGCAATGAATCAATTCTCACGACTCTTTGAACAAACGATCCGTAGAAACGAACGATCGCATTGTGATCCGATTCAATTCTTACGACTCTTTCTTTCGGCTCATCTTTCATATTTTATGGATCCGTGCTGGCCACGATTCAATTGAACGAACCGTATTGTAAGCAATGAATTAATTTTCACGACTCTTTGAACGAGCCGTAGAAACGAACGATCGCATTTTGATCCGATTCAATTCTCACGGCTCTTTTTTACAATTTTCGTTTAAATTTTAAGGATCCGTAGGTAAATAACCAGACAATTCGTTATGAATGTATAGTTGGCTGCAGGTATGTGTATGGTATGTCGTGACAACGATAATAATCTGTAGTTGTGTATAGTTTCTGTTCATAATGTGTTGTGATAAAAGTTTTTGAATAAAAGTTTACTTTTATTCAAAAAAAAACAAAAAACTTTTGCTTTTACTCCTGGTTTATTCTCAAGCCGAGTCTTTGAACAATAATACAACACCGTGCTGGCGACGACTCAATTGAACAAACCATATTCTAAGCCGTGAATCGAATTTCACGTTTCATTTTTAATACTCGTTCAAATGAACGACTCGTTAAATTTTTGCCCACCTCTAGTGTTGGTGATATCTGCCGACATTTCTGAAAATGTTGCCATTATTTTTTTAAATTTTCAAAGTTAAATAGTTCGGTTATTTTCAATTTATTTTAAAAATGGTAAAGAGAAAATAAGTTTCTTTTGACCAGATCTACCAACCCTTAAAATATCTGTACTTATTTCTGGGACACCCTGTACATGATCTCGAAACACCAAAAAAAGTCGACCTTTTTTATTACCTTTATCGAATCGCTTGCCCTTCTAAAAAGTTCACCGCATGCCAATGACTTAACCTGTACAAGCAATACATGTCATGTCAAGACAGTGTGCCTATGCGATAGAACCATATAACTTCAATTAGATTTTTCTTTTCGAAAAAATCGAAAATTATTGAGCCTGGTAAAAAAATGTGCTTGCTAACGCCACCAATAAATAACCGAAAACAGATTTGCCAGCGATCTTTTTTATTTCCGAATAAATCCGATTAATAAGTCGACGACTGTCACAATAGCGGTGCCGGCAGCAGCGTCCGCGGTGCGGTGATTTACGGGGCGTTAAGTAAGCCGCGGCTTAGCTACGAACAAATATTAATTATTTCGGGGGCAGGACGCTGCCACCGCCGCCGCTGTGCGTCCACCTGGCGGCAGTGGCGCGTATCCGACGATAATCCGCTATGAAAACGTTCCGATTGTCGTGCCACCGATCAGTAATCGACGAACGTATTAGCGAAGAAAGCGCTAATTTGAATGCCGTTAATTTGGCGACAGTATTTAATTACAGTTAATTGCTAGGTATACATATTCAGGAATTTAAATAAATTTAATGGCACTATTGACAGTTCTGTTCTGTTTGATAGTACAATCCAAAAGAACTACAGCAAATCGTCTAAGTCATCAACCAACCTATGTTTTTAAGAGAAAACGGCAATATTTATTTTTTTTATTACAGTTTTCTTCGACCTTAGGTAGACCCGTAGTAGGCATGTTTAAAACATTTATTTGACTGATGTTTCCACAGTATTTGTCTTTTTCAAAATCTTAAACGCAAGCCTAAACCTTTTTTAGACTTGCGATTTGAATGAAATTTGGAGGGTACAAGTTACTATAAATATTACATATTCGAATGCTAAAAAAAGTGTGGACAGATTTATCAGAGATGTACACATGGGTTATCACTGGAATATTTTTCTTTTTTAAAATCATGTGCACCAGTGAATTTCTTTCCTCTTATTAGCAACATTATGTAGGCCATTTAATGCCAATAATTAAAAGTTGTATCTTGATATTTTGTCCATTTGTCCAGTGCTACCTACAGAAAATTCCCCTGAAAAATAATGGAATTTAAGATAATAGACATGTTCACTAATTTCTAATTTCAATGAATTTCGATAGTAATAGTAATAACATATGAGTGAACATGAGTAAAACATGACACTCAAAATTTTTGTGAAAAACTATAATTTTCTCACATAAACGCAAAACAAAATTGAGAAATACAGCAAGGCTAGAAAACGTACACGGCTTAAGGCTACCTGTTTTTGACGTCACTGATTTGATCGATCGATGGCGTCCGTACGATCGTGCACTTGCCGCATTGTTTTTACAGACGTTCGCGAAGGTGTATTGTTTATTTTCATTGTTTTGGTGTTTTGAAGAAGTAAAATGAGTTCAAATAAGTGGTGTTTTGTCCCTGGGTGTATTAATACTTCAAAAAATAACCCACAGAAGTTTAAATCGTTACTTTGCGCCCCTTGCTTTTAATTCTTATTTTCTACTTTTAAGTGCATTTAATTTTAAGCTTGTGTTTAAAAAGTTTTCATTTATAAATTTTTTCACTTGTAAATTTTTCGCTTAATATGAGTCCTATAGGGTGTCCAATTTAAAATGAGGTACATGGGGATCTTGGAAACCGTTGAAGATACAAAGTCGGTTAAATGGAAGCAAAGTTGCGTACTTGTGTGCCCACAAATAATCTATGTATATTTTATTTTAAATCCATACCGTTACGTAGATACAAGGTGAAAAAGAAAAAATTAACATTTTCGAAAATCCACAATATTTTCTTTATTATTGGAGCTAAGATAATCAAAATTTCAATATATGGACAAGGCAACATTGCAATGTTAAAAATGATATTAAGAAAAACCTATGCCTTCTATGTTGCGCACGGCCGAGATCAGCTTTTATTTTTCTTATGAGCGCCATATTCAAATTTGGTATTTTAAAAATCCTTATTAAAAATGTTTTCAACCATGTATTTCAATATGGCGCTTTTAGGAAAAGCAAAAGTGCACTTCGGCCATGCGCAACGTAGTAAGCCTAGACTTTTTTGAATATGATTTTGAAAATTTCCATATTCCCTTACCCCTATGTTAAAATTTTGATGACCTTAGCTCCAATAATAAAGAAAATATGATGGTGTTTAGAAAGTGCTCATTTTTCTTTTTCTCCCTGTATTTACGTAACGGTATATGAATATTAAATAAAATAGACCTAGATTATTTTTGGACACACAAAGACGCAACTTTTCTTCTATTTAACCGATCTTGTAACTTTAACGGTCTTCAAGATCCCCATTATACCCCATGTAGGTACCTCATTTTAAACTGGACAGCCTGTATACGTGTGCGAATTTTCAGGTCAATACAAATAAAATTTATGATTTGGCTCCTTCTCCTTAATACGGCCCTATATCAGATCAACAATACGATAATTTTACATTGTCTTA
The DNA here is from genome assembly GCF_002938485.1 of Sitophilus oryzae. Classification (NCBI taxonomy): domain Eukaryota; kingdom Metazoa; phylum Arthropoda; class Insecta; order Coleoptera; family Curculionidae; genus Sitophilus; species Sitophilus oryzae. Next base: position 89,060 of record NW_022147211.1, read on the forward strand.
GCTTCTATATACGCATGCAAATTTTCAGTTTAATATTATAATGAAAATTTTAAATTTGGCCCCCTCCTCGTAAATACGGGCCTCTGACAGCTCAAAAACTCAATAATTTTGTATTGTCAAAAACCAAGTGTTGTTTGTTATCGCTTTCAAGTAAACCCGTCCTCCATCTTACTAAGTAGCTTTATTTTTAAACCAGTAATAAATTCCAAATATTAATCACAATAACCCAAATTTAATATACAAACTACATCCGAGCACAACGCGATATGTCGTATTCTAGCTTGTTCTGTTAGAAATTCCACAGCGTGCAGACAGCACCATTTACTCGTGCGGAAATACCGATCGAAGCAGTGACGTCAGGCCGCGTTTAACGGATTCAAACGATTACGATAATTACGGATTTTTGAGGCATAAGCCTTTTACGGAATTTTATGAAACTTTGCATACTGAGTCATATGAATGATTTTATGAGAAGTCTCTCTCTTTGGTCCGTTTCTCTGAAGAGGGATTAGTGACTATGATGTTCCTGTAGCGGTTTTAATCGTATTGTGCCAGTCCGCTCTGTTTTGAGCCATGCTGACGGTTTCATGATAAGGTATCAATTAGGTCTTTAGTTTGATCAACCCATCTCTTGGGTGATCTTCCTCGTGGTCGCTTTCCCTCTACCTTTCCCTCGACTATTAGCAGCTGCAGTGAGTCCGTTCTTCTAGCAATGTGACCAATATATGTCAGAAAACATCGGTTTATTTTTTTGAGAGGCTGAGTTGTGAGTTTAGTTCTTGGAGAACTGACTCATTCGTACGATGGGCTGTCCAAGGTATACGTAGCAGACGTCTATATGCCCACATTTCAAAAGCATCTATTCGCCTGGTATCGCTTTTCTTCAGCGTCCATGTTTCCGCCCCATACGTAGCAATCGGGAAAACAAGCGAGTTCAGCAGTCTTAGTTTGGTGTTCTTAGTGATGGCTAGTTAATTTAGTTACGGCTGTTCTAGCCAGCGCAATTCTACGTCTTATTTCGCCTTCGCATGAGCCGCTGTTGTCGATTAGCGATCCCAGATATAAGTATTTATTAACCACTTTAAATCCAGCTATGTTTCCCACGTGAGGTTGGTTGTTGTTTTGTCGGTCCACAATCATGACAGTAGTTTTGTTAGGATTAAGTTTTAGCCCAAATTCTGTACTAGTTTCTTGGAGACGTTGCATAATAAATTCCATTTCTTCCACACTTGATGTTATGATTAGTGTATCGTCGGCATATCTTAGATTATTGATTTTCCTTCCCCCCACAGATACTCCACCTTGCCAGTTATCGAGAATATCACGCATTATGTACTCGGTATAAATATTGAACAATAGGGGTGAGAGAACACACCCCTGCCTGACACCCTTCATTGCTTGAAATCTATTTGATGTGACATCATTAATTCTTATAAGTCCGTAATTATGTTGGTATAGTTGTCGGATAAGTAGAATAAGGTGATCAGGAACCCCCATTTCCTTGAGTATTTGCCAAAGTTTTTGCCACTTGACTAGATCGAAGGCCTTAGAATAGTCGATAAAACAGAGATACATTTCTATGTTGAATTCTCGCGCTTTTTCTATTAACTGTCGTACGTTCCCTATCTGTTCTCTGGTACCCTTACCAGGCATAAAGCCAGTTTGTTCTTCTGCAATCTGTGGTAGTAGATATGGCCTGAGTCTGTTGTTAATAATCTGCAGGAGAATTTTGCATGCATGAGGAATTAAAGCAATCATTCGATAGTTATTGCAGTCTGCCGGATTACCCTTTTTATATAGTGGTATATATAGCGAGCTGCACCAGTCGTCTGGCCAAATTCCCGTCTTCCAAATCAGATTGCATATGAAATGAATAACATCAATTACCGGTTGCCCTATTGACTTTAATATCTCAGCAGCTACACCATCTATACCTGGGGCTTTATTTTTTTTTGAGACGATTTAGGGCGTGTTCAACTTCTGATTTAAGGATCTCCGGTTCATGTTCGAATTGGTTGGGACGATTAATATTATTAGAAGATTCACCATCTTCGTAAAGCTTTGTGCAGTACTTTCGCCAGACTTCAGCAATACCATCCGGATCAGTAATCTTTCGACCATTTTCATCCTGTATAATTTGTGTACGTAGTTGAAACTCACGAGAGAGATATTTTACCTTATTGAATAGCTCTCTAGATTCGTTAGTTGCCGAGTGTCTTTCCAATTCTGTGCAAATCTCGTGGACGTGCTTGTTTTTATCCTGTCTACAGCTGTTTTTTATTTCTTTATTGATGTTTCTTAGTTTGTGTTCTTTGTCAAATGTTGTTGATATGACTAGGTTTCTTCTCTTTTCAAGCAAATTGATCGTATTATTCGACATCCAAGTTTTAGACTTTAATTTAATGTTTCCAGATGTGCAACTTCCTTTAACTATTTCATTTATCCAAGTCCTAGTGTCATTCCACATTTCTTGTACGTCATTTTTTAGTGTGGGCATTTTTACCGATTTCATTGTTTTCATTATTTCTTCTTTAGTAGGTACTGAATACCTTTTCGTTTTGATCAATTTCACTGCCTGTAGTTTACGATGGAACTTTGCCACTAGGATTTTATGATCTGATCCACATACCATGCCAGGTCTTGTCTTAACATTGGTAACAGATGACCGCCATCTACCGCTTATTAAGATATAGTCAATTTGATTTTTCGTTTTTTGATCGGGTGAGGTCCAAGTTGACAATCGTCTAGGGTGTTGTTTGAACATGGTATTTTTTATTGCAAGATTGTTGTCTATTGCAAATTGTATGAGAATGTTATGAGAAGTAGGCACGTTTTAATTTTTTTGTGAACATTTCTATTACCTATTTTTTTAAAATTTAAACATCCTGTAACTTTAAAACAATGCATTTCCGCGCCCATGTTTATAAGATATTTTTTTTTATATTTTTTGATAAGGTATCAACGAGTACTTATTTAACATTTTGACAAGTTAATGGTATAAAATTTTTTTAAAGGTTGTTATTAGAATTGGATACATAAAAGTATATTAATTAAATTATATGGAGGGAAAAGAGTCAGTGGCCAACATATTTTATTTAGAAAACTTTTCCATTGATAACCTATATGCATGACCCTGGTGATTATTTCGACACTTTTTAGCAATAAATAGGTTGCACTTATAAGAGCTTTTTCCCTCAAAATTTCATTCCAATCGCTAAAAGCACTTGGAATAAAATTATAATAAATGGAAAAAAGATGAAGACTAACCCCCTGTAGCTACAAAATAAAGCAGAATCGGACTCCCCTCGAGAGTTTGACTTTTGATCTTTTGACTTATGTAAAACAACCAACTGGGATACTAGCTCTTATGATGTCGACACCGAATTTTCTATTTTCGTAAAAACATTAACCAGTCTAGCGTTCAAATCCTTTCCTCTTAGGCCTATAAAAAATAAGCATAATAAACCTTGGACCACTAAAGGTCTATGCATATCTTCTAAAAACATGCGTTCATTATCTCACTTAAAAAATTCTCAGACACTCTCTTCTTCCACAATAACGTAAAACTATACAGAAAAATTTATCATAAGACTATAAGAGCCGCTAAGGACCTTTATTATAATAGGAGAATAGTCAATTCTGGTAATGTTGCTAAGGAAACATGGTCTATTGTGAATGAATTGAGAAACAAAGCTTCTTTGTGTAGCAATATCTCTCCCTCACCTGAGAACCTTAACGATTACTTTGTAAATGTAGCGAAAAACTTAACTAATACCATATGTCCTCCTCATGATCCACTTTCTTATCTCTCTAATGATAATGTAAACTTACACAGTTTCTTTTTTTCGCCGAGAGCTTTGCAGTACAATTAATACCATCAAAAATAAATCCTCTTCTGGGACCGACGGGCTAACTTTAAAAATATTTTCGAGTCTGCCAGAAAGCACTCTGAATCACCTAACAACTTTAATAAACATGTCGTTCCAAAATGGTGTTTTTCCAAAATGTCTTAAGACGGCAATAATCATTCCTCTGCACAAAGGAGGAGACAAAGATGAAGCTTCTAACTATCGCCCAATTGCACTCCTTCCAACGCTATCTAAGATCATAGAAAGGTTGGTTAAAAGAAGGCTGGTATCTTTTCTGTTTAAGTACGAAATACTTACTGAATATCAATTTGGATTTCTAAGCAACAAGTCCACAAATGACGCTATGTTTTCCCTCCTTAATAAAGTTTACTCCAGCCTAAACAACCATCATTCTACAGCAACAATTTTCTGTGATTTTTCTAAGGCGTTCGATTGTTAATCATAAGATCTTAATTAATAAACTGCAGCACTATGGGTTCAGGGGATCATCTCTCGGATAGTTTAAGTCGTATCTGAGCAACAGAAGTCAACTTGTGAGGGTGGATACCACGTTGTCTTCTAGAAAGCCAATAGAATGTGGAGTACCACAAGGCTCAGTACTAGGCCCTGTTTTGTTTCTTCTTTTTATTAACGACATTGCTAACATAAACATCAGTGGCAAAATATGTCTTTTTGCGGACGACACTAGCTTCACTTGGAGCAACAAGGACATCACGGCACTTCATAGGATTATATCAAATGACTTAATCACCATTAAATCTTGGTGCGATTCGAACCTCCTGAGTCTCAACATTTCTAAAACTAAAGCTTTGTCGTATAAAAACTCGTTGCAGCCTTTGTACTTAACACCACCATTGACGTCGTAAAATCTGTAAAATTTTTAGGGCTTGTTGTGGACAATTCTCTGAAATGGGACATACATATCGAAGCTTTGTCGAAAAAATTGAGCTCTGCCTGTTTTGCATTAAGGTCTGTTTCTAAGGAGCTTAACTTGTCAGTGGCTAGAACTGTTTATTATGCACTTTTTGAGTCGTACCTCAGGTATGCCCTTCCATTCTGGGGTACGTGTTGTGCGACTCAATTTGACCGCATTTTCAAGCTCCAGAAGAGAGCTGTTCGATATTCACTAGGACTAAACAGCAGAACTCATTGCCGGGACTTTTTTAAGGAATTAAGAATATTGACTCTTCCTTCCTTATTTATATTTGAATCCGTTTGCCTAATACGTAAACATGTATCAGCTTTTTAAGAAAGGCCATCTCACACTTATCCACTCAGGAACGCCGAGCAAGATCTTTATCTACCTACCCCACGCTCAGAGTTAGTTAAAAGTTCAATATTATACAACTCGAAAAAAATGCACAATCACCTGCCATTTGAAATCAAATCCATAACATCATTTTTTTCATTTCGCAAAGCATTGAACTCTTATTTACTAGACAAGGCTTTCTACGCCGTAAATGAATTATATTTGAATTGAAAATCGAATTTGATCTTGAAAACACTGGTCTAATGTTTGCTATTGCTATATTTACTAATGACATCGAATTTACTAATTCTAATGACATCGAATTACTAATGACATCGAAATTAATTTATTTAGAGGTCATTGATATTTTGCTATAAACTGGCTAAATATTTTTGAATATTATTTTAAATTTTTTGTTCTTTGACATTGTAAACATTTATAAATGTTTATTTTAACAATAAGACTGACAATATTATTTATATAATGTTTTGTATTATCTTTTGTTTGTTTGTTTGTGTCCTTGTTTTTTTTCTACTTTGTTTGTTAGTTTACCTTTGTCTACAAATTGAAAAATTTTTTGACTATAAAGGCATTTATTTATTTATATATTTATTTAGTTTGCACTTGTTCTTTGAAACACCCTGTATATTATCTCGACTTATTTATTTCGAATGATCCATTTTAGAACAAGCAAAATTTTTTATGAAGAATGCATTTTTGTCACAATGTCAATGATAAAAAAGTGTTTCCTCTTGTAACGACACTTCGGGGCATACTGTAGTATAGAGGCTTTTCGAAAAACTGAATCATCCTGCATAATTATATACCTCTTTAACTCAAGAATTTATATTAGATTTCCTTTGACCTTTCTTCCAAATTTAGACCGAATGAGTATCTAATTATGACTACTTAATGGACGAATGTGATATGATTGTATTTGTGGTGGCGACAATCCAAATATTTTGATGACATTTGGAATGTTCTCGTTTTTAAGACGATTTAACGCCCAATTGGCCGTCTGCGGTCCAACATTCTGCCTTTCCAACCTCAACAACTAAAAATAAATTGACCGAACGTGTAGATATAATATTTTCGGAAACATCGGCGCATCATTTAACCAATACGCCTGTTTTAAATGGTTGGATTAATTTCCAACGGCTTTTATTACTTAATTATGTAGAAATATGTGGGTGATGCCATTCTGACTGTGATTTTTTATGTCTGTATTATGTGCTCTTATTAGTAGTGCATTATAACACTTTTGATGGAATTTGAGTATACTTATATACTCAGATGCAGAAAAAACGCCACGGAGAAATTTTTGGGCAAATTTAAAGTGTTATATTTTTGTTATTTTTATCCCTATTTTCATGAATTTTATAGCAGGTTGTACATAATTATATCAACTTTAATTCGTAAATTCAGCGTTTTATAAATTTTAGTATTTGGCATATTATACAGGGTTAATCGAGGGGTTGTTTTTTTTACCCTAACTTTAAAACACCCTGGGCAATAATTTCGTCTGCAAATTTTCCTAAAATTAAATTTGAAGGTGAGAACCATGACTCCTGAGCATTTTGTTTTTTGGTTCATGTCAATACATGCTTTGGTTAATTTTTAAGAGCGAAATGAACTGATAACGATCAATTTACAATTTTTTTAATTATCATTATTTTTTGATGTGATTTTTTAATATGATGACATGGTTTTGGTGACTATTGTCGTAACGTCATATTACACTGCATTTGATACTCTATACTGAATTAAAAAAGAAGTTAAAGACTAACGATACAATCCCGGTTTTAATAAACATTAATAACGATAACAGAACTAAGGATATTAAAGAAAACATCTGTAATACTCAACTGAATATTCCAGGTAAATGAATCTGCAAGGTGTACTTTCTTTTAAAATAAATTTTGCATTTTTTGGCATTTCCAAAAACCTGGCTTAACCAGAAATGGCTCCAGATGCTTATTTTAAATAGAATAATTTTTATTATTTTTATCTAGAACGTTTTATACTGAAACTTAACCGTTTTTAAAATATTTTCTATTTCATGTCAAAAATAACATTTGCCCCAATAATGTATATTAGATTAGATGAATAAGTTTTGGTATGATGCATTTTTTTAAATTTATATTGCTAGTATTTTTCATAAGGTTTTTCGCCACCTAACTTCAGTAGAAACCCCGGTGCTCCCAAAAAAAATAAAACTTGACTCTTTTAAACCATCATGTTTGTTATCTCTACCTTATTAACACTCCAGTACGCGTGCGGTAATCACACGATTACTTATTTGTCTTGGTGAGGAAATGTTAAAATGTCATTCTTCCTGTTGGATTCTTTAACCGTAGTAGTCACAATCACGCCACTAATATTTAAGAAATACTTCTTTTGGATTTTGGTCGAGGAACCAATAACATGATTTAAAGTAGATTATCCTAAAACATTACAACTGCAAATTTAATTTAATTACATTTTGCCAAAACTGGCAAAAGAAGGGGTTATTTTTGTACCAGAAATCACGAATCATGAAATCATAGAATTCTCCAAGTGTACTTAATGATCATAACAATGACTTGACAAATATTTTCTGAATCTGAAGTTTCTGAATCTGAAAATTCAGACAATTAATAATTAGTTGCAATTTGCATTTTTCTAATGTCTGCAATTGTTAAAATTTAAATAAATGGATATGATACTCTTATAATCTGCCGTAAAACTAATTAAAGGTGAGAAAAATTTTAATGGGTAAGATTAGAAGTTCATCAGCGCCATCCTTGTACACCATCCTGATTTACACCCGATGCGCGCTGGGGCAACATCCGTCTCATCTTGTTGGGCAGGTAAATGAAACGTGTAATATTCTGTATTCCTGAGGTTCAAATAGGTGGTGAAATCAAACCCCCTTTTCAGTTAAATCAAATATTGATACCATCAGCATGTGCAGCATGTGCAATACATGCAATAGTCGTGGTGCTATTTCACTATTTGTTATAACTAAATCTAGCAGCTGGAATTCCTGGACAATAAGTTATTTCTAAGTATAAATGCCAATTAAATTGTGGAAATTGGACTATACTAACTGTGATACTAGAAGTTGAAGGCCAACAATTGCTTCTACCAATTTTTGATGGGCCAGAGGAGCATACATTAAAAATACCACCTTGATGTAAAGTAATAAGAAAGGACAAATATCTTGAGAGATTAAAAGAAAATTCAGTTATAACCAATAAAGGAATATCGCCAGGAGTATTGCAGGTATCGTACACGCTGATGGTGTATCAATATATTATGTAACTGAAAAGCTTGTTTTGTTTTATCACCTATTCCAATACCAGAAGAACCTAACGAACGAATGCTTGAATCTTCTGACGATATTACATATTTACATTTCTTAAATTAAAACTTGGTTATCATAATGAGATAAATTATGTAGAAAGTTCCATACCACGACCAACTATAATAATAATAATTTATTAGTGATAACCATAATCTGCATATCTCCTTTCATCTCGTTTTCAAAATGCCATCAAAACTAGACCGAACACTTGCTGGTGTTCATGGAACAATTCGGATAAATGGTTTAGGAAATTATCGGGGATAAGCATACAAACTCAATTTTTCTACTTACAAGATAGCAATTATTATTATTAATAATCAAAATTTTATTTTTTAATAAATTAAAAAAAAAAAAAAAAATTTTCTAATAATTTATAACATATAATTGCAAACAGTATTTATATCATTTTAAGCCGTAAATGAATGGCTGTTTTCAGTCTAGTGAACTTAATGCAGAAATTGGGACACTTGCAGGGGTAGGGGTAAGGCCTTTTTTACGCTTTTTTTTGTTTGCAGCTTCTACTTTTTAAAATGTATCGGGCCCTAATTGTGCCTAAAAGTAGTATATTTTTAGAGTGATATACCATATTGTAAACTATTTAATATTTCAGTCACTTAAAAAGTTAATTTGTATTGAATAATTGCCGAACATTAAAGGAAATTTGAGCTATAATCTTTGATGGGCATATTCTGGGTATGCCAGTACTTCCTCTAATTTTGGCTTTCGTTCAACCGATTTATTCTCAAAACATAAAACATCTACATATAAAAAGAAGCACAGGTCACTAATTATAATAAACTTTACCCTTAGAATTACTTCCACTCATTATAATAAATTTCACCCTTGGAATTACTTCTATTACAATTACAATACATTCATCTGCATTGGCATTTTCTACTTTTCGATGGGAAACAATCAACCTCCCAACATTTTTTAAATGATGTAACAATTCCTCTTGTGGTTACTTTTCCATAGATATCCTCATCTCTGTCCCCATAAACATCGCAAACTAAAAACCTAATAAACAATTTTATACCGAATATTCTTACCTATTATTGTCCAAATCCATGTTAATAAATAATTAATATTTTGGATTTTTGTTTTTTATTTTTATATATATTTTTGGAACTGCTGGTTTATTAATTATTAGAATTAAAAAACTTTTCATATTTTTAAAAAAATAAACAATTCTTATAACCTAAAAAAATACAAAAAATGCAGATCTCCTGTCAACTTTCTTTATTTTTATTTTTTAATAATTTCTAGACGTCTGGGTGGTATATGAACTAGACGAAATTGGAGCCGCTATCGATCATACCTTGTATTCTTTGTGCCATGGGTGGTCAGTACCTAGAGATATTTGTTATCAAGCCAGCAATTGTATTCAATGGAAATAGAGAGTTATCAGTTGAAAAATTAGACAAATTACATCAACAAGATGTTATTAATTTGTTTAAAGGTGATTATCATCGTTTAACAAATACGGCCCCTTTCAAATCATCCGCTCAAATTCAAACAACATTTATAACTTCATTAAGTGGAAATTTATGAGCGATCGCATAATAATTTTTCATTCGCAGATGGAAGAAACCATTAACATACGTCGAAACAAGTGTTTAATTGATTGGTTTCGGCGTTTTTTCTCAAGCATGTTATTAAGGATTCATTTCCAAATAAATTATGCAGTATTTAATGAAATAAATTATTCCATTCAACACCTTCAGCTTTCCAGAATATTTTTAACGTATTCGTAAAGTCATTTCAGAGTATATAGAAATAAAAATAGAAGACATTTTATTCAAATACAATCAAAACCCTGTATAGTGTCACTGGTGTCTAGAATAATATGTATCTAAGCAGTTGACATAAGCGTGTTATGAAGTTAACGCATTATAATCCATATTTAAAAATATTTTGAACTTGCAGATCATTAATTCATTTTAAATTGCATTACTTATGCATTGTTATAAAAACTGTCTATACCTATGTGGCTGATTCATCTCTCCAAAAAATCCTATATGAATATTTCGCCACTGCAAGAAAATCTATAAAATAAAATAATTATTTTTTTGTAAACACTTCTGCGTTAATCCAAGCAGAGCTACTTGTCCTAAGTTAGGTTTGCAGATATACAAATTGCCTAACGGACAAAAAAATGCTTTCGTTTCGGAAAGTTTACAAGACGTTTCGGAAAGTTTATCGCTTTCCGTCATCGGAAAACAAAAAATACAAAAATAAAAAATACTATGTAAAGTATATAAATTCAATATTTAATAATTAATTTACATACAGATTGGAGCACCTCATTCGCCTCGGTTGATTATACGAAAACGGAAATATGTAGAAACAACATATTTTATGGGTATATATGGGTGGGGGGGCAATGTGCTGTTAAATTATTTTTTGAAATATACAGGGTGTCTCAGAACTAAGATTCATACCAAGTTATATTTTTTCTTATGGAACACCCGGTATTTTATTTCATTTTTGGATTCTTGGGCCCGAAAAAGGCATATATTATAATGGTTAAATGTGTTTAAAATCATTGGTTTGAGATATTTAAGATATTTAAATATGCATGCAAAGAAATTGATTATCAACACCCTGTACATTTTTTAAAATTAATTCTTGTGCTGAGTTTAAGGTAAAGAAATATACTTTACTGAAAAAATGTTGTGTTTCCTTAAATTTATACAGGGTACCAAAAATTAGTGATCTATTTTACGGATTTATTTTACATAAAAAAAAAAAACTTTGTTATTTCAAATGCAACACCCTGTATTTTTTTAAATAAGTCAAGCAGATTTAAATGCTCTTTCAAACTATATTAGGGTTTCCTATACCTGTCTATCTCAGATTTTGAATAAAAAGCGATTTTTAAATAAAATGGCAATCAAAATGGCTGGTATCACCATGGCAATTTTCTAGTGACAGTTCGTAACTATTTTCAAAATCGACATTGTGTATGGACATTATTATTTAAACAGTTTACTAAAATTTACCCACAATATTTTAATAAGTAGTATTCTATTTTGAAGAAAAAATAAAGCCATATCTGCTGGTGGAACGAATGGATATATTACTAGTGATTTTGTTTTGTGAGGAAGATTATTTCTTGGCCTCATGAGTTTATGCTCAAAGATATCCAAATAGGAATCTTCCTGATAAGATTTCCTTTGAAAACTACTTGTCTTATTTCCTATTTCGCAGAATTGGTAGTGTAGTTTATAAAAACCTGTGGTAGAAACTTGTCGTTGGAAGTGAAGAAACTGAATTAGCCGTAACTGGCTCTTTTATAAAAAAAATCATATATCTACAAGTTATCGTAAAATAAAACAAAGAACTACTTCGTTTTTCTTGATAGAATAATAAATACATATTAATAAATATTATTTATTAAACTATTATAGGTCAATTAAATAAAGTAAACTGGTATAGATTTAAATAAAGTCTATAAACTAATGTCGATTTTGAAAATAATACAATTTTTTTTTTTGTTTTATACATTTCGATACTAAAAAGACACTTATTAAATATTGTGGGTAAATTTTAGTAAACTGTTTAAATAATAATGTCCATACACTAATGTCACACGAACTGTCACTAGAAAATTGTCATGGTGATACCAGCCATCTTGATTGCCATTTTATTTAAAAATCTCTTTTTTATTCAAAAGGCAGTATCTGAGACGGCTCCACAGAGGCCAGCTCTCTCCATCCTCGACATCAGACGTACAAGGTTCATAGCTGCAGATGGTCGTCGTCGTCCCGGCGCACTTAGTGATAAGATGTTTTGGTGTTTCCCCATTTTTCCCTCAGAATATGCATTTTCCGTTGTTTCTCAGTTTCAGCCTACTGAGGTGTTCGTTGAGGAGACAGTCTCCTGTTAGAAACACGTGACAATCGAAGATTTGTTTTTACTTAAATCAAAAGGAAAATCTTTGATAAAATGATTTTTCTCGGTCATAAGTTCTAGGAACTTTTTCGAGTAGACCGTTGGAGGACACCCATTCCGAGTTACGGATGGAGTCTTCCAGATTCTTCAGTTCCGCTTTCAATTTGGTTCCTGTTTGGAAAACAGAACAGTTCTGGTCCAGTTAATTGGAGTTTCGCTCCTTTTCTAGCTAGATCATTTGCTTTACATTGCCTTCTATCCCTTAATGGGCACCCAGAGAGGGAGGACTTTATTTTCTTTGCCTAATTTGTTGAGCTTCTCTAGGCATTCTTTGACCAACTTCGAATTGATGGTTACTGAGTGATCGCGTTAAGTGCTGCTTGACTATCCGGATAGGATGGGCAATTTCATTTCGATAGTTCCTATCTAAGATAAATTGTACGCATCTTTCGATAGCCTGGGTATTCTGCCTGAAGAGTTTCAGGGGTAGCTGCCTATTGGTTCGGAGTATTTAGTTTTCGACCAAAATACTCCTATCCCTGTTCTTGCTTTGGTTTGGAAGCATCAGTATACCACGTGATGGTATGGTCTTTTATATGCTGAGTAGCGTTTCTTTCTTCCAATCCTTTTTATTACTTAATAATAATACATAATACGTAATACTACAGTGAGGTGTTTCTCAAGTTGTAAATTCTTGGTATGTCATCCACTGGGAGTTGGAGAAGTGGAATTTTTCTTTTGGGGGTGTTCCAAGCCCTGACCTGAAAATTCTCCCAGTACTGTTTCCGTCAATGACCATTCTAATCATTGTCGCATTGACATAACGACGACAATATGCAGTGGGGTTAGGTCTAGAATGACCTCCATTGCTGCTGTTGGACATTTTTTCATGGCACCTGTGATGCAGACACATGCCAGTCTCTTTACTTTGCACAGGTTTTGCCTTGCTGTACGTTGCTCTAGTTTTTGTATACCAAGCAACTGCTCCATAAGTAATCATGGGTCTTTACTATCATGGTAATACAACCAGCGCAAAATGTTAGGGGCACAGCTCCACCTATTTCCCCCCAGTCTTCTGCATATCAGAGAGTCTTTGTGGCTTTGCTAGTAATGTTCTTAATATGCCTGTTCCAGAGAAGTTTACTATTCAGGGTTATTCCCAGATATTTCACTTCCAGCGATGGCAGTATTTCCTTTCCATCTAGATACATTCTTTTCAAGTTTTCAAACTTCGCTTTCTGGTGAATGGCACTACTGCTGTTTTATCTGAGTTAATACTCAGCCCGACAGTCTTGCACCATCTCTCAGCGATGCGGAGTTCTCTTTGGATAATATCACACAGGGTGCCTTTACGTTTCCCCCGTGCAATGATGACTATGTCATCTGCATACCATATGCAGTGTATTCCCGCTAGAGTTAATTCTTCCATTAGTTCATCCACTACCAAGCTCCACAGTAGGGGGGAAGTCACTCCACCTTGTGGAGTTCCTTGCGTTGTTTTAACAACTACAGTTTTGGTACAACTGCTGTTCGTGTTGAGAGCATTTCCCAAAACCAGCGAATTATCGTACTGTTCACCCTTCTTGTTTCAAGAGATCGCTTGACCACCTTATGTGGTATTTTGTCAAACGCCCCCGCATTGTCTAAGAAGGCACAAAGTGCTGTTTCTTTGCTATCCAGGCTTGCCTGTCTTAGCTCAGTTAACTGGTACAGAGTAGTTTCTGTGGATCTGCCTTCTATATGCATGCTGACTATCGTGCAGTGGTTTAACATTTAGATGATTTACTCTAATATGGTTGTCCACTACTTTCTTCATCGTTTTTAATATGAACGATGTGAGACTATAGGCCTAAATGATTTGGGGTTAGCCCAGTCAGTTTTACCTATTTTGGGTATGAAGTTGACTTTCGCTCTTCTCCAGATGGTTGGTATATATCCCATCGCTAAGCTACTTCTTGTAATGTTTAATAGATGGAGTGTATCTATTTCCTGACCCTTCTTAGAAGGGAATGCGTATCCATAGATATGCTACCTGGAAGGTGTGTATGAAGTAGGAGGTTAGCTCTATTTTCATCTCCTTCCGTGTAGCTTCCGTCAGGTTTCTTAAGTGCCATGTTGGGGATGGGCCCACTCTTGGCTATAGCTTTGTGTAGCCTAACTGCATAAGTAGTTGATGATGTTTTCATAAAATCATTTGAAGTCAGACCGCTTTGCCCTTCTTATCTCCTTATTATACTCAGTTAATTTCTCGGCTTAGAGCTGCCATTCGCCGCTGGGTTTCGAGCTCTGTTGAAGAGTCGTCGGACCTCCGATCTAAGATTGTCTAGCTTTTTGTTCCACCAGGGCTTGTTGTTACTTTTTTTGTATGCTTGCCCTTGCTTGTGGGGCAACTAGATTCATATGCATCTAATATTGCACCACTGACTTCCTTTGCGTACAATTCTAGATACAGGTGGTTCCTGCATCTATTTGGTCCAGGTTGTCTACGAGATTGGTGACCACACCAATCTATACCAATAGTTCCCAATGGGTTTTTCTTGGATTCCCCTTCGAATTTCAGTTTGGAGTTTGATTCCTCCTAATTTGATTCTGTGATCTGATAGGGAAGGTTCCGTTGAGACCCTCCAATCTTTCACGTAACTAGTTACACTAGCACTCCCGATTGTTAAATACTTCTGCCCGCGTTTTTGTCACAAACGTGGGGGTATTCCCGATATTGAGAACTTCAAGATTGTATGCTAAGAGGAATTCTAGTAAACACTCAACCCTAGTGTTAGTATTAGTGCTTCCCCATACCTCATTGTTCGTATTGGAGTCACATCCCAATAGCAGAGGTAGTCGTCGTTGGCTGCAGAATCGCGCAAGCTCCTGTACTTCCGGAGGCGGTGTCTGCCCATCACCTGGAAAGTATGCAGAGACAATCACGATATTTTTGCTACAATCCTCGATATTAAGTTGAACCATGATTGGAACAAGATCTCGGGTTGTAAATTCTGAAACAAATGTGTAGTTAATGCTGTTTCTTATAAGAATACAGGTTCGGGGAAATTCCTGCCTGATATCATATATTACACTGGATTTTTTTCCAGACAAGCCTTTAATTTGTCCCTGATACACCCAGGGTTCCTGAGCTAGTACCACATGTTGGTTTTTTCTCAAGAATGTGTGATTGTGGCGGAAGACCCTTTTGCATGGTCAGGTTTATTTGGGATATCCCATGCATCAGGTTCCTGGGGTAGGTAAGGATCTCCCTGTTGTAGGGAGGACAGGGTATTTCCATCCCCCCTGATAACAGATGTTTCTCCTCCGAGGAGTGGGCATCAACCTCCTACGAGGATATACGGTACCGTCCCGAATCTATAATAGAGGTTATATCCTTCTTTCTCTGTGCCTCTATGGATTTGAGGTCAATTCTATTGTGAGGACCTGACCATGGCCCTCCTCCTTCTAGTTGAGGACTCGCCAGCTCGATGTACTCACATTCTCGTTCTGAGCCTGGATAAGGTCTAGCAGGTAGGTGGTGTCTTTCCCTTGCTTCTTGGCAGAATGACCGTGATGGTTGTCCCTTTAGGGATGTTTTCTCCTTTCACTGCAACCAGTCCCTGCTCTTGCCAATTTTTAAGCTCAGGTGCCGTTTCCACCAACCAATCCGCCGATTTTTCAGATGCACAATCTATGAGGATCATGCCCACCCTAAAGTGTATTCCCGCAAAGCGCAGCTGACCCCCACTTTGTGGATCGTTGCGTCGCAATCCGCTCGCTACTACTTCGTCCAGTATCGCCTCTTCTAGAGCCGTTTGCTGGTCGGTAGTCAGTACAACCTCCGGATATTCCTTTGGCAGCACCGCATACTGGGCCATGTATAAAGACTACTTTTCCGCAATCAGACGATTGGTTAACATATTCTTGGAACATCTGACTTTGGGGATCGGTCTTTTATTTTCTTCTACAAGTGAGGTCCATTCTTAGTTTTTAAGAACATTTCTTGCTAATTTGCATTACACAAATGATATCTGCACCTATTAACAGTTAATCATTGCAATAGTCGGTTAAAGAAGTACACTCTAATGGACAATGTATAAAATATAACATGGATTACATGTGCAAGAAATTAAGCACAAGTGTCAAACCATCAAGATAAGTGAGTTATAGTGAAAAACTTAACATTATATTATATTCATTCAACTTTGGATTATCGATATTGTATTAAATGAAATATACACAGAACTCAACTATAAAATAAAGCTATAATATTATTATTGTGTTCTGAATGATGATGAATGAGTTCCATTTTGAATAGTAGTAATAGTATTTATAAAATTTCTAATACCTAACTAATTCTAGGTTCTGTTATTTTTCAAAAGTATTTTGTTAAATCAAATAATATAATGCCTTAAAAATTTAAATTAAAAATTTTTTTTTTAATTATCTAAAATAATTTAAAATTGTACGTGAGATCACAACTTTTTAATATAATAATTGTTTGTAATAACTTTTATAGCTAGAAATAAAA
Organism: Sitophilus oryzae; assembly: GCF_002938485.1. Classification (NCBI taxonomy): domain Eukaryota; kingdom Metazoa; phylum Arthropoda; class Insecta; order Coleoptera; family Curculionidae; genus Sitophilus; species Sitophilus oryzae. The sequence goes on from NW_022147211.1 coordinate 105,931, forward strand.
AAGTTAGTTACCTGTTATAAATTAAACTAGATATGACATTACTGGTAATTTCTATATTTGCATTTTACTGCTGTTGAAAATAAATTGATATATTTTCGAGCTAGTTTATTTTTACTGTTTAAGTTATGGCATCTCACACTTTGTAATAAGTCAATCGGAATTACAGTTTCAACTCTCAATTAACATACAACCATTTTCTAAATATAAATTTATCTGAAATCCTACATCTTTTACGCATTCGTCCATTTCGAAGTTCAATATAATTTATAGACGCGGCGAAGTGTTATAAATTATATCCATAAGAATTTGTTTATTTTATGTTGAATAAATTTGCATAAGTTAGTCTATTCGGTCCGGTAGAGGTAAGAGTAATCTATTAGCTTTATTATTTATAGCATAGTCTACGTAGATTATACAAGTGTCTAGAGTAGCAATCTCGATGAAATATATTTGAATACTGTGGAGTTTCCTTGTTTTGACATTTAACATCGTGTTTGAATATAAAGATGCAAATAACAAAAATATCTATAGCAGTGAATAAAAGTTTGTTATATGGTTTATGTGTCTTGGTGCTCTCTCTTTCTCTTTTTACTTTCGCTACCTTTTTTTACACCGCTATGTATGTTGAGCCTAGGCCACTTTTTTCACCAAAAACACTTAGCCTAAAAGTTTTGGGAAAATACGTTTTTATTTGTGAGATTGTAGCCACATGTATACTCAAAGTGGTTTGTCATTGTCTTCGTTGAGGAAGTGGCGGTTCAATGATCGCTCTATTTAAATGAATAACTATTTTTTATTTAGATCGATAAATCTAAATATAATATAAAAAATCATACTGGAATTATTAATGAAAAGATATTTTCTAATCCAGACAAATATAAATAAACTTGTATTACTCAGAGATCTACAGGTATCAGTATTATATGGTAGAGCTTTTTCCCCTAGGAGATGCAAGAACTTGTCGTTGATGGGGAAGCTCTAGTCAGGTGTTGGGGGAATCTCCTTTACCACTTTGGCTCGGTCTAAGTAGCATCTCACTGTCTTGTCCCTGGCTGTAGTGTCGTGGCCACGGAATTGCATCAAGACGTATAACTATGCCGGACGGGGCTATCCTGGTCATCATACCAGGCACCCTCTAGGAATAACCTAAATTCTACGATGGCGGAACCAGGTCAAAGGGATGCGTGGCTAGATAGAAGACCAGTCTTTACTGGTCTCAACCTTGGGGCACCCAACCTTGCACTGACCACCGACCAGCAAACGACTCTAGAAGAAACCAACGTAGTCGAACTTGCCTTTTGCTTGGCCGTACGCTGATGGATACACTTTTACTGTCGGGCAATGATTCTCATTAGATTATGTATCTTCAGGCCACACCTTCGGCGGATGAATGGATGGAATCGAAAGCCTAAGCCTTAAAAATTGTGCAAAGGCCAGTCCCAATCACGCTCAGACTGGTGTCAAAAGTGATAGATATTTAAGTGAAAGCACAATAGATATTTAAGTGATTAACCCCACTCTCACTCATTCTACATTCTACATAGGTAATAGTTCTTTTTTATAAAAAAAAAAAAAAAAAAAAAAAAAATATTAAAACTTAATAAACAAATGAATAACTTTTCTATGCCATCTTAAACAACTATTAAGCCATTAATGGTCTAACCTCATCATTAAAAGATCCATCAGGTAGTTAAACTGTCTATTGAAACATGATTTATTAGCATAAATTATAAATTATAATAGATAGACCATAACATTTTGATTATATTCTTAGCATTTCGCAGATGGAAACTCTCTCAATAAAAAAATAATACAAAAAATAATCAAAAATTTTAAATATAGATAAAAATTTAACTGAATTTATAAAAAATATATAGAAAAATCTGGCAGCTATATTATTGTATTAAAAGCTTGACATAATATTGTAATTTATTTTTCTAATTATACAGATTGAGATATTTTAACATGTACTGAAACAGATGAAACTGAAACTGTAATTTTAATATTCTACCTATGTTGTCATAAAATCAAGATATTAAATTTTTAACTAAAAATTAAAAATAAATTTAATTTTTCCCTCTCAAATATTGACAGACGGAAGCACAGGGCAAACCCGATAGAATACAAACGTTTAAATGGGATCATTAGGACAAAGTGCCGGGAAGAGAAAGAGATCTGGATGTACAAAATGTCAAGAAATAGAGCAACTACAAGCAAAGTATGACACCTTCAATGTTCATAAAAAAAGTGAAAGAATTTACATACAGACAGAGAAAATACCAAGAAACAATTCTAAGAGACGATAACAACGAGATAATTCTAGGAGTAAAGGCTAAGCTTGCGAGATGGAAAGAATATATAGAAACACTTTTTAATGATGACAGACCTGGTTCCCCACCACCGATAGATCACAAATGAAAAGGCTCCAGCAATAACCAAATACGAATTTGTTCATGCAATAAAAGCGCAGAAAAGCAGAAAAGCTACCGGCCCCGATAAAATAAACGTTGAAATACTTAAACTCATTGCAGATAACGAAAGCAGAAGTCTAGATTTGGTAACAGCATTATTTAACAAATTATATAACTCAAGCAAAATACCGTCAGATTGGCTTAAATCAACATTCGTAACCCTGCCAAAGAAACCCAACGCCTCAAAATGTGATGACTATCGGATGATAAGCCTTATGTTCCAAGTCCTCAAAACCATTCTTAGAATCATCCACACGCAAATCTACAAAAAGTGCGGAAATCAGATTGACAACACCCAGTTTAGCTTCAGAAACGGACTCGGAACGCGTGAAGCACTCTTCTCCCTAAATGTAATGACACACAGGTGTAGCACTGTAGAGACATGAATGTGAATGTATTTGCATGCTTCATAGACTATCGTAAGGCGTTCGACTGTGTTAATCATCAGAAAATTATCAAAATTCTAAGAACAACCGAAGATGCCGAACAAGACTTACGTTTCATATCAGAACTTTATTGGCAACGAACGGCGGTAGTTGAGATAAAGCAGTCAACATCGGAAGATATACAAATCAAACGGGGTGTTCGGCAGACTATATTTAGAGAAGCACTGGATCGAATGGCGGAATCAAGTTCAATGGAATCCCAATAAACAATATCAGATATGCCGATGATACGGTTATAACAGCCAACGATATACAAGAACTGCCAAGCATTCTAGATTCCGTAGTCCACTATAGTAAGATGTTTGGACTGCATCTCAATATGACCAAGACCAAACTATTGGTCTTTTCTAAGACTCCAATAAATGCACACCTGCGAGTCAAGGAACAAACAGTCGAACAAGTGACCTCGATAAAGTATTTAGGAGCTAACATCAATATTCAGTGCGACCCGAAAAGAGAAATATTTTCAAGAATTGAGCAAGCGAGAAAAATATTGTGAGAATGAAATCATTTTTTACAAGACGAGACCTCAGTGCGGAACTCAGAACTCGAATGGCCAGATGCTATGTCTTCTCTATGTGAGAGCTATGGATGTGAGAGCTGGACACGGGATTCACAGACCGAAAAGAGAATAGAAGCCTTCGAAATGTATGTATACAGACGGATGCTGCGAATTTCATGGGTACAAAGGATCACCAACGATGAAGTACTCCAGCGCATGCAGAAACAAAAAGAGATACTGAACACCATCAAGGAAAGAAAAATGCAATACCTGGGTCATGTGATGAGAGGTGGTAGATACGAAATACTGCGCCTCATAATAGAGGGCAAAGTGCAAGGGAAAAGATCAGTAGGAAGACGCCAGAACTCATGGCTAGAAGATTTGAGGAGATGGTTTGAACGCTCGTCTGCGGAAATCTTCCGGGCTGCAGTTTCCAGAGCCACAATTGCCATTTAGATCGCCAACCTTCGGCAGGAGAGGGCGTGATAAGAAGAAGAAAATATTTGCGCTTATTTAAGTCTCACCCTGTATAAAATACTAGGGTCTTTAGATGTTATTTTCGCATTATAACACAATTATTCTTTTTAGACAAATTTTGTAGCCAAATATCTCAGTTATTCGATAGCCGAAATTTTATATGGTAGCGAAGCGAATATTTTACAGACTTTTTAACATATGCAAATTAGCCGGCATAAAATTAGATAGGAACTAGTTTTATATATCGTTGAATCGCTGGCAATCTGAATGGATATGTTACCACTTTTTTCATTTTTATTGTTGAGTAACGTTGTTTAACATAGTTCACGACTTGTTTGATTGGTCCGATTCGGGCTGGCCAGACCAGAGAGACTGGGTTTAGATAATTAATTTCGACAGAGGTTGTCACAACACCTGCATTATCTGGTTAAGTGTAGTAAATATTTATAAGTTTCTGTGGTCTCTTATTTCTGCCAATAAATTACTTTTACCCATTATGGAATAATATTATTTGATAGGTTGAATGTAAGGTAATTCTTACGACTTAAATGAAATAGTTTTTTTTTCGAGTAGTATTTTACTTTTAATTATTATTTTTTTAAAATAATAATTAAAAGTTGAAATTTTGAAATGCAGAATGTAAAATCGCTGCCCTTCTGAAAGGAATATGTTTCATATGAAACAACCATTTCTGGAAGTGTTTCCTGTTTTCTCTCAGGATAGTACTGGTTTCTCTTAGGATAGTAGTTGTTCTCTTTTGAACAAGGGCGCCGACTTTTATAAAACCTCGTGGGTGCTCACCAAAATATGAGTAAATGTAGTACATTTTCAGATTGTTGCATTTGTTATATTTATTCAGTTTTTTACATACGTAACATACATAAATTTAGAAAATACCGTATCAAATTATGCAGTTTTTATATATGTATTTAATAAAATTCTATTGAGTTACTAATAATTTGAGTTATGCAAAAATGAACCTTTTTAAGGCATTTTACCCAATTCAACCGAGTAAGGACAGGCAGTAAAACAGAAGCTGGAAACTTTGGTAAAACAGGCAGATACTGTGTTTTTTATAGAGATGCAAAATGAATGAAAACAAAATTACTGATAGGAGCTACTAGCGGAGGGATATATGGGATTAGGGGGGCAGCTGAGAGATTCCATCCACAAATTTATCCATCAAAACTAAAAATTTTCAAAATAAACACAATATAAACATACACAACGCATACCTATACTACCTTTCATATACTTAGGCTAAGTACCTATTATGGCAGGAATAGTTGTCGTCTCGTCGTACTCACTGATTAGGTGTTCTGGTGTTTCCCCACCAATTTTCCCATACAGAATTTGCAATCGCCGTTGTTTCTTAACTTCAATATCTTGTGGTGTTCATTAAGGAGATAATGTCCTGTTAATGCCTTACTGTGAACATTGATAAAACGGAATACTTGGTGACCAATTCAGATGATGAATTTGATATTTTTATTATTGACAATGCAAAGCTCAGACAGGTTGAATAGTTTAAACATTTGGGGACCGTATAACCAGAAAGGAATTGGACAAAACAGTATCTGCTAGAATAGAACAAGGGCGGAAGATTATAGGAGCACTGAATAGCATCTTGTGGGACAAAAACATAAGACCAAACACAAAAATATATATTGGAAGAGCCCTAGTGGAGTCGGTAGTAACTTATGGAAGTTTGTGTGAAGTTTGGACCTTAAAAGCTGAACAAAAGCGAGCTTTGAATGCACTATTTGAGACGCAGTGCGAGAGTATCTTAACTGGATAGAGTTACGAACGTGGAAATCAGAGTCAAAATGGATGCCAGACAGACAATAGTGGATAGTGTCGAACAGAGGGGCCTTAAGTGGTTTGGACACTTGCTACGCATGGAACACCAAAGATGGCCCTACCATATCTACCGCTGGTCACCTCCTGGAAAAAGGAAAAGAAGACGGCCTAGAAGATCCTGGAATGAGGCCATCAGAAGGGCAATGGAGGACCGTAACTTGGAAGAGGAAGATGTTCTTGATTGTAACAGGCGGCGGTTAGGCGTGGGGATGCGACGTTAGTCGCGAAAACCCTGGAGTATATATATGTCCTGTTAAAAATCCCGTGACAATCCCAATATTGTTCTTACTTAAATCAAGATTAGTTGGTGGAGAGACCGTTAATGGATTTCCATTCCAAGTTACGGATGGACTCTTCCAGGTCCTTGAGTTCAGCTTTAAGATGGTTTCCACTTGGGAAGCAGAACGGTTCTGGTTCGTAGATCGGTTGCTTTTTCATTACCTTCTATCCCTTGGTAGGGGTATCAGTGTAGGGAGACTTTATTTTCTTTTCCTAATTTGTTCAGCTTTTAGCCATTCTTTGACCAACTTCGAATTGATGATTATTGAGTTGATCGCTCTTAAAGCTGCTTGACTATCGAATAAGATAGAAATTTCATGTTTCCGACAGTTCCTATCTAAGATAAGTTGTACGCATCTTTCGAAAGCATAAGTTTCTGCCTGAATGATGCTTCGGTAAGTACCCATTGGTTCGGAGTGTTTAGATTTGGGCCGGATAAATCAGTATACCAAAAAGAGTATATTAAGTAACACTAGATTTATCCGCTCTATCGTATCTTAATTGATCCTGATGCTCTAGATTTAAAAGATAAGATTTTCTGTAATACTTTGATAAACTTGCTGTATTACTTTCCTATGAAAGTATATAGAGAATAAGAAACTTAAAAAAATAAATAAAAAATGCCAATTCCCTAGTCGTTTTTCTGGGGTCGAAATATACTACCACTAAATATATTTGCATTTATTTAAGTCTACTTCACTCACCTTGTATAATCGTGCGTATTTTTACAATTTAAGAAAATTTCCATCAATTCTACCTATGCAGTATTTTTGCACAACCGTACATTCTTTTCCAAACATAATTATAAATGAATATGACAAATTTCCACCGGGCTAAAAATAATTCGACTTTAATTTTATTTTAACACGGCCCAGGATCTAATTAAAGATTTATGACACGTCGATGGTTATGAAACAATCGCTATGAGTGAGAGATTTCAGTTTATGCTTATTAATCGACAATATTATTAAATCGGAAATTGAACGCAGTCTGGTCAATAATATCAGAAAATAACTACACGATTTACAGGTGAGACTGAGAGATGTATTCGAATGGGTATAGAATGTTGTACTGCGAGACTGAATAAAATTAAAATCAAACAGACTTCGATGGTGCTGATGGAAATAAATAGTGATGAGTAAATGCAAAACTAAGATCAAGGTTCCATTGGTGTTGGTGTTGTGTTTGCTTAAGCAGATACCATAAGTTACATTTTCGCTGGCAATATTTTCGGATAAACTTTTTTATTATTTTTTTATTTAATTAATTATAGAGAGGGAAGGGGTAAATAATTAAAAATTTCGTTATTTTTAATTGTTATCTAATCTATGAAAAAATAAGATAAAATAAAAAATGTGAAAAATGTAAGATGCAATAATCTTGAATGCGGAGTTTTGGTCTTTGTCTTGCAGATCTAACGCTTATCTTGTTCTTGGTTTTAGTCTTGTTTCTTGTGCAAGACCATGTATAACCAAAAGTGTCAAGTCAAAGCCTCGCTCATCAGTATAATTAAATAAAATAGAGTGTATGGGAATTTTATCATAAGAAGGGTAAGGATAAAAAAAGCACGCAAGTCAATTCCTCTTCAAACTGAGAAAAGCACGATTTAATGTTCAAAGCGGAAATTGGCGGCAGAGAAAATAGTAATAGAGATTTGTTAGAACTAGGTAAGGTATTTTTTAATAGATAAAATACCATTGTAATATACAAAGCGTACGTACGAACTCACCAATGACTTGCCTATCTTTCCTCTTTTTACTTGTCTGTTTTTTTTTCGTTATAGTATAACTTTGACGCTATATATCTTTTCACTAGGCTGTTTTTTTCCCAGTTTAGCGGTTTCTACAGATGCTCTGAACCAAATGCACTGAATATTTAAATATGGCAAAAAAATTGACTTCTCTGCTTTTTTCCCCGACCATTTACATATTCGTAACATATTATGATCATTGATAGGATTTGCACAGATGAAAATTAAATCGTTTGAAATTGCAAACTTTCTAGACTTATACATTTCGTTACAATATCGTCTCAACCCTGAGTAAAAGAACATGAAAACAACGTAACTAATACAACAGAAATGAATACAACAGAAATAACATATTGATATATCCCTATTAAATCAGAAAAATTTGATCAGCACTATGTATTTAAACTCCTGCAACGTTTTAATTTTATTCTCAAAATTTTATTTGAATACCTAGCAAATTAGATAAATATACTTTTTTTACTTTATTCCTCAGTTACTTATGTATCTGCTCCAGCGGAAATCTTCACGATAAACAGAGTAAGAGAGTAAGTTTTGATATGTAGAAAAAGGAGACAGATCCTCCAGCCTCCACCTTACGGGTACCTCAGCCGAAGACAAGCTCCTTTACTGTGAAAGGAATAGAGACCCAAACCCCAAACGTGGAAGAGTGTATACCCTCCTAGGATGCAGATGTCCACCTCGGAGGAAGAACATCTGACATCAAAGGAGGATGGGGAAATACCCTGTCCCCCTACAACAGAAAAAAACCCATGTATGACGAGTTATAGACTGTATAATGAGTTATAACCAGTAGATCTTTGAGGTCGCGGTGATTAAACCCCTCCCACTCATTCTACATTCTTACATTCTACATTCATAAATTTGTTCCGTGGCTAGTTTCTTTTAGTAAACGTATATGATCAATTGTGATCTAAAGCCTGCTTGCTTTAGTGGTTGTGCAGCGTCTATTGTGTTTTGTATTCTGTTGCTTATTATTTTTGTGATAATCTTGTAGGGTAATGGTAGTAGGTTTATTGGTAGTTTCCAATGTCTTCTTTACTGCATTTCTTATGAATTAGTATTATGTTGGCACTATTTCAGCATAAACACATTCCAGCAGGTAATTAGGATTCACTCCCCTCCCACTCATAATCATAATCATAAATTTGAACCTTAAGGTACTTCTACCAAATAAATAGAACGTCTAAGATTATGGTTGCTAACCTCCGATGAGGAGAAGGCTATCCGAAGGAGAGAAGGAGATTAGGTGATAAAGAAATAATGCAAACAATACGCAAACATCAGATTTCCCTAACGGACAAATTTAGTTAAATTAAAATTAAAGGTTAGAATAATACAGATCCGGAGAAACTGGAACCTGGATATAGGTCCATGAAGCTTGATGTAACTCCGAGACAGACTCTTTTAAAATACCGGATCTACATATGTCTACTAAGTAACTGTTTAATCAATTGGAATTTATATCCAGATTATGTTCGCGATAGCACCAGTACTCCATATATCCAAGTCAAAATTTTCCCAACCTCTTTTCTTTATTACTGCATTTTCGAGCAGACGTTCGAAAGATGCAGGCCGTAGAAAGAGTAAAGTGAACCGAACATAGTTCCAGCCGCTTAGAGCGAGCGATAACAAGCGGCGCGCTGGTCGCGTTATTTACGTCCATTCGATATTTCCATTAGGCGAGCGCGCGAGTCGGCGGCACTCTTCCAAAGAAACCGACGGCGACGATGGCAAGAAATTATTTATCGGTTCATTAGTGGTAAATCCGGTACGATAGGAGGACGCGTTGAGACGAGATGACGGACGGCATTAAAGACTCGCTTACAAACGGCTCTGTGTATTTTCTTTGACTATATTTTTTTGGAATATCATGTATAGTTAAACAGAGTTTTTTGTTTTGTAAATATCCAAAGAGATTATAGCAAGATTTTGTAGTGTAATAACTAACCAAACAGGTTATAGCATTATTTTGCTATATAACAGAGACAGAGAGTGTAATTTTTTACACTTTATGCTTTTTTTGTTATTTCTTGGGCAATGCTATAGTTCCCATGCTAGGTATTTCCAGAAGTATATTTCTTGAATTTAGTTTCATATCTTGTATTGGATTTCTTCTTCAATTTCATCCGATTATTCTTAGCCTTCAAATTTTAAAGTTTCCCATTAAAAGACAAGGGTAAACGCAAGTTTTGGTTTTGTAGATGTAGGGTTGTCAAGAGATGCTTCCAACTAGTTTTATTCATTTTTTTCTGTCTGATATATGTTTATCTTTTGCGGATTCTTATGGTTAGAAGGCTTTATTTTGGACCTGCTCTAGGCAATAAGTTGAAGAGGGCAGGTTCAAAACTAATGAAACCGGCTGCTCTCATAGCCAATCTGTTTATTGTCGTCGTTTGATCACCTTTTTGTTGTCTCTATATTATGCATTTCCTTGACCCAATTCAAAGTTATCTTATTCTAAAGCATCTCCATGACCTCTTGATGACATTCCCATACCGACCAAGTAGTCAATTTGAATCTTCTTGAGTAAAACGTGATTGCTTAGACAGGGCCGTCCTTAGAATGTTGGCCACCTGGAGCAAGCCCGAAAAAATGCGCCCCCCCTACAGACAATCGTTTTTTTATTAGTGCGAAGTTTGATCCGAAGAATCAGGTGTGAAAAAAAATTATGAAAGTTGCGCCACAGATGGTAAGATATATTATCAAACGCTTTCCGAAAAAAAAGTAAATAAATATTGCAAGATTTTCAGAATTAACATTCAAATTTTGTATTTAAGAGGAGCGTCACATGGTACCTAACAAGAATAAGAAAACATTATAAGGTACATTAGCCAAACTAACACCTAAAACTAGGTAATATAAATTATTAACAAAATAAAAATTCGTAAAAAATACATAGACATAATCCTGAGAAATAAAATTCCTAACATGGACAAAACTAAAACATTTTTTTAAAGAATAAAATCGTTGATGTTTAGACTGTTTACTATTTCGTGCTCAATAGATATTAAAGATAATCCGCTTAATCGTTCTTGTGCCATACTACTTGATCTCAGGTAATTCTCAATCATTTTGAGTTTAGAAAAACTTCTCTCTTCGGTTGCCACTGAAACCGGCAGCGTTAATAAGATTCTTATGGAGATGTAAATATTTGGAAAGTTTTCAATCAGATCGTGAATTATTAAATATTTTAGTGTTTGTTTTGGACAACTGAAGTTTTCGGCATTATCTGGTGGTATTAGAGCAAATTAGGTGGTATTAGAGCAATTAGAGTTAAAATCTCGTCCCGAAGCTCTAGGCTATATCATGTTTGTCTCCGTCCGTTAAATAGAGATGAAGATCCATACAATGCTTTGTTATTTCTCTCTCCTCTCGGTTGATATTCCTGAGAACTGTGAAGTCGTATAAAAACGAAAAATAGTCCGAGTGAGCTTTTAACAGGTCAAACTTTTCCTGGAGAGCCTCATGGATTGTCTCCAGGACAATAAAGAAAAATTCGATTTTAAACTTTTCCTGTGGATCTAAAATTGGCTCATCCACTGATTCATACGAAAACCGCCTAGTTTTTTTTCCGGGACGAGCTCAATGTCATTAGTAAAAACTGCTTCAATTTCCAGCTCTTCTGCCAGCTCTGCAGCATCCACTAATATTTCTCTTAAATGGTCGTCAGTCCTTATTTTGATAAAATAGTCGTCGATAGCTTTTAGAGCTTTTGTGGACTGAATGATGTCGAGTTTCTCATTCTGGAGTAGTTTACTAGTTGCATTTATACTGCTGGAAATTTCGTAACGAAAATAACCATTTTTCCAAAATGTAGTATTGACGTACCGAATTTGGTCAAAATGTACCGAATATACAGTAAAATTGTACCGAAACTGCTGCTCTCAAATTTGGCCGCCTGGAGCAACTGCTCCTCTGCTCCATCCCTCAGGACGGCCCTGGCTTAATACCTGTCTACTTGTCAAGATTCTGATGTTTCCACCGTTTAAAACACAAACTTATGCATGGTATTTCTACAGCTCTACCTGTAGAATAGTGGTGTTGGATACCACTTGGTGTAGGTAGTGTGTTTACTGATCGCAATCTTCTTCTATACACAAATGCTTCGTTTGTCCGTTAAAAAAAACACGTGTTTATTTTTTTAAATTTTTGTGTGCGGTTTTACAAGAGACAGGAATGGTAATAAATATTAGAAGAACCATTTAACAAAAAAAAATTTATGGAGTTGGAAAATATTTATACTAACATTTATGTAGGGGTTGGGCTAGTTTTCACCCTCCTCGTACTTTTTCTTGTGTTTTGTTTTATTATCTAAATTTAATCTTGTGTTAAAGCACTTAGTAAAACATGGGTACCCCAAATCTCATTCAAATCGGAATATCGGTTTCTTAATACATCTTAAAATATGTGTTTATTTTTTAAAGTTTGATGCCCTCTAACGGACAAACGAAGCATTTTAATATAGAGGTAAATTGTATCCAATGAACTTATTTTGATTTCAAAAATACGTAGTAGTTCTACGTCCAGGGAATATTGGGTCCCTGTATATGTATTATAACAAAAATCATAATAGTTGCGATCCATTCTTCGTTTTAGGTCAGCAATTTAAAACACAATAATTAAAAGTGATTTTTTTATTTACGTACGTTTCGACCATTCTTAGGTCTTCTTCAGAAATTATAATTGTCTTCTAGAAACACGATTCAGTTTTAATAATACAATTAAATAATACTTAAAAAACTTACCAAATACGTATACGCACAACAATATAAAATAATTTTAAAATTGAATTGCTGCCCTAAAACCAAGAATGGATCCCAACTAATATACAAAAGGTCAAAGAAAAAAATTACATTTATAAAAAATAATAATATCGACATTTATTGAAAATATGTCCGGTTTTACAATATATTTTTCAAAATAGATATCTCTGCGATATGGATTTCCTCCTCACTGCGTGACATTGCTATTGCATAACTATACCGATCAAGCGCGGACGGTGCGACACCGCTAAGAATTCGACCGGGGTCACGAAAGTCGCGGTACTGGGTTCAATCCTCCAGAGCAGCACCGACGTCGTCGTCGTAAAGAACGACCGACGCCGATACATGTCTGTAACGAACGCGATTGAATAAGAAAAGAAGTAATCCAACAAATTTAGATCAAATTTCACGTAAGAATAAAAAGTGGTTTGAACTGCTGAATTATTTGCTAAGATATTCGCCCAGGCACGGTTGGAAATTATAAGTACACGCAACAACAAAGGTCCTTATTGTCACACTATCATACTGTCAAAAAATTCATCGAGATTAGAGACGTTTCTTCTATATTGGTCTTGTTTGTACTAACATTTTCTCTTTTCAGTCCTTCTCTTTTTTTCATAATGTTCCTTAACATCCCGCAAATCTTGTTTACTCTAGTGATCTTCGTACCGATTTACTTTAGTCATCTTCGTACTTTTTCTGCGTTTTCTCGTATATCTTGCGCATGACACTCAAAGTATGGTTAGCCGACTCTGACGCCTCGCAATACCACCATGTAGGAAAGTCAGCCTTGCAGATACTCGCCAAATACTCCATGGCCTATCATGGCTTGCGAGCGTGATGTAGTAGTCCGTGTTTGCCTGGTCGCAGTTTATCCAATCTTTGATATTAGGTATCGCAGTCTTTGTCCACCCGCTATATGCTAGCCATCTTGTCTGCCATTGCTCTAGTACAATGTTGTACACGTAAGAATAAAAAAGTGGCGAGCTTAATATTTGACACAGTGTGTTTCTAATTGACAAGTACATGAATAAATTACAATCTAATTCATAAATTGTAGTATAACAACCCAAATTCGTTCAACGAAGTCAAATCAATTTTGGCCATCTGTTTAAAAAACAGTTTAAATGAAATAAAGGAACCTAAGTTGTGATTACCTCGGATGCGCTCGACAGAAGCAATATTTTGGGAAATTTGAGGAGGATAGGTTATGTAAATCAAACGCTAAATTTGTAAATAGCCCTACTTATTTTATTAAATGCAATGAAAAGAGTGCCGTACTCTGCCTAGAATTCACAAGTAAAAGAGCACGGCAGAGAAAACCCTCATCACTATTCCAGAGAATCCAACTATGCTGTTCTGAACTTTAATTAAAGAGAAATAATAATACTACAAATACTGTTCTCATACCAAGGTTTGAGGTTTAATACCTTCATAACTGAAGAGTTTTTTTAGTTAGCAGGTCCCTTTTTTTAGCACTTTTTAGCCACGCATTGGTTATATAGCTTCGCATTCGTCTTGGCTTATAAATAATTTTCATTGGAAAACATAATATTTGCATATTTTGGCATTTAGATCAATTAGCCCCACTTTACAGATATGTTATGAGAAAGTGAATAGTATAGCTAACATATTATACGAATACATTGTTGGTCTTATTCCGGTAAAAAAATGGACTACCATGTTTTATCTCCTGCACTCTTCATTTATAGAGACTCAATTTAGACAATAAAATTGACTCATATCACCACAATCAAGTATAGGTAAAAATATATCTAGGCTATAGGTATGAAATTACTTTATTTAATATAAGAACTAATGGTGGGAAGAACAGCTGATGGTGGGAAGAATACAATTAAGAACAAATGGAAAAATTATCACTTTCAACTATACGAAAGTCCAAAATAACTAATAATATCAAGCACTTGTGGAGGTCTCTTGAGGAAAGAAGATTACTTTGGTGATAACAACAAAAATTATGGACTGGCTAAGAAAACAATAGGTTTAAATATTCTTGAATCAGTACCCTTTATTATCATTACAGCGTTGACAGATTGTAGCGATTTCATATTTCTTCCTCTGCAATCATCAGTTGTGGAGACTCAATCATTTATATTGTCTCTTGTGTGTATCACACTTCTATGTCGCAGGAGGCATGAGGGGAGAGAGACTGGGATAAGAGTAACATTTACAATGTTTGAAGTCTAAAGTTAATGGACTAGCGTCGCGTCGTCGTCGTCAGAGAGCGAACGACGCCGGTGCCGCGGCTGCTAACGGACGCGGTGCCGTCGAAGAAAGAACGGGCCCGCGCCCGACCGTCTCACGAATTCCTTTCTATCGCCGTGTGAAATCTCTGTTCGCGGCCGTTTTGTTTGCGTTTCGCGGTTAACGATAGCCGAGGAGGAGGAAGAGATCGCCCGGAAAAACGAGCGGCGTTGATGCGGCGTCATGTCGAAACTTAAAAGATATTATGGTTTTTAACATATGTTTATCACAGTTTACTGAGATGGATGGTTGCCTGTGACTCGAAAAACGAAGTCCGAAAAACTTAAAACCAATCCAACTATATGGAAAGATATACTGCCATCACAGGAAGTCAAATATCTGGAAATAACCCTGAACAGTAAACTTCTATCGACCAGGCATATTAGGAACATTACTAAAAAAACCACATAAGCTCTCATGATATGCAGAAAATTGGCGAAAAAGAGATGGAGCTGCGCCACTGACATTTTGCGCTGGATATATTCCATGATTACTTATGTAGTAGTTGCTAGGTACACAAAACTAGAGCAACATACAGCAAGAAAATACCCATCCGTATCACAGGAGCCATGCCAACAACAGTAATCGATGTCATTCTCATCATTGATCATGGAGTCATTGTTAACACTGTTATCGGTATATCTACCGATGACAATGTGCAGTGATTTTAGTATCCGAAATATCATATCTGTCAATGATTAGAACTTTGAATAAGAAGACTAAGGAAGGAGCATATCAAAAATCTTAGGTACACCGCGATGGGCCTCAAATATGGCCGACATAAATTCCGGTTTATCAGTGTCGTTCTAATTTTATTTAAAAAATGTAAAACTATGATGTAGGGTAGACGTGGGGTAGACTCAATAATTTGTTGTTTTATTTTACGTTGTGAATAAATGTTGGTAGTTATTAAAATTGTTATAAAAATAGATAAGTTATAATAAGTATTTATTACCACAAACATCCGATACGCTACTGAAGCAGGTAAGTCAAATTAACGTATCTAAATTCTTTGACATCTAATCTTTGACAAGTAATAAATAAAAGCTAAAATGCAAGAAAAATATATAATTTAGTTAATTTAAGTGAATTTCATAAATGATCGGTTTACTACACGTATGTATATTATATAGTCACTTACTAGCGAAAAGTTGTTCCATTATTTCACTCAATTTTTGCCGAGATCTACCGCACGCCATACACAACCAACTATTTTAGAGTCTTTTTTCGATAAATCGCGATAGTGTCACTGTTAATTTAAGTTCTGCCACAATTTCCATCTAGATTTACTACCTTTATACAACTATCAGTAGTAGAATAAATAATAAATAACATAAAATCAGCTCCGTAAAGACTGACAAATCCACAAAATTTCAAATCAAATTCAAATGTGTCAAATGAATCGTCAAACAGAACTGTCAAGGCACCATAAAAGCTCTCTAGGATGGGGATCCCTAGAGAGCTTTTATGGTGCCTTTTCCGCCCACCATGCATGAATACATGGATAGCATTATGCTCCTTCCGTAGTCTTCTTATTCAAAGGATTAGAATAATTATTGACAGAAATAATACTGAGAGAATTGTCAGCTCAGGAGCTTAGAACACACTCAAAAGGTTCACTCCTCCAACTCCCAGTAGATGACATACAAAGAATATACAACTTTGAGAAACACCTCACTGTAGTATTGAGCAATAAAAAGAAGTGGAAGAGAGAAACGTTTTCTCATCAAATAAAAGACCATACCGTAACGTTAATCCAAAACCAAACTAACAGGGATAGGAGTATTTGGGTCGCAAACTAAATACTCCGAACTAAGGGGCACCTACGCCAGCATCCTTCAAGCAGAAATCCACGCTATTGAAAGATGAGTAAGACTTATCATATTTTAAAGAAACTATCGGAAAAAAGAAACAGCCATCCTTATCTGATGGTCAAGCAGCATTAAACGCGATCAACGCAATAACCATCAATGTTCAAAGAGTTCAACAAATTTAAAAGCTGAACAAATTAGGCAAAGAAAATAAAGTCCTTCCACTTTGGGTGCCATCCACCGGGGGATAGGAGGTAATGAAAAAGCAAACGGTCTAGAAAAGGAGCGAATAGTATACTAACTGCACCATAATCGTTCTGCTTCCCAAACGGAAATCAATTTAGAGCGAAACTCTAGAACCTGAATGACTCCATCCGTAACCTGGTATAGGAATCCTCCAATGGTCTAAGATGCTGGAAGAAATTTCTCAGAACTTACGACCCAGAAAAATCTAAGATTTTCCTTGATTTAAGTAACCACAATCTTCGGATTGTCACGAGATTTTTAACAGGTCTCCCAATGAACACCTCAATAGATTAAAGTTAAGTAACACCAGCGAGTGCAGATTCTGTGGTGAAAATGGGGAAACACCGGAATACCTCATCACTGAGTATGCCGATACGACAGCCATTCGTGCTATAAACTTTGGTACAACTGATATCGGAGATGAAGAACTAACCTCTGTAAAACCATCTCAGATACTGACTGTTGTCGAAGCCCAGAGAGTGTATGATGAGTTTTAATTCAAGAAAGGGGAATACAATAGATCTATAAGGTGTACTTTGTTCTTTTGCCTTAGCAACAATTTTTCTTAAAAAACGATGTGCCATTAAATTGAATTTGAACAATTTGGTCAGTTAAAATACTGAACTTCAGTTCTTTTAGGAAGATATTGGATATATCTAAAAGAGAGGCTGGAACCGTAGCCCCTCTACGGCTCCAGTTTTGTATCAAGTGTATATAATACATTTTATTTTTTAAATAGTTGACATTTATTTCAACTATTTTTAAATAAATTTTAACTATTTGAAAGAAAAAAATTCTAAAATATGTGATGAATTAAACAAGCTGAATTTACTACGCATAAACTTTTTTTGATACTTAAATAAATCTCATCAGTTACGAACTTTTGGACTCACACTGTATACATTTGCTATTAGAACGATGTACATAATGTGAAACTGCTCTGATCAAGTGTTCTGAATACCTGAAGGTACCGTATTAGATGCGTCAACGAGGAAGATCCCTATGAGCTTTAAGTTGCAACAAAAGCGCATTGAACAACAACTACAACAATCGGCTTTCGGTCTATTGAAAATTCAAATTCAATTCAGTTTATAATTGTTCACGATCCCGAGAAGAATTTCACTTTATAGTAGTTAAGAAGTATTATAATCTAACCACAACACCTTACGTAATCTGGCTTATTCGGACGGTATGGTTCGTAAAGAAACGACAGCAAGGATGAAAAGTGAAAATGAGAGAAAGATTATAATAATTCGAAAAAATCGTGGAGATGTTACAATAATACAATAATCCATAGATTGACTTTCTCTAAGTATGATGCTAAGGATGATCCACGAACAAGAGGAATTCACTCGAGCTCTCGTGGTTGGAACACATATGAGATTGGACTGATCTAGACTTACACACACACACCGTTTTGAGCTGCACAGGACGGATACTATAAGTACTATAAGAAGAATATTTGCATCCAGCTACACACATATTACTATAATTTTAGTTAAAATTTCACATTTATTTTTTTAATGGTATTTCCTCTTTTGTACCTCTTTTTGTAACTATTTAGATAGCATATATACCCTATGGTGCATCGGAAGACGGAAAATCCCATGCAAATTTTGAAAAGGTCAAATATTATTTCCCCAGATAATTTTATGCAAAAGTTGTATTATACTTTTTTGAAGGGGCGTTAAGTTTGTACTTTTGCCTAGAATTTCGTTTCATTTAAAGACGACGTTTAAAAGTTATTTGCAAAAATTCTCCTTCAACTTAGTAAAATCTATAACTTACGACCGCGAAACTTAGATGAATAAAAAAGAAAAGGTCCAGAAAAAGCTACAATTAAAATACCAGCAAAAATGTGATTTTGTCATTGTCAAATTGTCTCATTTTGTCTACAAAAATTTGAAGGCGCCAAATAGAGTAATTTTGTATAAAATAATTATGATTTTCAGAACTTTCAAACCAACTGAAAAAGTTGCGATGGTTAAACGGCATTTTGGTGGAAATAGTAACCCCGATATCTTCGCAGCTCAGTCTCAGAACATTTGATTGGTGAATGAAGTCAACAGTTTATGGACAATAAATCAGAGGTTTAAAATTAAAAGCAGGGAATTAAGCGCATGAAAGTGTGAAGACAATACTGAACAGGAAGAAAATAACAATGACTAGAATTTTTCATATTGAAGAAAATAAAAGCACTGACTCCCATCTACTGTGGATACAGTATTTCGACTTCTTTAGATGGAGAACACTCCAAACCCGTCTTTATGGACATATAAGATACAGAAATTTAAATGATATGAAAACGACATCTCTGTGGAATATAGATTCTCCCCTTAACAATTATTGTGAGGTGTAATCATTTAGGGTATTTCTGGGTTAATTAATTATTATTATAGCTGTATAATAAAGCTCCTTTTGTTACAAATATTTCGATAATTTCTTAAATTACTGTGCATGTATGTATGTGATAAGAGCGAGGCCCGAGAGTGATCGAGTAATGAACAACAAACAATTCATACACCAGAAAACGATTCGCACGGCAACGAGAACGGGCCCGTATTCTGTAACTTTGAAAACGCTAAGCGCTTTTAGACGCTCAGCGTATATGACGTTAATTTTCCCTGAGCGCACTTAATTAACGATTTCGGTATTCTCGTCTGACGCGCTTAGCGTCTTTACTGACGCTGAGCGCTTTGAAAACGGTTGCCTTAAAAGGATCGTTTTGCTTGTCTAACTGTCAATGAAAATCGAAAAAATTGGTCCTGAAGTCTGTAACTTAGAAAACGGTGAGTGCTTTTAGACGCCCAGCGTATAATATGACGTTAATTTTCGCTTACCTCGCACTTGACTATCGATTTGAGTATTCTCATTTGATGCGCTTAGCCAACGCTTAGCGTCTTTACCCATTGCGCTAAGCGATTTGAAAACGGCTACCTTGAAGGATTGTTTTGCTTGTCGAACTGTCAGTAAAAATAGTGATTTTGTGCGTTCTCTTGCTCTTTAGTGAAAACGATTTCTTCTTCTATAAATTTCTCAATAAGGGGGATAATTGATAATTTACGACTTGGCAGCTACAAACATTGCTCAAAACATGCAGAAAATGCTGAGAAGCGTCTTCCATATTTCCATCGTATAATAAGAATTGTGACATATCCATAGAAAAATAGGTTGACATAACTCAACAATAGGTTGTAATAAAATTCACGTAACATTGACATTTTTCATAGTTTTATCCACATTTAACTATTAATAAACTATTAGATACCTGAGAAATTGCGATGTTGCCAATTTGTGGTCAACGCATATCCAGAAAACGATTCGCATGGCAACGATAATACCAAAATCGACTACTTGGTGTTCGCTAATCGAATACTTTCGCTTACCGAAAGAATCTTTCGCTTACCGCCTTGAAAGCGTAACGTTTTTATGTCGAAGTATAGAAAAGTAGATTTTTGTAAATAACATTTAAATGCGTATTCCAAATAAAACGAAATTCTAGACGAAAATAGTATTTTAACGTCTCTCCAAAGAAGTCTAATACAACTTCTGCATAAAATCCTATGTGGAGATAAATTTTTTTTTAATTTACATGGGATTTCCTATGTCCCGTATTCCCGATGGACCACACACTAAAAGTAATAATTGTCTTATAACTGATTTTTCTGTCGTAATACATTGCTTCATTGTTCTTCGTCCAATTTACTAACAACCGGCAGCGGAGGCGCAAATTAGCCACGAATCCAGAGGCGCCGTGTGAGGGGGCGTCTCAGTGGGCGCCCAAATCGACCGATATTTTCAAATACGTACGTTTATATATGTATATGTACGAATGTGTATATCCATATCGGGCCTGAGAACGTAGAGGTCGCGGCGAGCGGCCAGAAACGGCCGAGGACGAGTAAAATCCCGCCGGTCGGGCTGGGACATGGATCGTTTGCACGGGTGGGTTTGTTAAGAATAGATTGGTTTAGAGATAATTTAATTTATATGGCATTTATAATACATAATAACCTTAATTTTTTTACGTTATCTGTATATAGGTCTGGTAAATCACACACAACTACTTTTATGCTTGAATTATACTTTATACTTAAGAGTCCATTTCACTAGTTCGAAAAAGTAGCAAAATATGCGTTCGGCATTTAACGTTTTATGTAAAACTAGCTAGGTATTTTTACCATAAATCAAGAAGGAAATTAAAGATAAAGAATTATACTATATCCGTAATGTAATGGTGCGTTTAGACTTGAGCACGCACGAGCTCAGCGTGCGAGCACGGCATTCGTTCGCGCTCTCGGCTCCGTAAAAATTAAAAACTTATTTTTCGACGAATAAAGTGATCCATTTGTGCGTGCAGTTGTGTTGGTGAAAATAATGGACGACCAAGAAATAGGCGAGGCAGCAGTCATTGTTATGCACAGCTTAATTATTAAAAAGGAGAAAAATCGAAAACATCGTCGCTGGTGGCAAACCCAAATTTTAAGAAATCAATATAATTTTAAATAATAACAACTTAGTGTCTGAGGAGGGCTATGATCAGTTCAAAAACTTTACAAGAATGACCAGACCCGACTTTGAATATTTACAAAATTTAATAACACCAAAAATTACGAACAAAAGATACAAATTTTAGAATAGCAATTTCATTAATATCAACATATTCAATATTAATTTTATTTACAAGATCTTGCCATAGTTTTTTTTTTGACTTTTTAATAATACAAAAAATGTTTAACATCCCATAATATAGGCAACTTTTCATATTCTTCCATTAATAATAACGAAGATTCATTGATCCACTCCATAATTTTAATAAAGAAAACGGAAAAAAATCACACACGCGCGCACGAACGCAGACAAAACAAATGCCGGTGCAAACTGAGCGTTCGCGCACACATAAAATCCCTTTGAGCACGGATCAAAAACCGACACCAGACGGCTTACGTTCGCGGCTGCTCGCGCACAGCGGTTTACACTAGAGCATTCGCGGAGGATCAGTGCGTGCGTGCTCAAGTCTAAATGCACCATAACACATTTTTAGACAACTTCTTTATTTTTAAGATTTTGATGATCAACATCAACAAAATATTCCTTATGTTTGGACTAAATTTTCTCGAAAATAAAGACATAATTTAAAATTTCGTTACAAAACGGAAATAGATTGAAGTTTTGTAATTACAGTGATATATAATTTATATTGTTTTGTAACAAATTGCTCGTTATTTTATGGCAAATCCTGAAGCTCTGTAAACCTTAATCAAGCCTTAATCGCCTGAGAGCGACCCGAACAGTATAGCGTAATAGACTCTTAAATGCGGGCAATTAACTTGAGCCGAGCGTTGTAATGTAACGCTTTGTAACACAATCATTCGCTCGTCAATACCGAGAAATAAAGAGCGAACCGAGCGGCTCGCGAATAACAAGGGTGCTCCACTCGACTGTCGGATTTTTAGAAAACCTTTTTGATTGTTATACTATAGCTCAGTAGAGGTTCGGCGAATTCCGTATTCCAGTCATTTATTTTTAGTAGGGACAGTGACTTTAATTGTAGTTAAACGTGTTGGTTTGGTTTTGTATTTCTATGAAAACATTTCCAAAGCACCTTTTTACGTAGAATTTAATGGTTTAAGTATAATTTTTTTTAAATTAATAATTTAAGAGTTATCAACAGAAAAATTGATTTTTTATTTGGGACACCCTCTATATTTTAAATTAACTCAAAAGAATTTAAAATTACCTTTCCAAAAATATAGCACACTTGATATTTTGTTATAATCCCCTTCAAAATACAGAATTTTTAAAAGTTCCCCACTTTTAACTAGTAGGCGTTGGACCCCTTATTGATGATATGCCCTTAATGGAACTTGAAAACATATGTTTCCAGCAAGACGACGGACGCAGGCCTGCAGGCGTCTGAACGCTGAAGTTATCAGCAAATTTTTGCAGCCAATTTCAAGAATAATTGAATAGCTAACCAAGATCCCAGCCGTTAGCCGTCGAGAGGCCGCCTGACTTAGTGCCCATGGATCTAATCATATGGATATATTTGCGGAAGAATAAAGGTTCCTGATTCTTCCGTTTAATCTAGACAAGAATGTCCATAACAGAAGACGATCGATATGTCGAACACCTATTGTAGCAAAATCTCATGTCTTGGTTTGCTATTTATTTTTATTGTTATTAGATATAGTTTAAATGTGTTGATGTTGGTTAAATGTATTTTAAATTGTCATAAAATTCTGCATCTCTCATAGTAAATATTATTTTCGTTTTAATTGATGCTCACAGCTAGAATTTTTTTGCATTACAGCCGGTGCCGTTCAAAACCTACTTATTTAAAGCGGGCGAATTTTTATATGCTCTATATCTCGAAGAGGAATCGAGGAAAATATCAAGTGTGTTATATTTTTGGAAAGGTAATTTTAAATTCTTTTCAATAAATTAAAAATATATAGGGTGTCCCATATAAAAACTCAAATTTTCTGTTGATAATTCTTAAATTATTAATTTAAAAAAAAAGTATACTTAAACCATTAAATTCTACGTAAAAAGGTGCGTTGGAAATGTTTTCATAAAAATACAAAATTTTCCATAGCAAAAAAGTTACGGCGATTTGTTAAAAATGCATATTTTTGAGAAACACCCCGTAACTCCGAAACGGTAACAGATATCGATATGCGGTTTTCGCCATCATGTTTTTGACAAAAATTGAGCTCCAGATACCGATATTGTGGTGTATACCGGTGTTGTGCAGCAGCAGCATCAGTATCAGGCTAAGGCTAAAGATAAAGGATATCGGCAAGGCTTAAAGCTGAATACTTGTGAGCGGAGTTGAAGCAACGGAACTGTCACAACACTGCGGTGCGGAAAGCAACGGAAAACTACCGCACTATTATTTCCCAGGACATTACTATGGAGAGAAACCAAAGCAACACGGCCTCTAGTCCCGGGCAGCCCTTAAGTGGGCAGGGGGTGCGAAGAATCTCCCGGCTCAACATAGTAAAGTCAGAACTCCGTATTGCCATATGGAATGTGAGGAGCCTCTACGTTGCTGGACGGTTTGACAATGTCATTAAGGAGGCTCAGAGATTACGAATTGACATACTTGGAGTTAGTGAGGTACGCTGGCCAAACTCAGGAAAATGCCAGAACGAACATGGCACCTCTACTACTACTGGAAGCGACCCACAGGACCGCTATCACCGAAATGGGGTGGGCATATTTGTTTCGAAGGCCTACGATAGCTGTGTTATAAGTTATACACCAATCTCTGACAGAATGATGCTGCTTCAGCTGTGCGGTCAACCGTTTAAACTGAATGTGATACAGATATATGCACCGACAGCAGATAGACGATACGATGATGACGTCGAACAACTATACGACATGCTCGAGAAAACCCTTGGAGGGCTTGGTGGTGATGATATTAATCTGATAATCGGTGATTTTAATGCTAAAATTGGTCAGGGGCACCGACTGGATCTAGTGGGGAGATTTGGACTGGGAGAAGGTAACTACAGGGGAGATAGACTGTTTGAGTTTTGTCAAGAGAAAGACATGGTCATTACGAACACTTGGTTTAAACTTCCTAAAAGGCGTCTTTACACATGGATATCACCCGCTGAAAGTGACACTCAAGAACCTGTAAGAAACCAAATCGATTATATTCTCATCAATAAACGCTTTAGAAACTGTATAAAAAGTGTCACAACCTACCCAGGATCTGACGCGGAATCCGATCATGTCCCGTTGGTGGCGAACCTCAAGTTAAAGTTAAAGGTTACTAAAAGTAATCCAAAAGACAACCTGTTAGATATGTCAAAATTAGAGGATCCACGAGTAAGAGAGCACTTGCGACAAGAACTCAACAGCGAATTGGCCAAAGTGGCACACAAAAATTGCCCACAAGTGCAACCCCTTTGGGAGGAGCTAAAGTGTATTCTTACCGGGGTATGTTCCAAAAACTTACAACCAGCCAAAAGACTCAAGAAGAGCAGGTGGATGACTGATGACATATTGAACCTGATGGAGAGACGAAGATTGGTTAAGAATAACAAGGAGGAATATAACCAAATGAACAGGACCATAAAAGCAGAAATTAAGAAGGCAAAAGAACGCTGGATGAGGGATAAATGCAGAGAAATGGAAGATCTTGAAAGCAGACACAACACCCACCAAATGCACAAAAAAATTAAAGAGATAGCTGGAATCAACAGGAAACAACATTCCTTGTCACTTTTTGATGGATTAGATCAGCCTATCATTAAGGAAGATGAAGTAAAAGCCACCTGGGAGCAATATATAGATGATCTTTTCAGGGACGAGAGACCACCCCTGCCCGACGCCCAGGATATTGTTGACGGACCAGAAATACTCCAGGCGGAGGTGATCCATGCTATTTCAACGGCGCAGACCAGAAGGGCTCCTGGTCCCGACGGGATTCCAATAGAGGTCTTAAAGCTTATTGAGGGGAACAACATAGGACTAATCACAAACTTATTTAACACAATATATAACACCGGAGTGATACCAAAAGACTGGCTAAACTCAACATTTGTGACAATCCCTAAAAAAACTCGTCCTAAAAAATGCGGCGACTATCGACTAATTAGCCTCATGAGCCACCTACTGAAGACCTTTCTACGTATTATTCATGCCAGGATACGACGGAAGTGCGAATTCGATATGGACGACGCCCAGATGGGATTCAGAAATGCGTTTGGAACACGAGAGGCCCTTTTTGGAGCCAATGTCCTACTTCAAAAATGTCGCGACCAACGGAAAGATGTCTTCGCATGCTTTATTGATTATGAAAAAGCCTTCGACAGGGTGCGCCACTCAAAGCTAATGGAAATACTGCGACAAATCCAACTAGACAGCAAAGATATCAGATTGATTGAAAACCTCTATTGGGGTCAAACAGCTGAGGTTCGTACTGGATCAATAAAAACTTCTAGCTTAGAAATCCAGAGAGGAGTTCGCCAGGGTTGTGTCCTCTCGCCCCTCTTATTCAACCTATATTCGGATAAAATATTTAAAGAGGCCTTGGAGGGCACCGAACATGGAATAAAAGTTAACGGTGTTCTCTTGAATACAATTAGATATGCAGATGACACTCTGATTATCTGCGATAGTATGGAGGGGCTCCAACATCTGATTGATAAAATAAGCTCAACTGGAGTAGATCTGGGACTAAACATAAACACCAGCAAGACGAAATTTATGGTGTTCAGCAGAGAACGACATGTAAATGCACAACTCAGCCTCAACGGTTCCGCGATTGAACGAGTAAATCAGTTTAAGTATCTGGGCAGCATAATCACGGAGAGCCTGGAACCCGACATTGAAATCAAATCCCGTATTGAAATAGCAAGAACAACGTTTAAAAGGATGAGATCCCTATTCTGCAACAAAGACCTAAATCTCAAACTGCGACAACGTATGGTCAGGTGTTACGTTTGGTCCGTCCTTCTCTATGGAGTTGAGAGCTGGACTTTGAAAGCTGTCATGCTTAATAGACTGGAGGCATTGGAGATGTGGATTCATCGAAGAATGCTGCGAGTCTCCTGGACCGATATGCTGACCAACGAAGAAGTCCTTCGGCGAGCAAGAACAGAACGACAGCTGCTAACAACGATAAAATGTCGCAAGATTTCCTACCTAGGACATGTGTTGCGGGGAGAAAAGTATCATCTCTTACAACTTATTCTAAAAGGAAAAATAGAGGGCAAACGAGGAGTCGGCAGAAGGCAGATGTCATGGCTGAGGAATATCAGACAGTGGACGGGAGTGTCTGGGGCTGGTGAGCTTTTCAGACTGGCAGAAGATAGAGTTGCGCTCTCTGCAGTGATCGCCAACGTTCGGAGAACCGGGCAGGGCACATAAAGAAGAGAAGATACCGATATTAGTTTTTGTCTATCGCCTATAGAAAAGGGTGTTTCCATTTAAAAGCGTCGAATTTGACCCACCCTGTACACTTCGCACTAAAAGAACACTTCTATATAAGAAGAACAATGTTCGACTTCAGTAAAAAAGTTTAAACTTAAAGTACCTATCACAACAAACATTTAAACCAAAAACTCGTAATAGAAAACTAAAGTGTCAAAACGAATGACAATGTTAGGAAATAAATAAATAAATGTGGCAACTTGAGATTTTTTACAGCAGAGTAACCACCTGAATCCCCAGCGGTAAATTTCAATTCCACTTAGACAGCTCGGTGGCGAAAATGTCCATAATTGGCAACAATGAATTTAAAAATCGCTTCTTTGATTACGTAACTAAAAGTGTAATTGGTATCGCTTATAGGGAAAAAGTTTGAATAAACGACTCGCAATTTTTAGATCAGTCAATTTTTCAGGCTGACAATATACCGGATCTATAAGATCGAGATTTTCGCGTTTCGACTCCAAACAGAACGTCCGGTCCGTCGCGTCGCGAGTAGTGAACAAGCGTTACTTTATCGCATTCGGCTCAAATCAATGCGCAGAATCATATTTAATTATAATTATTGGAAAACGTTAAAGCCTCATTCTGAACCCCGAAATTAGTGTAATAAATTACTGGTTTCAATAATGCTTATGAGTTTCCGATCATTCACAATGTTTAAAAAGATAATTAATATTAATACAATATTTTACCAACAGCTTGCCGTAGCCATAGAGAAAGCCTAATCATTATAAAACAATAAACTTTTTTTCTTAACCACAATGTCTCTTAACGAATGACAATTAAAGGCCAAAATGACATTACTCGCAAATTTTTAAGTATAATTAGTGGAAAAAGTTAACTTCCCCTCTACAATTGAAAACTACTACCACTAATTTTGACGATCAATTACATTGAAATTAGAGGAACAAACTTCTACGCTAATTGAAACCATTGATTTATTCCACTAATTTCGAGGTTCTGATTAAGCTGAAGCTTGTTAGCTTTTCCACTAATTGACATGGACTACTACTAATTTTAACCTTCTAAATGTTTATATTGAATCTAGAGTAAAGCCGAATGATGCTTCCAATGTTGGAACCAGCATTTGGTACAGTTATCAAAAAAATGTTGCAATTGGCAAGTGTCTCTTCTACGCGATGCGATGGAGTGAACGTTTGTTCCAACGCTGGACGCAAACTTGGCTCTATATTTATGAAATTAAATCAGTGCCCTACCGTTGATTAAAGGAATAAGTTCTATCAATCTACGGTCGTATTGACTTGAGCCACTTGATTCCACTCCATTTCAACTGAAAACGGAAATATAAGAAGACAAGTTTGATGAATAAAAAAAGAGAATGAATAAAAGAAAATTTAAGTGTTCTCACTAAGTTAAAGTAATGGCCAAAACTTCAGTCACAAATTTATTAACAAAAATAAAACCAATAATTAATTTTTCTACCGGATGTTGCATCGTCGCGTCGTTGGAAACATAGGAAATCCCATGCATATTTTGAACTGTCCAAATATTGGCAAATATTGGCTATTTATTATAATTGAAACTACTAATTTTTCCACCTATTTAGAGGTTCTGAGTAAAGCTGTATTTTTCAGTTTGGCATACTATTGTATTTACTGGTGGAAACGTTGTTAGTACTGGCATAAAATTTGGATTTGATGCAGAATGCTTTGGAATATCCACGCAACGCAACTGATATTTATGTCAAAATCGACTCACTTATAATAAAAATCAGCACCCTAAAGGAACATACTTGCTTTAAAAAAATATAGTCAATATGTTCTGAAAATGTGATTCTAAAAAAAGTTATTAAGAAATCTAACGAGTAATCAACAGGGCAGTTGATAAAAAATATGTGAATAATAATAAAAGATATAAACATAATGATTGGCATAAATTTCAAATATTCTAAAATTTAATTTTTGTCACAAAATCAATCGACGCAGTTTCCTGTGAAACACAATTTATACCAACACTACACTTAGAGCTAATTGTTTGTATAGATTAAATAAAAAACAAAACTAAACCTGGTAGAACATTCCAATTCTCAAACAGAGTAGCAATCGAATTACCAAGCAGCTTAAACCGAAATAACAGATTTAAACTGGTATCACTTTAAGCAACGATATCCTATCTAGCCGATCAAAACGATCGTCTATAATAATCCTGGGCGTTCCTACACTCGAATCAAATCAATAGCACCGACTCGAGTGCGATCCGTCCCGCCCCAGCGCTCAGTATTCCTGTTGTGGCAGCCTTGCGACGCCTCGGGGCTCGATGGGTCAACAATCCGCGGCCTCCCGGCCACCAACGACCGGCCGCGGTGCCGACCGAACGGCCTCCGGTACTCATTCATTGTCTTCTACTTGTTCTTCTTCATCCTCTGCGATTAGTACCCGGAGAGGACGAGATTCGACATTCGAAACCCAAAAAGAAATCAGAACGGAATATTTATACCATTTACTTTTTTTAACAGAAATTTTTTATAAAACCTGTTGATATTATTAGAATTCTGGATAATCAACTGGATTTTAATTGTTTTTTTTTCAAGAATTAGATTAACATACTACTTGCATGAAATTAATAAAAAATATATTTTATGAATACACTTTTTATTTGAATTGAGCACTGGTAAGTTCTCAACAACGCAAAAACTCGTTAAAATGGGACTTGCACATCGAAGCACTTCAAAGAAACTAAGCTCTGCCTGTTTTACGCTAATGTATGTCTATTTATGCCCTTTTTGAGTCGCATCTTCGTTATGCCCTTCCATTCTGGGGTACTTGCTGCGCGAAAAAAATTGATCGTATTTTCAAACTTCAAAAGAGAGCAGTTCGATATGCCAGAATTTCTATAAAAACTTCAAAATACTGACTCTTCCTTCTTTATTCATTTTTGAATCAGTTTGCTTAATCCGCAAGCACATATCTCCTATTCCCGGAAGGCCATCTCCCAACTATCCACTTGCAGAGCACTATCTTTATCTGCCAACCCCGAGCTCAGGACTAGTTAAAGGCTCAATACTGTACAAATCTGCCTTTGGATATCAAGTCGCTTTCATTCTTTCCCGCATTTCGCAAAGCTCTGAAATTATACTTGCTGGAGAGAGCCCTATATGCGGTAAACGACTTTTTTGTCGAATTTTAAAATTTTGATCATCTCACACACTGGTTAAAAGTCTAGTATTTAATATTTTATGACTCTTAAATGATTATATCCAGTTATAATTTTCCTATTGTAAAATTTTATTGATACACCTTTTTTGTGTTCCGCAATGTCCATGTATTAATGTAGTAATTTTAATGACGCATTTTTATTTTAATTGTATGATTTGTATTGTATGATATTTTTTATTATTTCTATATTTTTTGTGCTTTTGTTTGTTTTGTAAATGCTTTGTAGATGAAGCTATTTTGGCTTTTTGTACAATAAAGCGTTATTTATTAAGTAAATTCACATTTTCAAGGCTTGTGTGAAACCAGTTTTTACCTAAACCCGAGAAAAACTTGGGCCGAAACATCCAAAACAAAAGCAATACTCAGAACAATAGAAATGAAAGTATTCAGAACAATACGCGGAGAAAGACTAGGAAACTTCTAAACCACGACATCAGAGAGTAAATGAATACAAGACATGTGAGATGGGGAAGAATGAAGAAGGCGCCATTGGGAAGAACATGTTGAAAGAATGAGCGTGAAAATGGACGTGCACAAATATATCCAACATACCCGAACCACCTGACAGGTCACCAAACGAATGATCATGGATGAACATTATTGCAAGAAGAGGAAAAAGACAATGAACTATATTATGTCTGGCGAGGATAACTGATCAAGTAATAAGTGATCAGTTATCGACGAGGGTTGAAAATTATTGAATTACAAATATCGCTATTAAAAAATAGGGACTGATGGTAGAAGGGTCAAAATTTAGAGTAAACATATGTATTTTTTAATGCCACATCATAAAAAAATAAAAATAAAAAATTCTGTCCAAAAAAAATGGGGGTCGATGGGGGTGGACCAGCCCGATCACTTAGGGGTATAAAAATAGAAAACAACTTATTCTCAGACCTACTGAATATACATAAACATTTCATCAAAATCGGTTAAGCCGTTTCGGAGGAGTATGGTAACGAAAACTGTGACACAAGAATTTTATTCATACAGGGTGAGTCTTCAATAAGTGCAAATATATTTTTAGGGGTTGTATATTTCGACACCAGAAACACGATTATGAGTTTTTTTCGCGAAAAAAAAAATTGAAAATTTGGTTTTAATTAAAAAATATAATTTCCTGATAATATTGCAACATAGGTAGTAGATTAAATTTAGAAGAAAGAAAACCTAGAAAAGATCCAGTGGTTCTCAAAATTTAATCAAAAAATATTTTTTTTTGAAAATTTCAAAGTAAAATAGGTAACTCAGTTATGTTGGACTTATTTGAAAAACGGCAAAGAGAAGATATGTTTCTTTTATCGAGATCTACCAGCCCTGAAAATATTTTCACTTTTTTAACACTCACTCTGTATATTAGATTACCTCGTTTAAATGGCCCTAATTTTTGTAATATGCATATATGCTTATTACAGTATATATTAGGTTTATATAAGCATGTATAGGGTGGGTCAAATTCGACGCTTTTAAATGGAAACACCCTTTTCTATAGGAGATAGACAAAAACTAATATCGGTGTCTGGAGCTCAATTGTTGTCAAAAATATGATGGTGAAAACCGTATATCGATATCTGTTACCATTTCGGAGTTACGGGGTGTTTTTCAAAAATATGCATTTTTAACAAATCGCTGTAACTTTTTTGCTAAGGAAAATTTTGTATTTTTATGAAAACTTTTCCAAGGCACCTTTTTACGTAGAATTTAATGGTTTAAGTATATTTTTTTTAAAATTAATAATTTAAGAATTATCAACAGAAAATTTGGTTTTTTATATAGGACACCCTGTATATTTGTAATTTATTGAAAATAATTTAAAATTACCTTTCAAAATGTAACACTTGATATTTTTGCTCGATTCCTCTTCGGGAAATATAGAGGATATAAAAATTCGCCGGCTTTAAATAAGTGGAGGCTTTTGAACGGCACCGGCTGGAATACCATAAAAATTCTAGCTGGGAGCATCAATTAAAACAGACATACTATTTGCTATGAAGATGCAGAATTTTTATAACAATTTAAAATATATTTAACCAACATCAACACATTTAAATTAAATCTAATAACAATAAAATAAATAGCAAACCAAGGCATGAGATTTTTGCTACAGGTGTTCGACATATCGACCGTCTTCTGTTATGAACAGACGGGGGCGAGTTTTTGAACGTTTCTCGCTTGAAATTCATTAACTCAGAGGGTGAAGATACCCTCCTCATAACTGATAAGTATTTTCAATTCTTGTCTAGATTATACGGAAGAATAAGGACCTTTATTCTTGCGCAAATATATCCATAAGTTAGATCCATGGGCACTAAGTCAGGCGGCCTCGGCGACCCAACGGCTGGGATCTTGGTTAGCTATCCAATTATTCTTGAAATTGGCTGCAAAAATTTGCTGATAACTTCAGCGTTCAGAGGCGGTGCGTCGTCGTCTTGCTGGAAAAATATGTTTTCGAGTTCCATTAAGGGCTTAGTATCAATAAAGGGTTCAAAGCCTAATAGTTAAAAGTGGCGAACTTTTAAAAAATTCTGTATTTCGAAGGGGATTATGACAAAATATCAAATTGTGCTATATTTTTGGAAGGTAATTTTACAAATTCTTTTCATTTAATTAGAAATATAGAGGGTATCCCAAATAAAAATCAATTTTTCTGGTGATAACTCTTAAATTATTAATTTTAAAAATTATACACCAATAAATTCTACGTAAAGGTGCTTTGGAAATGTTTTCATAGAAATAAAAATTTTCCATAGCAAAAAGGTACAACGATTTGTTAAAATGCACATTTACCCCCAAATGCTCGAAACACCCGTAACTCCGAAACGGTAACAGATATCGATGTGCGGTTTCACCATCATGTTGATGAAAATCCAGACACCGATATTAGTTTTCCTCTATCTCCTATAGAAAGGGTGTTTCCATTTAAAGCGTCGAATTTGACCCACCCTGTACACACGATTATATAATTGTATATATATATATATATATATATATATATATATATATATATATATATATATATATATATATATATATATATATATATATATATATATATATATATATATATATATATATATATATATATATATATATATATACAGGGTGTCCCAGAAATGAGTGCAGATATTTTAAGGGGTGGTAGATCTGGCCAAAAGAAACATATTTTCTCTTTACCATTTTTTAAAATAGATTGAAAATAACCGAGTTATTTAACTTTGAAAGTTTAAAAAAAAAATTGCGACATTTTGAGAGCCGCCGGGAATCTCGCGGATCCCCGGCGCGGGGGAGAAGATCTCGCGGATCTCGGCTTGTTCGCCGCCCGCTGTTGCCACATCGACTAGAAAGACTTAAAAAGTACTTGCAAAATCCCACACCACCCAAGAGGTTCTGCAGAGGTGCATTACTTTTTTTTTAAGTGGGTGATCGCCAGTATGGCTACTTTCCACATTCCACAAAATAAACTAAAAGAAAAAAACTTGCAAACAATAAAAAAGATATCCCATATAGCAAAGAGATACAACTGCCAGAGCTTTCTTTTTCCATTTTACCACTCTTAAAACTGCACATAACACTACACTTAATAACATCACTTCACTACAATTCTTAACAACACTATGCAAATTTTCAACTATTGGAAATATTGGGCTCCCCTATTAATTTTAGAGCTAAATCGTAAATGGTTTTTAAAAAGATACATTACAAATTTGCACAAGGGGATCCAATATCTCGACAGTTCAAAATTTACGCGGATAACCTATATTTCAACTTGATGATGCACCACCCGGTATACCCCTTCGCTTCTTGACTGCATGCTATTATAATAATTGTTCAAAATGACGACCTCCATTTTCCAATACATGCTCTCCTTCTTCTGAGCATGGATTTTTTAACGTTTTGCAGCAATTCTTCGTTGCTTTTCCCGAATCCCTCAAATGCTGAACCATACTTACAAAGGTTCGAGCATTAGGGGATTTATCTATTCGGATACTCTTCGGAATAAAGTCTCCGAGCTTCTGGCGCTTTCCCCTGCCAGAAAGTACCTATGCTCTTAGCATATCCACCTTCTCAAGTGTATACTCCATCGCGATTTGTTTATACCGATACCGATTACTGACACAAAAGTATGCACTGGCAGAACATTTCACAACACTTTAAACACAATCTCCGATCACTTTCTCGAATTTTAAAAGCTCGATAATATTAGAAATTAGATCGATTTCTAATAGTGTACATGCTTTGTGTACATGCGATTAATAATGTCGTTAGTCGTTAATATAATACAGGGAATCTGTAATTTCTCCCCCCACCGCCCATTTCATTAGAAAAAACGGCGGCAAGTTTCCTGCTTTTGAAATTACGATCGATGGCATTTATTGTAAAAGTGGATGGTAAATGGCATCAATCGTAATTTCTCAGACAATTTAACGTCTTAGCAGGTATACTTATTTTTTATCAAAAAAGCTTTATAGAAAAAAATAACTGAACATGTTAGTAGCTTTATTACTAATTAAACTATTCAAAACATGTTCTGATATTACTAAAAGTTAAAGTAAAAAATATAGCAAATTTTATAGTTTGACGACGTTATAATTAACAATAGGCAAATGGAAGAAAAATTGCACCTAACTACATATTAGAGACATAATTCCATACCTGAGAAATACCGTATGGTCAGAAAAAACGGCGTCAGAATGGCTTGAAAATAACGGTGGGTGACATTCTCCATAAAATTTTACACATATGTAAAATTGACAGCGATCTTTATTTCATAGCCCTCGCTGACGCCGTTTTTTTCACTACCATATTGTGTTTCCCATTAATCGCATGGTGGCAATACTAATTTATATTTAAAGAGAGATATATCTAAATATTGTATAAACTAGGTATTTTATTAGCAATCATATTTAAGCTATTATGACTCATATCATATTCTAATTATTTGAAACTTGAAACATAATATTTACTCCTATTATATTCATGTAACTAAATTTTCTAATATTAATAACTCTCTGATAATAAAAAACAAAAGAGTGTGTTTTGAAAAAAAGTAAAAGCATAATTACTGTGTATTGACTTTATAGTGAAAAAAGCAACCTATTTGAAACACATTTACGTAACTACAGAATAGTTTAAAAAGAACTTACACACATGTTTTTTAGTCTATTTTCTTTATTATATTTAAGAAAACTACAGTCCCCTTCAATACATAAAAACATTTATATTCAAATATACTCTAGATAGAGCTCCAATTTTATATGAAATGAGAATTTGTTCACATAAACTACCGTATGATCGAGAAAAACAGCGTCAACGATGGCTGTGAAATGAAGGTCGCTGTCATTTTATATGTAAATTTATATGGGAATCATCATTGATCGTCATTTCCCAGCCAACTCGGACGCCGTTTTTTCGATCATATGGTACATTTTATGTATTTTATTCTTTAATTTTAATTACTACAAATGGTCTTGATATTTTTCTTTTTTGAATACATATATTCTTGTTACTCTCTTTCATCTTTGTCTCTAATATACAGATGCATTGCAATTTGTTGTTAGTATATTTATGTAATCATTTCATAAATCCTAAAATAAAAATGGTTATAACATGCTTTCCAGATATCCATATCCACAATATTCTGTGTGTAAATATGTTTCAATTTTTAATAACCCATTCACTAAATCAGATTATTGAGACAACATACAGGTAGCTGTTTAAATAATTTTCAATCTTTGGCCATGTAATAATAGATTTCACATATTATATTCCATTTACAATATGCATTACCTGCAATAATAAAGATATTTTCTTTAAAGTGTATAATTCTATCTAACACACTTCTAATAAAGTATACTCTGACTCTTTGAATTTTGTTACAGCTTCTAATAATTAGGTATATCGATAACTTCCTAAGAAATTTTGTTAGCACGTTTCGTTAGTTTACCATTTTTTCTCAATATATTCTGCAGAATATAATATGACTCGATAATACATTCACCTAGAATAAAATCAATAATATCATTTATGAATGAGAAAACTACATGTATAACTTTTCATTAATATTTGCAATTTCAGACCAGAACTTGTCTGAGAGAGAACTTTCTTGGTTTGTTTAAAAATATCTTACCGTATAACATAAAATTTACATCTGAATTAATCTAATCAGATCAAATTTTCTTCATAGTTATAGAAAACATCAAAAGAAACTATTTGACTGGTAATCGAGCTATCAATAAGCTGACACTAAAATTTAATCAATAATTAAATGGGATAATTATTTTCATGTAAAAACAAAACTTTATACTTAATAAGACCACAGGGGAGCACATTATTACAACAGTGTTACTGAGATTTTTTGATTTAATGTATTAACTTGGTATTTGTAGATCTGTTATTTATTGTGATTACAATTGCCTTCTTCTCCATTGATGCATCCTAATTTAAGATTACTGATTTTCTAATACGTAATTAAAGTGGAAATTATTTTTCCTACCATTACATAATTAATTTCTTCCTACCATTAGGTAGATACCTGAAAGGTTAATAAATTAAAAACAGATTTATTAAGACATTTTAAACTGTTTACCTCATTTCTCACATATTTTTTGACACAAAACATTAAATAAATCAAAATGTTATTCGTATACCAACTGAGATTATATGATATTTCATTTTTGAATAATAAAAGTACTTTTTTACAGGTTTATTTGGCATTGTTTGCATTGTTTTTGTTGTTTTCTGTTGTTTTGTTTTATGCGAAGTTAATAACCCACGAGAATAACCTTAAACATAACCTTAAACTACACACCATACTAGGGATGTACGCTTCGAATCGATTTTTTATCAAATCGACGTGATTTTTATCAAACGTTTTTGGTATAATCGATCTTTTTTTTTTAAATCGAAGACCGATTTTATTTATACAGTTTTACAGGTTTATTTATTTGTTAGAATTTAGAATAAGAGAAAAAACACTTTAGTTTTGCTGGAATATTTGTTTTGCAGTGCATCCTAGTAAAAGGCCATCTAGCAATGAACTGAAAAAATTAAGTGTAAGTGCTCGCTGCCGCATGCGCCGATGTTTGTTTATCACTTTGATATCAGGTGTCAGATTTTTGTCGGGGCTTCCCATATTTTTATATTTAGATAACGTAGAATATTCTTTGATTTTACCTTAATTCTTTCTTGTACTTTTATTTTATTTTTGGGATATCCCTACTCCATACATTAAACATTTTAGAAAATTGATTTATCTATCTTTATACAACCACCAAAACGTTGACCCATAATGAAGTAATACATCAGTCCAAGTAGAGGGACGCTAAGTCAACAAATTCTAAATAAAAATTTGTGATTTGTAATTCCTTCAGTGTTTTCGAAATCGTTGTCGGGGTTGCGTCGGTTTTGAAGAAACGTCGAAGAAAACCCCGGACTGTCTACCATCAGCCACCGGACATAAGTAGTTATTAAAGCAAGTTTTTTTTAACATTTTTTATTGTATTTATGAGTTTAGTGTTTGATTATTATCATGTGAAAAATTTTAAATAATATTTTAAAAGTGATAGGCATGTGATAGGTTTGTGATGTTCAGTTTAATAGATATTTGGGGTGTGTATGTGTTTGCGTATATATTGTGCTGGATAAAAACACTTTCATTAAAAGGGTAAGCTCTAACTAAACATTAAAGGTTATAATTGTTTATTGAAACGATTGAGAAAATATTTCTAATATGGCAAAAGAAGCTATAATTGTTAAGATTTATTTTTTCAGTTTACTCCACTGTAAAAGTATTTAAAATATTGCGCGTTTCTCTAGAATTAGTAGAGCAATCTACACTAATATGAATAAAATTAATTTTCGTATTTTTCTGTAGCAACTAAAATAATTGAATTTATAGATAAACATGCAGAATGTGGGTATGGTAGGAGGTGGCAACGTTGCATTCTCTCCGACACTCTCTATGCCCGCTAAACGAATTTCCCGGAGAGTGAACAGTGGCACTCAAAAGTTTTTCAACATTTTCCGGAAAATGTCAAGAAAAATATAAAATTTTCAACATTTTTTTTTTCGCAAAAAAAACCTCATAGGCGTGTTTCTGGGGTTGAACTATACTACCAGTTAAAATATCTGCACTCATTTCTGGGACACCCTGTATATATAGGTATCCTCTGAATATATTACACTTTATGCCGATGATGCAAACATCGTTTTTAGTGAGAAAGATAATTATGAACTGGAGTTAAAGGCTGTTAATACTTTGAAAACCCTAAATGATTACTTTTTGGCTAATGACCTTTTACTGAATGTTTCAAAAACACAGCTATTATTATTCGGAAACAGAACAAGGGAGATTATTAAATTGCTCTATAATGACAACGAAAATTGTTTCTGCCGAAAATGTATCACTTCTAAGGGAATTAATGTAGATAGAAGGTTAGATTGGAAATATCACATAGCCATGTGTTGTTCCTAATATAGCTCGTTTAGTTACGCAATGAAAATTATCTCTGAAAATATATATCTGAAGACGTTGCAATAACAGCATATTATGCCTACATAAACTCTGTAATACCTTTATGGCTTGATCTTCTGGGAGAACTCATCGGATGTTAATAGGATAATGATTGTACAGAAGCGCTGTATTCGAAACATTTTAAAATTAAGTTATCGTGAAAGTTGTCGCAAATTTTTCATACAAAAGAAAATGATAACAATAATCTCTATGTATATTCTGGATTCGGTAGTATTTGTTTACGACAATAAAAGTCTCTTTAAAGAACCAGAGTTAAAACATCAATACTCTACTAGAAATAGAGATATGTTACAAACCAACAAGAGCAACTACACGTATGTGCAGAAGAATGTGAAGCACAGCATTGTAAAGTTATATAATACTTTCCACTCTCAGTTACTGATTTACCTAGACCAAGATTACTATTAACCTAAAAAAATTATCTATTAGACAAGGCATTTTATACCACGCTAGATGAATTCTATGCAGACAAGGGTAAGCTGTTAATATAGCATTTAATATTATTTGTAGTAAGTATTATTGTGTTTTCAATTTATTTTCTTGTTAAAATTATATAAATATTGAAACTAGTAAATTATAGTTATGTAATACAGTATAAAGACTCTTCAGAAAAGTGTTTTTAAGAATCATGTTTATATTACGATACATTTAGTAGTATTTGAGTGTTTTAGTATTTTAATTTTTTGTTAACATGTTCCACACCCATCTTGGGTCAATTTAATGTAATTGTATTACTTGGAACTAATAAAGATTTATCTATCTATCTTTTTTTTTTTTTTTTTTTTTTTTTTTTTTTCCTGGTGTTGGGGGAAAAATCTTCCATAAGACATCCAGAAAAAAGAAATGTTTTACCAGATAGTGTCAGTTCCTACCGACTTAAAACCCCAACTCACCAGCAGGCCTCACCATCTGCAACGGAATCCGCTCACGCATTGCTTCATTACAGTGGCGTTCTTAGACATTATGTCTCACGTTCAGAAGTTTTGTCATTATAATATATTTCATGAGTCCCACTGCATTTTGCCACTCTTTTTTCCTTCCCACAGACATTTTACCACTTCTGCCACACAAAACTTATTTCCCGTCCCTATTATAGAACTCCTCCCTTTGTGTCTGCCATCTACAACAATTGAAAGAGTGTGTTCGGCGTCGTCTTCAACTTGACAGTAATCGCAGTCCGGAGTGTCGATTTTTCTTTCTAATGTATAGATATTTTTTAAAATAGCCGTGTCCAGATAATATCTGGGTGATATAGTAATCGACTTCACCATATGGTCGCGTTATCCATTTATGCAGATTGGGAATGAGAGTAAATGTCCACCTTCCATGCTTTCCGCCCGTCCATTTTTCCTGCCATTTTTCCATGAGTTGCGCTCTGGCTTCGTTTTTTGTCGAACCATTGTAGACCTCATACCTCTCTTGTATCAGGAGATCAATCGGTGGAATTCCGGCAATGACACCAACGCCCTCCCCTGATATAGTTCGGTAGGCGCTGCAAACCCTAATGCACAAAGACCTCTGTAATCGCCTTAGTTTCACCAGCCTATTCTGACATTTAGTAGCTGTATGCCATGCCGGCGCTGCATACAATATTTGTGAGTGTATAACACTTGCTAAAATGCGCCTTTTAGACGCTCTGGGACCTCTTATTTTCGGCATTAAATTTGACAATGCAGCTACGGTTTTCTCCGCTTTAACTACTAACCTACTTATGTGTTCTCCAAAAGTCAGCTTTGTGTCTAGCCACACACCCAAATATTTTATTGCTTTGGAGGGTGCAATATCTATTCCTAAAACGTTGAAGAAAATTGGGGCAATTTTTCTTTTTGTTGTAAGTAGAACAGCTTCTGTCTTGTGTGGTGCTAACTGAAGATCATGTTCTTTCATCCACTTACTACTCTCGCTTTATACCAGCATTTCCCAAATTTATCCAGGATCTCTTCATTTTTCACCTACAATGACCATAGCAATATCGTCTGCGAAGCCAATCAAAGTTACACCACCACAGCATATCCAGCTCCAACAACCCGTCATACAACACATTCCATAGGGTTGGCCCCAGGACTAGATCCTGTGGTACACCACCATAAATGTCAACTTTTTTTGCTTTTCCATCAGCTTCAAGTATTATCTTTCTTCCGTTAAGATAGGAAGCAATCGTGAACCACAACACTTTGTCAATATTTCTTTTTTAGATTTCTCAGTATCTTTTCCCAAGAAGCTGTTAAGCATTTTTTAACATCTAACGTAATTACGGCGCAAAATCTTCTATTTATATGAGAAAAATGCTGCTGCATTCTTGGCTAGATGAATTACTTTTTTAGCAATGGCGTCTGTGGTTTGCTTTCCCTTTTTGGAAGCCATATTGTTTAGTTGAGAGACCACCTGTCCGTTTCAGCTCATTATTTAATCTCCCAAATTGTATGAGATGTTCATATAATTTACCTTCCATCTAAAAGGCTTATTGGTCTATATGAGTTACCATTTCCATTTTTACTGAGAAGGACGGAGTTTGCCTGTTTTCCATTCCTGCGGAAACTTAGTCAAGCGTGCTAGGTTGTTGTAAACCTGCAGTACATACTCCGCTTTACGTGTTATTACGTGCTTAAGTACTTCTGGAGGAACATTTCCGGGTCCTGGTGCTTTACCATTTTTTAATTTCTTACACGCTTCTAATAATTCTTCGAGTGTATAGGGCTCAAAATGTATATTTCTATCACAGTCATCTGCATCACAGTTATCTATCTATCTATCTATCTATCTATCTATCTATCTATCTATCTATCTATCTATCTATCTATCTATCTATCTATCTATCTATCTATCTATCTATCTATCTATCTATCTATCTTTTTTTTTTTTTTTATCAGACGGAGTATGTACTGCAGGTCTACAACAACCTAGCACGCTTGACTAAGTTTCCGCAGGAATGGAAACAGGCAAAACTCGTCCTTCTCAGTAAAAATGGAAATGGTAACTCATATAGACCAATAAGCCTTTTAGATGTGGAAGGTAAATTATATGAACATCTCATACTTGGGAGATTAAATAATGAGCTGAAACGGACAGGTGGTCTCTCAACTAAACAATATGGCTTCCAAAAAGGAAAGCAAACCACAGACGCCATTACAAAAGTAATTCAATTAGCCAAGAATGCAGCAGCATTTTCTCATATAAATAGAAGATTTTGCGCCGTAATTACGTTAGATGTTAAAAATGCTTTTAACAGCGCTTCTTGGGAAAAGATACTGAGAAATCTAAAAAAAAGAAATATTGACAAAGTGTTGTGGTCTACGATTGCTTCCTATCTTAACGGAAGAAAGATAATACTTGAAGCTGATGGAAAAAGCAAAAAAGTTGACATTTATGGTGGTGTACCACAGGGATCCGTCCTGGGGCCAACCCTATGGAATGTGTTGTATGACGGGTTGTTGGAGCTGGATATGCCAGGTGGTGTAACTTTGATTGGCTTCGCAGACGATATTGCTATGGTCATTGTAGGTGAAAATGAAGAGATCCTGATAAATTTGAAATGCTGGCATGGCAGGAG
This sequence comes from Sitophilus oryzae, assembly GCF_002938485.1. Lineage (NCBI taxonomy): Eukaryota > Metazoa > Arthropoda > Insecta > Coleoptera > Curculionidae > Sitophilus > Sitophilus oryzae. The sequence goes on from NW_022147211.1 coordinate 148,032, forward strand.
TAGTAAGGTGGATGAAAAGAACATGATCTTCAGTTAGCACCACACAAGACAGGAAACTGTTCTACTTACAACAAAGAAAAATTGCCCCAATTTTCTTCAACGTTTAGGAATAGATATTGCACCCTCAAAACAATAAAATATTTGGTGTGGCTAGACACAAAGCTGACTTTTGGAGAACACATACAGTAGGTTAGTAGTTAAAGCGGAAGAAAACCGTAGCTGCATTGTCAAATTTAATGCCGAAAATAGAGGTCCCAGAGCGTCTAAAAGGCGCATTTTAGCAAGTGTTATACACTCCCACAAATATTGTATGCAGCGCCGGCATGGCATACAGCTACTAAATGTCCAGAATAGGCTGGTGAAACTAAAGGCGATTACAGAGGTCTTTGTGCATTGGGTTTTGCAGCGCCTACCGAACTATATCAGGGGGAGGGCGTTGGTGTCATTGCCGGAATTCCACCGATTGATCTCCTGATAGAGAGGGTATGAGGGTCTACAATGGTTCGACAAAAACAGAAGCCAGAGCGCAACTCATGGAAAAATGGCAGGAAAATGGACGGGCGAAGCCTTATGGAAGGTGGACATTTACTCTCATTCCCAATCTGCATAAATGGATAACGCGACCATATGGTGAAGTCGATTACTATATCACCCAGATATTATCTGGACACGGCTATTTAAAAATATCTATACATTAGAAGAAAATCGACACTCGGACTGCGGTACTGTCAAGCTGAAGACGACGCCGAACACACTCTTTTCAATTGTTGTAGAATGCAGACACAAAGGGAGGTTCTATAATAGGACAGGAAATAAGTTTTGTGTGGCAGAAGTGGTAAAATGTCTGGTGGGAAGTGAAAAAGAGTGGCAAAATGCAGTGGGACTCATGAAATATATTATATCTATCTATCTATCTATCTATCTATCTATCTATCTATCTATCTATCTATCTATCTATCTATCTATCTATCTATCTATCTATCTATCTATCTATCTATCTATCTATCTATATATATATATATATATATATATATATATATATATATATATATATATATATATATATATATATATATATATATATATATATATATATATAAGTTATATAATCGATATGATGACACAGGGGTGGGTATATATATATATGTATATATATATCAGGATTAGTGATGATTTCATCCTCTCTTCCAATTTTTTACCATTTTATTCGACATCCTGTATTAATTTTAATTAAAAATCTGTTAAAAAATACTGTGATATGTATTCAATTATATCGAATTATTTTGTCTATTCTATTTGATATTTAAAAATTATTTAACTACCCGTTTTTTTGCATAAATATATCGGATATATAGTTAAATTTTAATTAATTTTTAAATTAACAGCTGTAAAAAACTGACGTATGTTAGCTTTGTTTAAATACGTCATAGTATAAAGTGTACTTATACATGTGCATGTGCATTGGATAATTTGCATACAGAATACGCCACAGTAACTACGATATAAATATAATTATTTTGACACCTCAATGGGTTTTTAAAACGTAAATGCACGATGATGCAAGCTAGATCGGTTTTTCACATTTCACATTTTTTTAATTTGTATCCTGTTGAAATCAGATCAAATTATAGGAAGGAAAACAAAATGTTGATATTTTGGCGAAAGTTTGAAACACCCTGTGGAATATGTTAACAAAGCAAGGAATTTAAAAATAATGTTATCTTCTAGGTACATCTTTTCTCGATAGTTTGCTTTTTGTTTCATCTGAATAGCTTTATTTTTATTCGATATATTCGCTTTTGAATAAGACAGTAATAACCCTATATAGATCATATATACTTACGTGGATAAATCAACGCCATAAGTTTAGCATTAAAAAATATATCCCCAACATCACGACATGCCATTTTCAAACCTTCTTTATTGCACTTTGAACGTTCAATAGGTTTGTCTTTCTCGCGGACATGACTTTACGCATGCGCATTAAAAGTGGCACGTATTTCCAAAATAATTACAATTTTATCCGGTTTAGAAAGTACAAATTATACATTGTTATGGAAACCAACTTTTCATTGTCATCGTATTGTCATACTCTTGTCATAATCATATGTCATAATGTTATTTCCATTGTGTAATGACGCTTGTTTTTTGCGTTTTTTATTTTAAACATTGTATTAAATACTCTTTTATCGACCGCTTTTATATAGCCAAGGATGCAAGTGTGTTCAGTGAGAAGTTAATTTTAAGTTTGTGCAATTATATTTCTTTTTTTTACTCGTTGGGTTTTAATTTTTGGTACTCGTAAAAATGACAAGAAAGTGTTTGGTGTGTTAAAATTATAATATAAGTGTCCCCGAATTATCTTTTTACAGGCAAGTAAAGTATTCAGTTGTTCTTTTATGTATATTAAACCACATGCATACTTTCTGGTTAGATTTCCTAAGAATATTGATATTTGTACGGAGTGGCTAATTTATTTTTGATTTAATTTAACTTTTGTGACAGTAACATTCAATTATTGTTTAAATATATGCATTTTACAAATTAAATTTTTAAAATTAATGTTCAAATTTGACGCGTGGACGATAGGTCCTCGACAAGGATAGATAGAGTAGAAGCACCGCGTGTGCAACAAAAAAAGAAGATAAATGGAAGTCGTTGATATGTTTGAGACAGTTTCCATAGTGATTTACTTATCCACGTAAGTATACCTATATGATCTAGGGTAATAACGATTTACAGCAATTTTAGCATTGATTTTTGGTCCTCATCAACACACTTATAAAATAATGTTTATTGTTTTTGCAATGCCACTGTCATTGAAAAGTCATATTATTTAAGTCATATTATTGTATATTGACGTTTACTCTAGTAGAGATGCTTTTAATTTCTCATGTATTGGCTATTGCTCCTTTGGTAGAGATCAACTTTTGGACTGAAAGCCTTACCTGCTAGAGTAACTGCCCAACAGACAATAATAATATGTTTTTTCTAAAGACTTACATAAATCACAAATACCATTTTATAGGTCTGTTAACTAGGACCAAAATCAAAGGCACGGTTTTAATTTAAAAAATACGAAAAAATGTTAGTGTCTTCTTCAAAAGAATATCTCCACAAAAAATAAACCTATTGAGATGAACCAAAAAATATATTATCGAGAAAAGGTGCAACTATAAATAATTTTTACAACAATAAAATAATTTTTAAATTCCTTCCTTTGTTAATGGTACTCTACAGGATGTTTCAAACGTTCATCAAAATATCAACATTTTGTTGTCCTTCGTATAATTGACAGATAACAACTTTTATTTTTAATTTAGAAACAGATGCATACTAAAAAGTCAAATAATTCAGCTACAAATTCAAATCAAAATCGGTCAACTAGAACACAATATACAAGGTGCTACAAATTCGAGGTACGAGCATTGGTATCTCGGAAACCGTAATAGATACGAAGATGGTTAAATTGGGGCAATGTTGCTTCTTAGGATGTTCACCAAGATGCCATCAAAAAGTTTTTAAAAATTTCAAGGATTGCTGAGTTTTTTGGAAAAAATAAAATTGATTTTCAAAAACAACTGTACCAAACTACATCTTCGTATCTATTACGGTTTCCGAGATACCAATGCTCTTACCTCGAATTTGTTTGTTTTGGAAAAAACGGATTTTTTTGAAAATCAATTTTATTTTTTCCTGTCGTCACTTTTTAGAAAATCCAAAAACTAATTGCACATTCTCATAGCCACTTTATTAGAACTATATGATTAGCTGATAATTTGTGAGATACATAGGCCAATTTAATTTTTTTAAATACGGACCTGCATTTTTTATTTGAAATTTTGGAAGAACTCAGTCTCCTGAGTACAGTGATATGCCACTCTCATGATACTTTTTTTTTGTTTTTGGTAACTTAACAATAACAAAACTATTTAATTATTATTTAAAATAAAATCCGACTCTGGGTTTTTAAATTATTTAATCTGATTATATTAATCGCAATAATATTGATCAGCGCTAACTAACATTGAATAAGGAAAATCGAGCCAATTGAAAGAGTCAAATAAATAATATCAGCAATTTAAAGAAATTATTTTTAACTTTTTTTATTTTGAATTTGAAATCTCAATGTACGATCTAATAAAATGCATAATATTAATCGCAGTTATTATTAACAAATCAACTTCTACAAACTAGTTTCTGAAGCTCTACATGTTCGAAAGGGTCACAACCATCCCTAATGCAAAAATTTATTTTTCGTTCAATCTTATTTGATGGCGCTTTGAACATATCTTCTTCTTATACTTCCGAATGCATGGTCTTTATTGTTAATGCTGAAATGTATTGATTTCACATTTACAAATGTCGTCAAGTAATAACCCCCCACCCCGCTCCTTGGCGAGAGGTCCAGCAACCTCGCTGGCCATTATACTGCTCTACCATTTCCAATCCATCTTCCGGGGAAATGATTTGATTGTTTATATTTATATTATATTATACTTATATTATTTTTTATTATTTTATTGTATTTTATTTTCCGTATTCAATGTTTTACCCCACGTCATTGTTATGTTTGAAAGCTTATCAATATTATAACGATCAATAGATTAAATATTAAAAAAACAGGGCCGGACTTGAAATTAGTTTAAATAAATTGTGTTCAAATGTCCGAAACAAACAAATATTAAATGTGACATTTCATTATACTCACGAGACCGAGTTTTTACAAAACCTGAAATAAAAAATGCAGGTCCGTATTTAAAAAAAGTAAGTTGGCCTCTGTATCTCACAAACTATGAGCTAATTTGAAAATTTAAAAATACTATCAGATAGCCCTAATAAAGTGGTTTTGAGAATGTGCAATTAGTTTTTTGATTTTCTAAAAAGTAACGGCAGGAAAAAATTAAATTGATTTTCAAAAAAATAGGTTTTTTCCAAAAAAACTCAGCAATCCTTGAAATTTTTTAGACTTTTTTGTTGACATTGTGGTGAACATTCTAAAGCGCAACTTTGCCCCAATTTAACCATGTTCGTATCTATTACGGTACCGAGATACCAATGCTCGTACCTCGAATTTGTAGCACCCTGTATAAAACTTTAAAATACATGAAAATTTTAAGGAGCCCTTTTTTCATACCGGTGAGTGTAGCTTAAACTACTAGTTTAACCTGTATTAGTGGATATCTGATTTTGTAGTTACGTTAATTAGCTACGGTGCGGTGGATTATTTAAGTTATACCGATACGAATGTTAATAATGAATAATGTTAAATATGTCAAAAACCTTACCTTTTAGTTATATACTTCTCTTATAAAACTTACCTTTATTTTTCTCCCAGAATCCGAAAATCAATTAATATATAGGGTGTTCCATTACAAAAAACACAACTTTGATATGCAACTTCTTTGGGACACCCTATAGAACTCTCTATATTTTTAAAAAGTGCTCTGAATTAACCTACATATACTCACAAAATTTCATTTCAATACAAACTGTCGTTCTCCTTGGAGCCTCCGCGGCGTATGAGAGGCGCCATGCGCCACCCTGTATATGTTCAGACCATTCCAAAAATGTGTGTAATCTTTGAATAAAAAGACATAAGGAAGGAGCATATCAAAAATCTTAGGTCCACCGCGATGGTACGCAAATATGGCCGACTTAAATTCCGGTTTATCAGTGCCGTTCTAATTTAATTTAAAAAATCTAAAACTATGATGTATTGTAGACGTGGGGTAGACCCATTAATTTGTTTTTTTTATTTTACGTTGTGAATAAATGTTGGTAGTTATTACAATTGTTAAAAAAACATATTATTATAATAAAAATAGATAATTTTTCGGTTTACTACACGTAGTATGTATATTATATAGTCACTTACTAGCGAAAAGTTGTTCCATTATTTCACTCGATTTTTGCTGAGATCTACCGCACGCTACACAACCAACTATTTTAGACTCTTTTTCGATAAATCGCGATAGTGTCACTGTTAATTTAAGTTCTGTCACAATTTCCATCTAGATTTACTACCTTTATACAACTATCAGTAGTAGAATAAATAATAAATAACATAAAATAAGTTCCGTAAAGACTGACAAATCCACAAAATTTCAAATCAAATTCAAATGAGTCAAATGAATTGTCAAACAGAACTGTCAAGGATCCCCACCCTAGAGTCCTTTTTGCTCCCACCATGCATGAATACATTGATAGCATTATGCTCCTTCCTTAGTCTTCTTATTCAAAGTTTGTAATGAACGTTTTCAAAATGATTAATTTTGTTCTAGCGGCATTAAGTTTAAATCTTGCCGACATTTAGAAATAAAACTTCATATAAACCATTAATGTAAGCAACTTTTTTTGAGATAAACGTTTTACATATTCATTCAAAGCCTAAATATGTTTATTTAAATAATTTTAGTATATAAAAATGCACAATACAGTTTTTAAATATTTTTAAATTAAATAATTTTTCAATATTCCATAATGGAGAAAAAAACAGCTAAGTGGAGAAACTAAGAAGATTCCAGTTACTTATTAGATTAATACGGCTAATATGTTCTTAAACAGAAAAAAAACCTGATGGTGCTTGTCATTTGCTTATATTATTTTTCTTCGCGTTGTTGATTGCTAGTTCTATAGTCGGATTGCGATTATTGGTCGTGTGATGTACGTTTCAGAGTTCAGTGACTTTATATTGGTCGTTCAACTAAATAGTTATATTTAATTTTACACTATAGCAAGGAGCGATTTTTTTTAATGGGAAGTTATTGTTTTCTAACTATTTTTTTGTACAGCGATGGTAACCGATAATGGGATTTACAACTCTCAAATTCGGGCATCGAAGAAGCTTGTCATTCCTTTGAGATTTTTTGCTTTTAGGTATTGATTGATAGTACCTGTTATTATAGGTACGAGTTTTATTCTATTGGGTTCATTGACTTAACAGGTAACACTGTTTTTAACCTTTGGACATTACCGTAACCCTGATAAATAAATACAATATGTAACTTTTAATAATTTTGATTTTCTAACACTGAAACAATATATTTCAATTAAAATAGTTTTTTTTATTTATAACAGTTTTTTAATAATTTAATAATTATAATTTTGATTTGTTTTGTTACAGGCAATTTTATTGTTCACACAATGTAATTGTTCAAGTTTCTCCATGTAATAGAAATAAATAAAGTCCTCCTACTCTGGGTGCCTGCTCACAAAGGGATAGAAGGCAATGAAAAAGCAAATGATCTAGCTAGAAAAGGAGCGAACACTCCACTAACTGGACCAGAACCGTTCTGTTTTCCAAACGGGAACCAACTGAAAGCGGAACTGATGAATCTGGAAGACTCCATCTGTAACTTGGAATGGGTGTCCTCCAACGGTCTAAGACACTCGAAAAAGTTCCTCTTAACTTCCAGAACTTATGACCGAGAAAAATCAAAGGTTTTCCTGATTTAAGTAAAAACAATCTTCGGATTGTCACGGGGTTTCTAACAGGACACTGTCTCCTCAACGAACACCTCAGTAGGCTGAAACTGAGAAACAACGGCGAATGCAGATTTTGTGGAGAAAATGGGGAAACACCAGAACACCTTAGCACTGAGTGCGCCGAGACGACGACCATTCGTGCCATGAACCTTGGTACGTCTGATGTCGAGGATGGAGAGCTGGCCTCTGTGGAGCCGTCTCAGATACTGACTTTTGTTAAAGCCCTGAGACTGTATGATGAGTTATAACTCGTTATGACTCAAGAAAGGGGAACACACAATAGTATAGTACACACATAATATAAGGCCGCTGTGATTAACTCCCCTCCTAAACATTCTACATTCTCCATGTAATATTGAATCGTCCTGTCTATGTGTATATATTTTATATTCGTATCTAAATTATATTCGTATGTGCATATTATTAATTTTTTGTAAGATATGATTCCCTATAGTTAAAAAGATAAAATTTAAGTATTTGTCTACTTCTGTAAAAAAATATCCGAATTATTCTTGCATCTAAAACATGTCAGACTTACAAAAGCCAGAATAGATGCGGAATGTGATACTGATCACCGACTTTTAATTTTAAAAATGCAAATCCATTTAAAACCCAAACATCCACACTGTAAAAAGCAAAACAACATGGCCAGTTTAAGCGTACGGAGTCTAGAGAACAACGATAGTAACTTTAGTAGTTTAACCATCGAAGAGTAACTTTCATAGATAAACTCAATATCGGAAGCTGAAGAAGGCTGCACACTATTAAGGGATGCGATTTATAAAACCAGCAAAACAGTACTGGAAAACACAAATTAAAAGAAACAACCAGACTGGTTTAACGAAAATCAACCGCATATAGAGGCTTTTTTGAAAGAAAAGCATAGAGCACATGAAGCAGTGACTGCAAATCCACAGAATCGGAGGCTGGCCAATTTACACCAGCTAACAACATGCTTCGAAGGAACCTGCGCCAACTAAAGAATAGGTCGGTGGTCGCAAAAAGCTAATCAGATTCAAGAGTACGCCGTGTATCACGACTGTCGTAAATTCTTCGTGGCTGTAAAAGAAGTATACGGCCTAGCACATAATGTAAGCGGCCCAATCACGGCACAAAACGGTGAACTTCTAAAAGACGAAGAGCAAATCAGAAATCACTGGAAAGAGCATTACAGCCATATCCTTAACGAAGAAAACAACCCCAATAGGAAGCGCTAAACAAAATACCTCAGTATAACAGCCTTGATATATTAGATATCCCAATAGCAGAACAGGAAATAAAGGCCTCCATAAAACAGCTTAAAAATAACAAATCAGCTGGCTGTGACGCGATTCCTGCGAAAATCTATAAGTGTGCAAATAAAGAACTTATTGGTCATTTTAAGGCTCTCTTCGATGTCATATGTGAAAGCGGAGAGGTACCTCAAGGCTTTTTGCAACGCGAATATAGTGAATATATTTAAGAAAAACGGAAGTGCACCAGACTGCGGAAACTACCGGGGAAGTCTACTATTGTCGTTATGTCGAACCACCTGCATCCATCTCCCAGAATCGTAAACGGGTTTTCGCACCAACCGCAGCACCTTCGATTCCATATTCTCCGTTTGCCAACTACAGGAAAACGTAAAAGAGCAGCAGTGTAAACTTTATGTTGCATTCATCGGCTTAACAAAAGCCTTCGAATCTGTAAACAGAGATGCGCTTTGGGCAGTTATGAAAAATTTCGGAGTACCCAACAAATTATTTACAGTGTGTAAAAGCCTCCATAACAACAAAGTCAAGAGTGTCACCATCATGGATCACTGAGCGATCCCTTTCTAACAAATACAGGAATAGAGTAACAACCAAAAAAGTAAAGAGGCAACAAAGTAATCAGATTTTTAAATGTCCAGAGTGCGGAAGAGAGATAACATTACATATCGGGCTTTTCAGCCACAGAAAAGCTCATTAAAGAAAACGCATTGCGTAACCATCTTCTAATGCGTGTCAAATATTTTTCAGCGAGTAATGACAGTAGCCAGTAATTATTTATTCTAATAATATCACTCATAATCTAAATTTCGTTTATTTCAGTAATTTGGAATGTTTCGTTTTAAGCTTATTTTAAGTCACGATAAAAGTATATGAACCTATATAACTGGTAACAAACGAAATTATTGCAAAACTATTTCATTACCTAAAAAAAGTACCAATAGTTTAGTAAACATGAACTTAGTACACTATATTATACAAAAATTGAAATTTATTTATTTCAAAAGAATTAAATTTTTTTCTAAGTACAAAATTAACAGCAGAAATTATTTTATCCACTGTTTTATACAGGGTTGTTCACCACATACGACACGGACTATTGTAGCTAAACGATTACGTTTTTACAAATTTTAAGTTTTGGGTTCGTTGAAGGACTATTAGAGCTACAATTTAGAAATAATTTTACAAGATACAGAGTGTTCCAAATAAGTAAAAAACGCTACAGTTGTATTTTTTTAAATGGAACACCCTGTATACTATTGTATTTCTAGATTCTACGATTGAAATAAAGGTAAACTTTATTAAGGTTTATCACACTTAAACCTTACCGTTTTTGAAATATCTTCAATTTTGTGAAATTGCAGTAAAATTTTAAGGCTTCATTTCTCCAAGGGTATCAAAGTTTTTAATACTAAATATTTACTGAAGTTTATTTATTGATCAGTTATTGTGCTGCAATGATAAAAATTATACTACCTTATACAGAGTGTCTAAAATTTTATTTTAAATAATTACTAGCTTTAAACGGCAATAACTTGTTTAATTTAAATGAAAGGCCCTGTATATTTTAGGAGAATCAGATGCATAATTTAATTGTCTATCAAATTGTATTATACCAGTTTTTACCTATCCCTTCAAGTTTTCGTAGAAAATGCATTTTCTTATAATTTAGACCTCATTTATCAATATACCCATGGAATATTGACATTTTAGATTGTTTTTAAAGCAACAAATGTACAAAATGTACAGGCTAGTAATAGGTATTATCGTTTTTAATAAAATGATAATATTACTAGCCCATTTGTCTGCAAAAAGAAAACTATTTAAATCTTCATATAATAGTATTCCATTAATTAAATATACCACCATTATTTCTGCCCAAATACTAATTAATTACACACTTAATTATGTTCGTGAATAAATTATTCTAAATAAATGCGGATTTGAATCAGAAATCAGTATAATAATAAGTTATAAAAATGAATGTCTCTATTGTTACAAATAAGCATTTGTCAAAAAATTAAATATCATTTTTAAGGTCTTACTTTTTACCACACTGTCTAGTACACATAAAACATTCAGTTTTTTAGTTTTTGGAGCAATTATTATTAATCAACGCAAACAGTCAATTAATGTAGTTTGAATACTAGAATCATATTAATTGGTCCTCTTTAACAAATATTTAAATAGTTTTTTTAATTTTTTAATGAAATAAACAAACTATATCGACAATATTAGTATCTGTACCCTTTTAAAATTTGGTACATCTTTAAAAATAATCTAAAATGTCAGTATTCCATGGGTATATTGATAAATGAATTTAAAATTACAAGAAAATGCATTTTCTACGGAAACTTGAAGCTATAGGTAAAAAATGGTATAATACTATTTGGTATAGACAATTAAATTGTGCATCTGATTCTCCTAAAATATACAGGGCGTTCCATTTAAATTAAACAAGTTATTGCCGTTTAAAGCTAGTAATTATTTAAAATAAAATTTTAGACACTCTGTATAAGGTAGTATAATTTTTATTATTGCAACACAATAAATCAATAAATAAACTTCAGTAAATATTTAGTATTAAAAACTTTGATACCCTTGGAGAAAATATTTCAAAAACGGTAAGGTTTAAGTGTAATAAATCTTTATCAAATTTACCTTTATTTTAATCGTAGAAACTAAAAATGTAATAATATACAGGGTGTTCCGTTTAAAACAATACTTTGATATTTTTTATTTATTTGGGACACTCTGTATCTTGTAAAAATATTTTTAAATTGTAGCTCTAATAGTCCTTCAACGAACCCAAAACTTACAATTTGTAAAAATCTAATCGTTTAGCTACAATACTCCGTGTCGTATGTCGTGAACAACTCTGTATATTCAATGTTAAGACTGGTTAAGATACGAGACGGTACCAAAGAACATTTTTCATATACTTTATTTTTCTATATTTTATTGCTTTCAGTTCAATAACCCTGTAGCTAATTTCTGTTAATCATTTGTTAGTCAATTCTTACGCATAAGTTATTGCGATCTTAATAATTAGATTGTACTAGTTTTCAATTATTTTTGTAATACAATTTACCTGTATTTTTTTTTTCTATATGTCAAATATTCCAATTTTATTAAAAATGAAATTATCTAATGCACTGTAAAATATCTAATATTTATGTAAAACAACAACGTTAACAAAAAAACAGAAATTAAATAATATATAATAAGTGACAGCTCTTTAAAGTTGTATTGGCACTGCTAACTTTCCTAGAATGACACCGCAATTCTAGTTTTTTTTGTCTCAAGTTCAATCCACTTTTAAACTACACAACAACTACTTGTTAACTCGTTACGTAATCACAGTATAATGACTCAATCGTTAGTTTTTGATGTTCTATTTGCAGTTATTCCGTAGGTGAGATGTGGCTGGGATATAAAACGGCAAATTATAATGATTATCACTTTTAATTTTATATTTTTTTTAAGAAAATATAAATAGTATGACTTATTACTATTAAATGGATAAAGGAGGAAGTCGATTATTGATACTAAAATTATATTTTTTATTTCAAATTTCAAATATCCTGGTTTATCTGGTTTATTCATATTCTGGTTTATCGAAAATTGGAAATAATTCTATTAATATTTTAATCTACGACAATGTTATTATGACACATTTAACATTGTCATTTGGATGTCATTATGGCTTTTATAATAGCACTAGTGCTATTATGAATTCATAATAACACGCAAATTTTAAAATAAGAAACAAGCAAAAAAAGGTACCTAAATACGTTTATTTATTATAAACATTAATTATAATATCAGTACAATTGGTTAAACTAATTCCAGATGATGACAGGTGAGTTGAATTTTTAGAAAGTAAATTTATTTCCTGAGTGCTTGAACTTGTTGAAGACCCACCATTGCCAGAAATGTTACCCAAAATATTACATGACACTTTTTACTTATTTTCTTTGGAATTTTCTATATAGCTCCCTGCCACTGTGTTAGAGCGCCAACCACCATGTCTTTTAACAGTTAATAAATCCACTCCTGAATCTGCAAGCAACGACGCAGACGATCTACGGAAACAATGTCCAGTGTATTGTTGTGGATTTGGAAGACTTAGGAACACTGCTATTTTATACGGTATTTTCCCTAAATTATTAATGCCAACGGGTTTCTTAATACATTTTCCATTTCTGTACCCCACAAAAAATCGAGTATGCTCTGTGTTACTGGGCTGCAACATTCCCTTTCGTTATAATAAAATGTCGTGATATCTTTGTTTTCGTAAATGGAATAATGACATAAATGCATTGTCCTTCATCTTTAATATTTTGCAGCTGCAGATTTGTCAACTCGATACGCCGACAGGCTCCCGCAAGACCCACTATCAATGAAACTTTTGTCAGGAAATAAGTTTTTTCATCGGCTTCCAACAAAAAACGAGTTATGTCTTCTTTTCTTAAAATTCTCGATTTTTTTGACCGAAATCCTTCCGATTTTCTTTTTAGAAATGCAATTAAATGGACGTACTTACTAATATCTGTAATTTTCTTCACTGACATAACTGAATGTAGCATGGAATAATATACCCAAAATGATGAAGCCTTCCTGTGTTTTGAAAGATGTTCAAAATATGCCACGAGAACCTTTTCGTTACTACTATTCTTGATTTCTTTCGCTTTACACCAATCTTCAAATTTTACATCGGATTCATCTACTCCTGGATATAGGTCTCTCTCATCCTTTTCCATGTCTCCCTCTTTTGTGCTGTATTTAACCACTTCTCTGTCTTTATCCACTCTAGCAACATAGCCAGCCCATTGCCATTTCATTTTACCCACTTCCTGAATTATATCGGTAACTCTTGTTTTACTCCTGATGTTTTCATTACGAAATTTGTCTCGCAGACAAACCCCTTGCATACATCGTTCCATAGCTCTTTGAGTTGTTAAGAGTTTATTTGCAAATTATTTTGAAACACACAAAATATAGGTATTAATTTTCGCTTCAGATTGATAGGGATCGTATTGATTTTCAGAATATGTCCCAGTTTACCGAAAGCTATCCATGCTAATCGTATACGCCTTGTAATTTCAGCGTGTTGGTTTTCTTTTCCAAGTGTAATATTGTGGCCTAAATATATATATATATATATATATATATATATATATATATTCTCTTAAATATTCGATCATATTACTTTGTATATATATATGTCAATTTTAAAACTTCCCACCCTTAATATCTTTCTTGCAGTTAAAAATATGAAAAATCGGAAAGACACGTCAATTTTATTTGTAAGGGGGACACTCTAAATTAATATTTTTAGCCTTTTTCTTTTAACCCCCTAGGAGAGGTAGATGTCACCCTTACAATTTTAAATAGGAATGGGGGTCAAGTGGCACATCGTTTTAAAGGACGTTTAATTCTCTTTTCAGTGGTATCCTACTTTGTTGCTTTTTGTCCAGAGGTTTCCGAATAATCGCGTTTGAAACTTGCAGAAACAATTAAACATGCCTGCATTGAGATTATGGTTTGCAGGCTAGTGTTTATATAAAATATTGCAATGGGTCTCCTTGTAGTACAAATAATTAGAAGATTAGGTGGAAACATGGACGTAGCAATTATATTTTTCTAGGGGGGTCGAAATACTAATAAACAGAAAACGTCATGAACATTAACGTTTATTTTCTTAAATTCGAATGAGTGGCAACCTCTAATCAGTTATACAGGAGGATTTGTTAACATTCCAGCAGGACAGTGGCTCCACCTCATTATTTTCTTCCGATCCGACAGTGGTTAAACGAGAGATTTCCGGGTACCTGGGCTGGCAGAAGGGGACTAATTGAATGGCTTCCAAGATCAGCGGATTAACACCCTTAGATTTCTTTCTTTGGGGACATCTTAAATCCATTGTTTATAGAACACAACCTACTGATATTGATGATCTTAAAAGGCGAATTACAGCAGAATGCCGGTCAATTCCCGGTGAAGTTTTCCGAAATATTAGGAAGGAGTTTGAAAACACACTTTATTATTGTTAACAGGAAAATGGACAACATTCTGATCAACTTATACGATAGGGCGTAAGTGGTGTAATGCGATCTTCTAATCTTTTGTACTATAAGGAGATCCATTGCAATAATTTTTGTGTAAACAGTAGACTGAAAACCAAAATCTCAATGCAGGCATGTTTAATTGTTTCTGCAACTTTGAAACGTGATTATTCGGTAACCACTCGACAAAAAGCAACAAAGTAGGATACCACTGAAAAGATAATTAAACGCCCTTTAAAACGATGTGCCACTTGACCCCCATTCCCATTTATGATTGTAAGGGTGACATCTCCCCTTCCTAGGTGGTTAAAAGAAAAAGGCTAAAAATATTAATTTAAAGTGTCCCCCTTACAAATAAAATTGACGTGTCTTTCCGATTTTTCATACTTTTAACTGCAAGAAAGATATTAAGGGTGGGAAGTTTTAAAAGTGACACACTGTATATATGTTGGTATCTTCGGAACTCTTGTTTTATTAACAGTACTTTTGTTTTATTAAAGTTTATGTTCAGTTCTATCTTTGCAGCTAATAGATGTAATTCATTTAACATTTCATCTAGTTCTGTGATGTTTTTACCAATTAGAACTATATTATCTGCAAATCTGAGGTGGTTTAGTCTGATACCATCTACGCTAATGCCTTTGGTGTCCCATTCCAGATTTTTGAATACCTCTTCTTGTGCTAGAGTACACAGTTTAGGTGGTATGGTGTCTCCCTGTTTCACACCTCTCTCCAATACTATTCTGTTGGTCGCAGTTGTTGCATCTAATCTAATATGCATTGTTGCTTCCTGGTAAATATTTTCAATAATATGAGTATATGTAGAGTCTATTCTTGCATTATTTTTTATTCTTTATATTATGCAATATTAAACTTATTATCGTGCCATGTTCAACACAGAACAAATTGAACCAGTGAATTGAGAAATTCACATAAATAAATATGATATAAAAAGTTACTTATTGGTTCCAAATGTTTATTGTAATTTATTGCAAATAGTGTTTTCTTGGCTATGGCATAAACTTTTAAAGGAAGCAATGCTGATTCAATATAAATTCAAAAATAAGATCAAGACTGGATCTGGCAAAAAAAACAAGGGCGTTTTGGTCTTTGCTGAACCTGTTTTCCACAAATCTTGATACGAAGGTGTAAAAAACATATTTAGTTGAATTAGATATTTCAGGTTTCAAAGGAACTAACATGCAAAAATTTTGGAAAACTATACAAGATCTAGGAACTGTAGACCTGAGACGAATTTCACCACGTATTTTTAATCTACTCGATTCTACCGTATATTGAGAACATTCACATATAATGTTGGTTAGTGTCAACTCAACATCACATTGGAAGATTTTTTTAAGCAAATATGGATGTGTCACATTAGTATGCTCAGTACGAAGACGATGCACTCTGGATTCTTGTTTTATTGCGCGAAGCTTCGAAGGTTCATTTGTCCACTCATCGTGCCATTCCCCTTTTGTTCGTTTATGTAGTAGTTCTTTAAGATAATATTTACTAATATAAGGGATGTCAGTGGTATCTTTTTAACAGCCTGCTGAACAGCTTCATCTGCCATTGTGTTGCGAAGGATATTAGTGAGGCTTAGGACCCATACAAACGTGAGTTTATTTCAGTTTTCAGTGCACTTTCGAATAAGAGTCTGAATTTTTCGTTTCAAAAGATCTTGGACAAATATGCCATTAAGTCTAGACATGATATCTAAAAAGTCAGAGACAATTATTACTCTAGTTTGATTGTATTCTTCCAACAAAGCTTTCTTCGTAGAAGATTTTGCTATTTGGATTCCCTTTTGGAATATAATCACATAGGATAAGACAAGATAGCAAAATGTTCTGTGATTAAAGCTGTTACTTCATGTCCCAAAGTCAATTGGAAAGCTGACCCGTTGATAATATTTGCACATCCAGCATCAGTTTGTATTTTTGTATCATTGTAAAGTGTTTTGAACCCATCAATGTAAATGACAATTTTTTATTGATTGATATAATATTTCCTCGAACTGTCGTTGGTATATTTCAGCTTAACTTGCGTTCAGATTACGTTTGAGGATATTCAGGTCTAATCTTATTTCAGTTTCAGGTATTAGCCATGGAGGATTTTTATGAGGGATTTCATTGATTATCATAGGCAGATGTTCTTCCATATTTTTCGTCTTTTTTATCACACCAATATACAACATGCACCAAATTCATTTTTGATAAATACAATGGTCTTAGTATGTATGGTTATCTAGTTTGTTAAGGCTAAATAAGTAGTATGAATATTGAAAACCTAAAGTTGGTAAAATTGTAATAAGGTTTAAGCAAGTTAAAAGCAAACTAGCAAGTTAAACAGAATCCAAAATATAAATATTTAGAAGATTGTAGTATTTTTCCTAAATTGTATTTTAAAAAATAAAATAATTGAATACTATTTTACAAAACTAAATAAAAAACAGCAAAAATTATTTAGCTGATTTTTTAATTTCAATTTATTTTTCTTATATACTTAAATCATTATTGTTTGAAATCATTAAAACGCTTGTTTAGAAGGAAAGCATAATTTTTTAATTCAACTAAAAAAACAATCCACCTACAAATAGGCGTCTGGGAATAGAAAAGCGAAATATAAATAATCAAATTCCAACTCAAATTCCATGTTCTCTCTGGCGGGCGACGTGCAAATAGTTATTTTTCGGGATATATTTTTAATAAATACCGCTCATGCAGCAGCCAAGTTTCCTAGTCGGAGGTTTTGGCCTATAAATTATTTATAAACGACCAACTTCATCGAGAAACAATAAGGAATTTTCGCACGTACTGCTCTGTAGGGTCTGGATATATGCATTCTATTTTGTAAGCAATTCCATAAGTTGAATGTTCTTTATCTCACTGATTTGATAAATTGTAAGTTTTCAAATTGAATTCTCCTTCTTAAAACTATATCTCTCTCATCCTTCCATCTGGAACAATAGAATACGTGTTCATCATCGTCTATTCCACATCTTACTTTTTTCGAAAGCACCCGTGTCCAGACAGCATTCCTTTCAGGTGGTATCCCACTTCACCATATGGTCTGTCAATCCATTTTTTTTAATGTTGGGTATAAGTCTCCAGGTCCATCTTCCATATTTTTCTTTATCCCACTGATCCTGCCACTTCTCCATCACAGTTTTCCTGACTATTTGTTTGAGCTCTCCCAGCTTGTATCTATCCGCCTGTTCATGAGCTAATAAGTGGATAGGAGGGATGCCCGCAATGACACCAACTGCCTCAGTACATACAGTTCTTCTCACTCTAATACATAATTTACGCTGCAGAGCTGTTATCTTTCGCTTTGTTTTTATTTTGTCCATTGCCTTACACCATAGCGGAGCAGCATATAACAATTGTGAATGTATTACGCTTACAAGAATTCTACGCTTTGATGACCTACGGCCCCCCTATGTTCGGCATTAGATTTGATAGCGCTGCTAGAGATTTTCCGCTTTAGTGATTGTTTGGGTAACACGTTCACAGAATGTTGTTTTACTATCTAACCAGACTCCGGGGTATTTTACAGCATTCTTAGGTACGATCAATGTTCCCTCAACATCAAAAAGAATTGGTGCCAGTTTTCGTTTGGTGGTTAGGATTACCGCCTCTGTCTTTTGTGGTTATAGCTATAAATCCTTTTGTGCCATCCATTTAGAACGGTTCGGACACTTATTAGAAATGCTTTACCATAGGTTGCTTAAAAATAAGCTCCAATGGACGTCTCCAGAAAGAAAAAAACGTAGAAGACCCAGACCATCGTGGAATGAAGGCCCCATACTAGCCATGGAAAGAGATCTTTTATAGGGTCCCCAAGACTAGGAGGCTTGGAGTGTAAAATTGGAGAAATAGAACTTAACTGTATATGGCTAAATACCTATTTTCATATATTTATTTTTTAAATTAATAGTTTTTAAACATTTTGACTAGAGATGTCATCAGATGATTTTGAGTAAATATTGGATAAGATGGCGTACTTTAACTTTTTTTGCTACAATAGAAATGTGAAAATTAATGAAGAAATGAGTGAAAGAGAATAACTATAGACACTATTTTGGAGACAATATACGAAAAAGTATGGAAATAGTAAAACTACCTACCATCGTCGTATGAATAAAAAAGGGGGAAACGAGGAAATATAGAAATGGACACCTCAAAGAAATATGCGTCGAAGACCAGAAATGAAGTAGTTAGAAATATAAACATAAAGATGAAGAAATTGAAAGGTGATTATAATAATAATGAGTCTAGTTAGGCTGGTAGTTGACAAAAATATATGGTGTTTTGGATGCGAGAAGCAGCCATTCAATAAAAAATAGCTCTTTTACACGTCTGAAACACTTTTATTATTGAAAAAATATTACAGGAGATAAAAAAAAAGAGTGTCGAACATAATCCAAAAATTACATACCAAAAAATTCACAAACACACACAACATAATGTTTACTACAATTAATAAATTAATATAAACTTGTCAAAAGATGACCACATATTTTTTAAAATTATTATTCGTAACACTAAAACTATCTATGTATATTGACTACGGCTGAAATCGTACTAAACCTAATTTATATTTCGTTGGTCAATAAATTGAATTTTTAAACAGGAGGATCACAATTAACAATTAGTTTAACAGACTAAAATACACTTGATTCAAGTTTTTTATGTCAGTTCTATCATTCATAGATTCAGGTTCTTTTTTAATATAGATCATTTCCAAAAATTCTCTCTTATGCTTGTTGTATTCAGTGGCTAAAATTTTGGTCTCCTGATAATTCATTTTGTGATTTGTCGTGCTTTCATATTTAGTCAGAGCAGTTCTTTTTTTTTATCATACTTATGTCCGTCATATCACACTTTTAACCAGTTTTTGGAGATATTGTGCTGGTTGACCAATGTAGACGTTTGGGCAGTCTTGACAAGGAATTTGGTATACAATATGGTTTTTTTTATTAGTCGGTATTTTACTCTTTAGGCGACTAAAATGCTTTTTTAAAATGTTATATCCCTTGTGACATACGGAAATATTGCTTTTTTGAATAAATTTTGGAATCCCTCAGACACTGTTCTTATATAGGGGAGTGGTGCATACTGTAGATACCCGTTGTCTTTTTTGTTTTAATTGCTACTAACATTTGAGTTTATTTGTTGTTGATTTTCTAATAGTTTTTTTTCCTAGATTTTATGATCCCATTTATTAATTTTTCCGGATAGATGTTCTTCATTAAAGCTTCTTTGATTTTTTTTAAGGCATTTAATCTGTATGGAGGATCACTAAGGATTAAAGCTCTGTCTACCAAGCCAATAACCACAGATTTTTTTTGGGATATGTGATGGTAAGAATGGAAATGACCATGTATTTTTTGTATACCATTCCGTTAAAATTTTATTATCCCTGTGATGTAATGTCATATCGAGAAAGTTGATTTTGTTATCGGTCTCTTTCTCGGTAATGAATTGAAGTTTATGGTTATAACTATTGAAGGACGTTAGTATAGAGTTGCATTTATCGTTTGGTACTGCAGTAATAACATATTGTCGTCAAGAAAAATTAATTAAGATTTGGTATTATTGAGTCTTCTAGATCTTCAAGTACCATTTATGCTATAACACTTGAGATTGGCGAGCCCATTGCACATCCTTCGATTTGTTTGTACACTTGTTGTTCGTACATAAAATAAGTGGAGGTAAGACAGAATTGTACTGCTTGTTTAAATTATTATTTATTTTAGTGCATTTTTATTAAACGAATATTGTCCTGATATGTAGTGGATGAAAATCAAATATAAAAAGTTATACATATAAATTGACAGCTCTCTTCATTTCCAAGCTAACTCTGACGTTTTATTTTTCTCTATAGTATGTTATATCAGCAAGGTATATTCAATATACATATGCATTAAAAACAAAAATTATATAAAGTTTTATTGAGCATTTTAATAATTAATAGGCTCTGTTCGTTCTGACAATAAATCATTCCAAATTGAACCTCTAATACAAAATTTGGAGGATAAAAAGGCTTTCGCTGATATTTCCATTAAAATATAATCAAACCACTCTAAAGCAAACATGGATTGCACTTTTCTTAATAAAGCGGCTTTATCAATGCAATTTTCAATTAATAATGTATGATCTTATGTCTGTCTACATTGAATTATTTCTCATATTGAAAAGAAATATTTTCCGCAATATCTTGAACTTAATAATTATCACATTTGATAGTATTCGAATAAAAATTGAAAAGAAATCATCCAAGAAAAATTGTATAACCTGTAATTTTTATTGAGTTATTTTATATATTAGTTATTTTATTGTAGTAAGTTGTGTTTATTGAGAGGTATTTTTTGTTTTATTTTTATGAGTATTATTAGATCTGATTTTGACTTATAAAAAGTTTTTATTTAATTGAACTTGAATGAATCTAATCGCTGACACGTCGAAAACTCCCCAATTTAGTACGCTAATATAAGAGCGGATGGAGACGCAACCTCATTTTCGCGAAATTTTGAATATATGTACGTAACAAAACAGAAAATAGATCAAGTCGAGTGTATTAACGGACAAACGTTCAAAACGGTGAATTTTCAGCCATATTCCAACCAATGTAACACATGCAATCCTAATTCAGTATAAAAGCGCCATATTAATAGTATGACTTATTACTATTAAATGGATAAAGGAGAAAATCCAATGTTGATACTAAAATTATATTTTTATTTTAAATTCCAACTCATAATCATAGGAATGTTGCAGACTTTCTATATTACATTTTTTTATAAGGAAACTCTAAGTAAGTTAGAAACAAGACTGTCCCTGTCTAGACAATCATACTTCTTTGAATGTGATAGAAAATGGTTCAGAATTGAACAGTTCTCCATCTCCAATATCAGTCGTACCAAAGTTAATGGTACGAATGGTTGTGGTCTTGGTGCACTCAGTGATGAGGTGTACTGGTGTTTCCCCACTTTCCAGAATCACAGAATCTGCATTCGTCGTTTCTTCTTAGTTTCAATCTACTGAGGTGTTCATTGAGGAGACAGTGTCCTGTGAAAAACCCCGTGACAATCTGAAGATTGTTCTTACTTAAATCCAGGAAGATCTTTGATTTTTCTTGATCGTAAGCCCTCAGAAACTTCTTCGAGTGTTTTAGACCGTTGCAAGATTCCCATTCCAGGTTGCGAATAGAGTCTTCCAAGTTCTTAAGTTCCGCCTTGAGTTGGTTACTACTTGGAAAGCAGAACGGTTCTGGTCCAGTTAGCGGAGTGTTCGCTCCTTTTCTAGCTAGATGATTTGCTTTTTCATTGCCTTCTATCCCAGGCACCCAGAGTAGGAGGACTTTGTTTTCTTTGCCTAATTTATTCAGCTCAGATCAGCATCAGATAAGATGGCTATTTCTTGTTTCCGATAGTTCCTATCTATATCGCTGACCGTTAACATATGGATCCTTGGTACGGTGGCCTAAGGTAATGCAACAAACAACAGTGCTAAGCCTCAGCAAGGTGTAAAGACTTGCTTGTCTGAACATAACAGGGGCGATAAAATCGACGCCCACTGCATCAATGGAGGCGCTTCTGGACCTTTCGCTTCTTCACATAGTGATCCAGGCGGAGGCAAGAATGGGACTCTATCGACAACAAAGTGTCTTGTCTCTAGGAAATAGGACAGAAACAGGTCACTTAAAGATGGCGGATTCTATCAGGGGACCTCTACTCCAAATGAGATTAACCAGAAATTACGGGAAACCATTCGAGGTGAACAAAATGGATCGAGAAATGTGGTTTGGAAATAGCATTCCTTAAGGAGGGACTAACCTAGTACACAGACGGGTCGAAGACCGTTGAAGGAATAGGAGCTGGAGTATTTGGGGAAAGACCAAGGGTAAGTTTATCATTTTCATTGGGTCTCAACGGTATTCCAGGCAAAAATCTTCGCCATTCTACAATGTGCGAAAGAAAATAATAAAAGAGCTTATTCAGGTAAGTTCATCAATATATGCTCAGACACTCAGGCGGCACTTGGGGTGCTTATGAGCCTAAAGGTATCGTCGAAACTCGTCTGGGAATGCCTGGGTGAACTGGGAGGTCTGGCACGAAGGAACATAATTAAATTATTCTGGGTGCCGAGCTACAGAGGCATCCAAGGCAACGAGAAAGCCAATGAGCTAGTTAGGCAAGGATCATCGGCGGCATCCTATCTTACAACACAATATAGGCCTCACAGGTCGCCGAGTTTTCGGCAGAGGATGGATGGCCCCTTGTTATTGAAAAAAAATCACTGTTGACTCCACCGAAAATCACTTGACCGTTATCAAGCGAGTAACGTTGTGTAAGCAAAATAAATAAAGGCAGTGAAGGTCCGAAATTATTTTAGTTTCATACTTCTTGTCAGGAGAATGACAGTTTCTAATTCGTATTTTTTTGTCAAACAACTTTGCCCTAATTTAACCATCGTCGTATTTATTACGGTTTTCGAGATACCAATGCTCGTACCTCGAATTTGTAGCACCCTGTACTGTATAGCCCGAAAGGCGAACGAAAAAAAAAATATCTCGCATATATTGAAAGTTTCCTATTTCACTGACACCCCCATCGTCTATTCTAGACGTTCACAATCGATATTTATGAAACTACTTATTATTTTTATAGTATTTCAAATATTATATATATTTTAAGATTAATAAATTGTCAATTTACCTATGAATTATTAAAATGTTGTCATGATGCGGATTCTATATTGACACCCTCTAAATTTATTTTTTATATTTTAAATATCGAGTATAAAGATTTATAACGGCTATCAAAAATTATGGTGGCGTTGAAATTTTTACACCTCGCCGTCCTTTATTCCGCCACCCATTAAATTCCACGAAATCGTGTCATAACTTTATGTAAATATATTGAGATATATAATATCGGTAGCGAATCTTGGCGTTTACGCTGGCGATAAAAATTAAGCGATACTATAAATCAATATAATACGTGAATTAAGTGCTAAATAATAATAACTTTATTATAAAAGTAAGACCTCCATATGTTTGACAGACAACTGTCAGGTATCCAACACAATAGATAATTTTTGTAATTCTGTGGACGGTAGCTGTCGAAATAAAATATTGTTTTCTAGACAAAATCATACGTACTATTGTTGATGATTGTATTAAATGATGTATTGTATAGAATATACTAAATTAAATTATTTGTGATTGTAATAGAGTTAGTGATTTGAGTTAATAACATATCTATAGTTTTACTCATATCTCCTCTTTTAAAATGGAACAGTCAGCTGAATTGGAATATCGGTTTAAACAATTAAAAAGTAATTCATATCATATTCCTACTAAAATCAAAATGATTGTCTATAAATTCTAATATATCTAGGGCTGAGAACCAACCATAGGTGGATCCAAGCGATATTTTAATTATTTTTCTTAGAAAAATGAATTTCAACCTTTCGGCGCTCGCGCTTTATTTTTTACATGAAATGTCTTAAGCGTTGCTAGTGGTGTAAAGATATAAAATAATATGATAAACAAACTAAAAATTATTTATTGACTTTCTTCATTACAAATAGCAAACATAAACATAAAATATATAACATATATAACACATATATAACACGCAAAAACACAAACTAATAAATATTATTCAAACACAAAAATAAATAATAATTAAAAAATCAATCCGTAGAACAGTGATTATACAACTCTATGTATATTTTTCCTATATAGAAGGATGTGATTAATAAGGGATAATCATTTAAGTGATTATCGCTTGGTGGCCATATTGTAATTGTCATTTTTTGAAATATTAATTCAGAAGTCATTTCTGTCAGTTCCACAAAATATCCCGTCAATTCTATAATAAAAATGTTTAAGATAAGAAGGATATATGTACTTTATTCCGTTGTATAATCTTTTGAATACAACTCGATATTTCGGGATTACCTAATACTTTTGCCTGACACTCAATGCGATACCGGCAACAGTACTTCTTCTTCGGAGTCATAGTGTTACCGGGTAACGCATTTCGTGTCAGGTAAAAGTATTATTCGGTAATCCCGAAACATCTTGTGGTATTACATTCGATAACAGAAATTTGTGTGTGCCCAAAACATACAAAATTGTGACACTGTACACAAGAGTAACGAGTTAGTCTGTTTTTTCCACAACCTATTAAACCTATTACAATTCTGTAGTGCCGATCCTCTGATAATACTGTCTCCAATGCTTCAGAATCTGAAACTTATTTTTCTGTATCAGAATTTATTTTGGGTCCTTACCTTTCTATAATATTCACTACTCCTTCTTCCTTGTCATCGTTATGTTCAGTAGTTAATTCGTCATCTTTTTTCAAACAGTCTTGCATGAGCTGTTGCAATCGTTCTTGCTCTGTCTTATGTGAGTACATCTAAAAAATAATACTTATTTAATAAAACAATGTCGATTATTCACTTCTTTTATCACACTTTACTCATTTTTAATTAAAGCAAATCAGCAAAATAACTACCTTATTCGATACTATAAAATTATTGATGTAAAAACAGTATCACAAACGGTCGCGCGCGGTCTCCGCATATGAGTATAAAAAGACATTAACTACACTAAACGATGTGAAAACGTACACTTCTCATAAAATATGCAGAGACAGGAAGATACTAAGCGGCGTAGCATCTGATGTTTCGATGTTCTCAAACTTCGAAATATCGGGAAAAATAGTTAACTGCGGACTGTGAGTCCGCACGCGACCTCCGAAAGGTTAGTTTGATTTGCACTATTAGCGCTGTACTTGAACTATATGCTTCTATTAAAAAAAAATGAAATCTGGTTGTGTAAAAAAAGCTAAAATAAATTTGGAAATTATTGTAATTTTAATAATAATAATAATATAATAATATATATATATATATATATATATATATATATATATATATATATATATATATATATATATATATATATATATATATATATATATATATATATATATATATATATATATATTAATAATAATAATAATAATAATAATATATATATATATATATATATATAGTATATATATATATATATATATATATATATATATATATATATATATATATATATATAGCAGTATATAGAGCAGCACTATATATATATATATATATATCTATATATATATATATATATATATATATATATATATATATATATATATATATATATATATATATAAATAATAATCTAACTTATTTTGGTTAATAAAAGTATAATATAAAGTATATAATAAAATATAATATATAAATAATAATCTGACTTATTTTGGTTGATAAAAGTTTAATGTAAGATTAAAAATCACTATCACCTCTTCGTATGAAGTGTTTGAAGATCTAATTTTGATACAAATCTGAATATTTCAGGTTAAGGTCTATTTTTTTTAAAAAGATTTCCTTTTCTATCACTTTCTCTTAAACCGAAAGAATGGAAGAAACTTATTTAGCTAGACACTGTTCTACACTAAATTATACATTTTTCGTCATATATTCTTTTTTTATAAACGTATGCCCATTGTCTTTTGGAATATATTTTATTTACTTAGTTTTTATTACTTATTTTTTACTAATTTATTAAAAATTATATACCAGAGTGTATGAAAAAATATAAAAATAGTCATGATGGGTAGCTAGCTAGAAGACTAGCCTCTACGAGTCTCAACTTTGGGGCACCAGGGGCTACCGATTATACTCTCGTCTCCCTTACTTCTACATGCGGGGCTCTGTAGAAGCGAACCCACTAAATCTTGGAGTTTATCACCAGTTTTGCTAGAACCCAATGCAACTTCATCGAGTTGGCGATGTTATAACCGCAGTTCAGTGGTTTTTCAGTAATGCTTTGACTTTGTTTATCTGTAAATCATCAATTAGCCTTTTCTCTGCTCGTTCATCCTTCCAAGATTTCTCGTTAAATGTATCGAAGATCCCTAATTAGTATATTTTGAATTTTTTCAGTATAATATAATCACATAATTATTATTAAATTACTTAATAATTAATCATTATCAAAAATAGAAGTAACAAACACAAAAAGGACATATTATGCAAAATACATTAATATAGTATATTAAAACACTTTATGCGATATATGCTTGTTAAAATTACTTTTCCTTTAGACCATTTACATTGCCATCAGTAGCTACTTTCTACGGCAACTTCTACCACTCGAAGAATACCTTGTATTTTGACGAGTCAATATCATAGACAAGAGATCCATTGTTTTCATAAACAATCAACAGGAAAGAGGTAACTAGGACTATGAATATAATCTTCAAAGGTCATATTTTTACATAACAGTAATTGTTTCCATCTGAAATATTTTTAGAATGTTTGCTTGCTTATACAAAACATGCCAATAAGCTTCCAATATAGTTCTTTACTAATAGTGTTAAGTTTTATATTAATAAGGGATAACCAGAATTAATCAGGTTAATTCGATATCTTATAAAAAATAATTCATGTCATATTATAGTTCATCATTTCATCCTGAACGTAATTTCTTGTATTTATCAACTTGCCAACCTCTCTGTACAGAGACACACAATGTGAAAAGAAATATTCTTATATGTGTAGTCAGATGTTCATTAAACGCCGACACATAGTACCTCATTTTTATACTCAATGTCTTTTGTACCTCAATGTCCCTGTGAAATATTCATTGAACTTCGACAAAAGATAATCAAATTTAGTTTTAAACGATGCAAAGCATGAACAACCTTGAATATTTTTCACATATTGGATGCAGAGGCTACTAATTGACCACGGCTGTAGAAGACATAATTTATATCTCTAAATAAGTAAAAATCGAGGAATAACTTGTATGTTTATTCATCGGAATGTCGTTTATTTCTTGTTTTTGGAGACAAATCAATGACAAAATGCCGCACTACTTCTTTGTTTAAGGGAGACCTAAAAGGCCGTCAACCAACAGGTTCTGCGCCATTTTCTTATTTCTGTTCTGCATCTCGACGGCGGCGGCGGCAGCCTTTCTCAAGTTTGTCGAGCCTGGTAGAACTTCTTACTTTTGTTTTATTTTGGACGCATCTTGCCACTATCGCACGGTAGGGATGGCAAAAGAAATACATATATCGATATATTTAAGTATGTGATCATGATATCAAAATATCGAGATTTTTCATTATCGAATTTTTATAATAATATTTTTTTAAAGATCCGATTTAGATACATATATGAATATTCTAGATTAAGGGTATTGCTGGCATCATCCAGCATCTGACGAGAATCACTCCCAATATCGGTGGACCTCGCGCGAAAAGAAGTCTTCTGGCTTAGTCGTAAGCACTTAGGGTTGCATTGCCAAACTGCACATGTCCAACAGTAGCGGTACTGTGTTTTCCTAAGATACCTCCGATCAGCCTACTGATCGAGGAAATAAACCAAATATATAAAAACGGAACCTCCCATAAAATATGATTGATTTATTGATATCGACAGTCTAGATTCGATATTCAGTTGTTCGAAATTCTATAACACCACATTTCAAAAGCATAGATTTTACATCTTATTGCCAATTTCAATGTCCAGGTCTGTGAGGCATAAGTGGTAATGGGAAAATTAGGGCTCTTAGTAGTTTGAGTTTGTTGCTAATTGAAATGTCTCTGTCCAGAGATTTTGGTCTATTCCACTTGTTATAATGTCCCGGTCTATTCCTTCTTTGCCACTTCGTCTAGGTCTTCTTCTCTTTCTTTCGTGGTGTCCAATTGAATACTTTCTTTGGGATTCTGCTCTCTTCCTGTGTTTAACGCCCATGATATTCTGAATTCTCTCCATTTCTTACTCTATCCAGTTTTGGTTTTCCGGCCGCGCGTCTCCAAAAGTCCATTTCTGTAGCTTCGCGTGACTTGAGGGTTTTTTTCTTCAAAGGCCGTACTTCACTATCATAACTAATGATGCTTTTAACTATACTGTTGTAAATTTTGTGTTTTTTTTTTCTGTTTTGATACTGCGTTATACCATAGAATATCGTTTTGAGTTGTATATAATACCATAGAATATGGTTTTGAGTTGTGATTGTGTCCTAATTGCTGTTATAATACTGATTTTACTACTAACATCGAAACAAACTCTTAACAACATCAACAACTACGACTGCGAAAATCGGTTTCAATGGCTCTAAAGAAACCGGTGCAAATACCATCTCCCTCATCTTCTCTCTCTTTCGCTCTTTAGTTTTCTTCCTCTCTTTGCTTCGTTTCTTATTCCCTTCTTTCGTCTCGCCGGGCAATTATGTTTTCACGAATCGATTACCAGGAATTATTTATTGAGCGGTACCGAGGTACATTTTTCTCGCGTCCGTCCGCGATTTGTTATTTTCTCCGTTCCACTGTTTTTCTCCGCGGGTCCTCGGTAGTACCGAGGCAATACTTCGCGAGGAATGCGGATAATTGAAGGCCGTGCTCGGATCAAAGGAAATACTAGAACAGGACGACAGTTTGAACTCTAAATGAAGCAAAGAAGGGAATACAGATACGTGATATATTTTGAATGGGTGTATGTTGATATTTCAATAGTTTAGTTGACTTGGTATTGGAAAAATACTCTAAAGTTGAATAAACGTATTTTCTAAATAAAGTAAAGAAAATTGAATCTACAAGTAATCAATTATTCTTGGAGAACTCAGAAATATACAGTATGTACCCGGATTGTCTTTAAAAGAAGAAACACTTTTTATTATTGACATTTTGAGAAAAATGTATTCTTCATAAAATTTTTGCTTGTTCTAAAATGGTTAATTCTGTTTATACTTTTCCAAATTTTCATGCCGTTTAAGAGAAAATTTAAAAAAACCGAAGTATTCAACTAAGGAATCAACCATATTTTCATGTTTTTTTTTTAATTTCCTTAAAAAAGTATAAATGTGATTAACCATTTTTTAACAAGCAAAATTTTTATAAAGAATGAATTTTCCTCAAAATGTCAATAATAAAAAAGTTTTTCCTTTTGTAAAGACAATTCGGCGACATGCTGTATACAATGTCAATTGAATGTAATGATATTTCTGTAAGACTAGTTGTTTAAAGATGAAAGAAAGTAAGTAAATTAAATTGAATAATGTGCAGAAATTATCTACTTTTAAATGCATTTAGAGAATTTGGTGTTTAATACTTGATGATAGTCAGAGACCCCAGAGAGAACACAAATCTAATAGATAAATAGGGGGTAAGGGTATCTTAGAATAGTAGTTTGAAAAAAAAATCGCAAAAAATTAAATGTTAACTATTTTCATTAATATAAATAGAACAAAAATTGAGATGATTGCCCATTTTTATACAATCAATTCTTTCAATAAGTAAGTACTTCAGATTACAAACAGTATTACCCTCACTACCTCTAATATAATATCGTATGACAGCTGGGGAATGACATTCGTTGATAATTTTAGCGCGGACAATTTCTAGATGTTATTTACTAAAAATGGACTTAAAACTTGTCACTAATTATAACACTAATTATAGAAAGATTAAAAAAGGACAGAACGTTTCCAGACACTACTACTACTGCCATTACTCGCTGATGAGTATTTGAAACATATCAGAAGATGGTTACGCAAGGCGTTTCTTTTGCATGAAGTTTTCTGTGACTGAAAATATTCCGATAGGTGATGTTTCTTCCGCAATCCGGACATTCAAAAATCTCATTGCTTTGTTGCCTCCTTACTGTTTGGTTGTAACTGTTAATTGAGTTTACAATTCTTCTCCATTGCGTTCTATTGTGCGCTGCTTCTCTCCACTGATTCTGCTTGCTTATTCCTTTTAAATTTTCATGGAAAATATCCTTATAGCTTTGAGTTGTCCACCCGGTTTCCTCTTATGCGGGGTTTACACTGGTCGATTTTCGCCTCATGATTTGGCCGCACGGCGAAAATCTTCCGTGTAAATATCAAATCGGCTATACATTAAGTGACTAGAATAGCAACCGCCAAAGTAGGGTACCATCCGACTTTTGCCGCGCGATCGACGGGTGACTAAAATCTACTGTGAAATCAGTGTGCTTCAGTTCTAGCTGATTTCTCGCCGCATGCAAGTCAAAACTGGTGTAGTGTTTTCCTCTTCTTTTTTCTTTTTTCTAACTATTTCAATGCAAGCACGTAAAACACCTGCTCTGCTTAACATTTTCAAAAAATATAGACTGAGTCGCTTGCGATTTCAGTCGACTGTGTAAAGCTTGATTTTCATGCATCCGTTGTCCGACGATACGTTGATACGATTCTAATTTTAGTGGTAGAATTTAAAGACTTTGATTTGTTAGAAAATAACGCAGTTTTTAAATTTATTGCATTTTCATGCTTCCGTTTATCGGATATAAGTTGGTGTTATTTTATATTTTCGTTTCCATAACGATTTTGCTATTTTACTTACATTTTTATTATTGTTAGACTAAATTTGTCAAAAAAGTGTCAAAACGTCCGTTATCGTATGAACGGATGAAAAGTGGCGCGAAAACGCTATGACCAATCAGAGCACCGTCGGACCAACGTACCAACGTATAACGGATGCATGAAAATCAAGCTTAAATGGAGAAGCTATGCGGCTTTGGCAAGGCGTTGTCGAAGCATCTTGCCGCACGGCGAAAACCGACCGGTGTAAACCCCGCATTCCATCTACAAGGTCACCGTAAAGAAGGGATTTTGGTAGGCGGTTTTTTTGCATTCTGCATACTTGACCAGCCCATCTTAAGCGGGATTTAGTAGTCATGACTTCAACGCTCTCGCAGCTAGCTTTTTCAAGCTAAACGATGCGTTTGACACATGGTGGAACCATTTGATTCTTAAGAGCTGTCTCTTGCTTTGTGTAACTTGGTTAAGGTGTTCATGTGTCGGCGGTATAGTAACCAGGTTTCGCTTCGATATAACAGGGTGAGGAGTGAGGATTATTATTGCGCGGTACACTGCAAGTTTCGTATTTGTGCTCAAGTCATGATTATAGAAAACCCTGTCTTTTCAGACACACAAACCTATTAGCAAAAAATTATTTTCTCCGAATTTTAAACAACAGCATTTAAAAATAATTTTTACTCAGTATAAAAATAAATTACATCGTAGAAAAAATCATGGGTATTTTCGAAGGCTCGAAAGGAAATAAAAAAGGTTTTTTGCGAGGTTTTCGAGCGACATTTCTCAAAAGAAAGTTGGGGTATTTTATTTAGTGCGACATAAATCTAGCATCGGTGTGCATCGGGCAAAAAAATACCCCAAGTGTCTGTTTGTTCGCCTTTATGTACCTTAGTAGTGTCGGCGGTTGGAATCACCATGAATCAGTTTGGAGACATTTGGATTAATATATACTTTAGTACCTCAAAAAGCGACATTAAAGACGCAAAAAAAACATAATGATTTCCTTTCGAGCCTTCCCAAATACCCACGATTTTATCTACGTATTAATTACTGGAAACTATCAATAATCATAATAAATTACATCTTTCTTAAGGCCAATTGGCAGTAAGCGCTATTAAAAAGTAAAGAACGTACGCCTCAATTAACGACATATAAGGCTTGACCTGGCCAAAATTATCATCGATTGTCATTCCCCAGCCGCCTTTGATGCAGTTTCTTTTTCGATCGTATGGTATAATATAATTATAAATCGAGCAAAAATACATTAGAATAAAATTTGCGATTTCTCAGATGTGAAGCAATCTTTAACCATTGATTTAACTAACCCACTCGGTTATCGAATGTTTTCACAATTTTTTTTCTGTCTTCACCGGTTACCTGTTACAAGACAGTCCTTTCAACTCGTATTGCATTTACGTAACCGAATAAGAAAGACAATGAGACAGACAGAGAGATAGAGAGTGTGTGTCAGCGACCAATTTTTAATTTCGATTGGAAATAATCTAATCGGTGCGAATAAATCTTTGGTAAAATGTCACCTTCGTCGGCAAGCGACGGGCCTAGGTAACGATACAATTTCTACACGAACTACTTCCTAATTGTAAGCAAATATCGCTCTAGATACGATCCTATCGGTAAAATAAGAAAGCTTTGCACCAGACTGGTGTCGAAATAACGGTTGGTTAAACTACCTATTATCATTTTCGTCATTCGGCAGTTGACCTTGAATTAGCTGGACAGGATTCCCTTTTTAAAAATAACTACTTCCTGTTCTAAGTAGTATAGAGGGTGGTGACAATCACGATGCCCAAGATTGACATCTCAGCAATTATGAATTCAATAAAATCGGCCAAAAGTGGACCTGTCTAGAAAACCTGGGTATCTTGATTAGATTGCTGTAGAAAAAAAAGTATATTTATTTTAAATGGAAAAACTTTGGAACTTATGTATCTTTTCCAACGTAAGTTGGTAGTTATATATATTTTGTTATATATATTTTTGACCCCGCCCAAAGAAATGCCGTTGTCAGAAATTTTCATGGCGTAGATATCGACCTAGTGTTTCCATAAAAGTTTTTCGCAGTTCTGGACTTATTTAGATATATAAAGCTTGTCTAACGAGAATACGTGCCAGTAAGATATGTTGTGTGTTATTTTAACTCACAGGAAAATTATATTTTCTGTCATTGTTTAGATGTGGTCTGACGATATTCTTCCCGGACCCTACGGACAGCTGGGTATTTACTTTAAATGGAAATTACAGGCAGTTGAGAGAATAATCAGAATTGTATTATCCTTTTTTAATAGAAGAGAAAACTTCGAGCATTTTATTAGTACACGCTTTCGTTTTGCCATTATTAAATTACAGTTGGAGGTTGGAAGTTTTGGTGTTACAACAGAAAAAGAAAACGCTAATTCACCACAATACATCAAAACACTGTACTTTTGCACGGGCCGCGCTAAACAAACATCATCCGTTGGAGATCAACTAAAAGCAGAGCTCAAGAACATGGAAGATTCCATCCGTAATCTAGAATGGGAAACCTGCAACGCAACGGTCTAAAACACTCGAAAATATGAAGGATTTTTCTTGATCTATGTAAGATTCGTTTTCAGATTTTCATTAGTTTTTAACAGGACACTGTCTCTTCAATGAAAACATCCGTAGATTGAAGCTAAGAAGAAACTGCAATTGCAGATTCTGTGGGGAGAATGGGCAAACACCAAAACACCTCATCACTGAGTGCACCGTGACGACAATCCTTCCTGCCATAAACTTTGGTACTGATATCTAAGATGAAGAACTCACCTCTGTTAAAAAGGTACTGGCTTTTGTCGGTACCCTGGGACTGTATGATGAGTAACTCAAGAAAGGGGAATAATAGATCTGTAAGATCATAGGTGATTAACCGCCCCTCCGCCTATTCTTTATTCTACATCATCAGCAGATGATTAAAACTAATATTGATTTATACTAATATGATTATAAACTATTAGTTAATGCTTAATTCTATGGATAAAATTAAATATTGCACGTTATATACCGATAGTTCCGAACCAATTTACCCGTGTATATGCATTTAACATGAGCTAAAGTCTGTCCAACGGTTCAGGGAATATTTCGGCAGATAACATTCAAAACATGACCGGAAATACAATTTACTTCTGAACTAAAATGACAGGAACAACTGTTATTATCATCCTAACGATTAAAATATTGAACAAATTGAAGCCCGGACACTTTAAAAACCCGGATATGCCCAGGTAAATCTTAGGGAATGAAGCTGAATGAAGCTTACACTTTATACTTTTTAGTTTACAATCATTCACAATGCCTAAAAAAACACAATTAAAATTAATAGAATATCCTACCAACAGCTTGCAGTAATTAGTTGTATCCATAGAGAAAGAAAACAATAAACTTGCGTTATAAATAATACAATAAACGTTTCTAACCACATTTTCTCTTGACGGATGATAATCAAGGGTCAAAATGATATTCCTCGCAAATTTTGAAATATAATTAGTGGAAAAGTCAAAAGTTTGTTAACTTTTTCCACTAATCGAAAATTCCTAACACTAATTTTGACGTTCTGAATGTTTACATTCAAATTAGAGGAACCTACTTCTACGCTAACTGAAACCATTAATTTATTCTACTAATTGCGAGGTTCTGAATGAATCTTAAAGCTTCGTTTTAGCCATGGCTGGGAAACTTAAATGGAAATGACAGTTCATTAAAAATAGTTTTTCCTCCAAGATGCAGAGGCGCAAAATATTAAAACTGTCAATATTAACAATGCAAATGTCAATATCTGACAATAATAAAATTTGATTTTTAACTGTCACTCGGGGACACTTTTTTTGTGATTTTACGGTTTGATTTCGTTTTGATTTGTCGAATTATTGTAAAATTAAATTCCTTCAGATTTTTTGCCAGTATTCTGTTTTAGACAATGTTTTTTAAAAATAGTGGGACAATTTGTGTTTTGTAATAACTCTTAATTATTTTTTATCATGGAGTTTAATTGTTGTACACCTGGTTTCCGAAGGATACAATGGTAAGTAAATTAAACATATCTACTTACAGTTATAGATTTTTTAAATTAGTACTGCTAATAAATGCTACTTGCAGAGCAGTTATTTAACTTTTTTTACGGTGCATGTAAGGAATTAAGGACGCGCGTTTTATATTAGCATGATCAGCAGATGATTACATCTGATTTAATTTGTTTTTATTATTTCAGGTCCCAAACAGAAACAAACTGGGAATCTTGCCTACACCAAAATTATATACCTAGCCGTTTCCAATTCACTTCAAAGGGAGGAAAATTATGTAAAACTGCCTGCTATTTGCTGAAAACCGCCAAAGATTAAATTATAACTGTAACAACTTAATATATACTATTTCTAGTATTTTTAATATATTTTTTAATTAATATCCGACATATAAGAACACTTTGTATGCTTTTAATTCAGTTGATTTATCGTTTATAATATGATCGACCTAATTAAAAGCACACAAAGTGTTCTTACATGTATGTCTAAATTTATTTTAATTAACTAAAACAACAACCCCCTTCCCTGCACCCCTCTCTTCCATTAGTATTTCTTCCTCCGTCTACCAGAGGCGCCCTTGTATAATAAAATTGAAATGTATTATAAGTTGCCTATCTATTTAATAGTATAAGTCTTTTATCTATGGTTTTAGCTTAAGTCCTAAAATCCAAAACGCGTTTCTATGGAAATACATATATGCTTTGAGTCTTTGATAGATATTTATCCATATAATTTTAATTAATATAATATTTTTTGCTGTTTTAAAATATTAAAGAAGTACAAAATTCATTTAGTTCAATGCAACAGTAAGAGTGATGATAGTTATGGGAAAATTGATATTTTAACAACAGCAAAGAAGATGACGTTAACCAAATTTAATAATAACCATCTAATCATTAACAAAGAACATGTCCCAAAGAATGAAATCGAAATGATATAACCATAGAACCGCCTTTTGATTTTTAAGACTTTGAAAAAATTCAACCATATTTTCATGTTCTTTTTAATATTCTCTAAAACGGTATGGAAATTTGTAAAATATAAACGGTATTAACCATTTTAGAACAAGCAAAAATTTTGATGAAGAATGCAATTTTCTCCAAATGTCACTAATAAAAAAAGTGTTTCCTCTTGTAAAGACAATCCGGGGACATATTTTATAATGAATATTAATTTATGATACACATTTTTTTTACAATTCTACATTATGCATTTTTCAAAAAAATTAAATATAATCTAAAATATGTTTGAAAAAAAAATCTTGTTAGTGCTCCTAAGCGTGTTCTTTTCCTCTTGATTACCTATTTTGCGCTGACGTTGTAATATAAAATGGTACTTTTATGGCGCACTGCTTTTTTACTTAGCGTAATAAAAGAGACGTTCTAATGAAAACACATTGCTGAGTTTTATTTATAAAATTAACCCCGGACCAATAGTTAAGGTTTATTGCGCCCAGGAATAAGAAAGAGTAACAATATAAATGCGAAAATAAAGAGACTGGATGAAAAAGTTATTCATTTTAAGTATT
The DNA here is from genome assembly GCF_002938485.1 of Sitophilus oryzae. NCBI lineage: Eukaryota > Metazoa > Arthropoda > Insecta > Coleoptera > Curculionidae > Sitophilus > Sitophilus oryzae. The sequence goes on from NW_022147211.1 coordinate 184,837, forward strand.
TGTTTAGTATAAAGACAATAATTATATTGTACAGGGTTTCCCATTTTTGTGTGTAATTTAAGTATCGCCGAATTTGTAAAAATTCGGCCTACAGCAATTTTTATACAAATTAGTGTATGGTTTTATTTGGATTATTGATATAGTCATTATTCATCTCCACACTCTACACTGAAAATAAACGACAGAAAAATGTAAATAAATGATGTGTTTGGCATATTTTTATTTTTCGTAAATAAGTATTGTTTGTTCAAAATAAATTTTGTTTACTTTAAGTAAACTGACTTGATTGTTATTTTCCTCATATTTGTTTGATATTTTCTATAATTAATTAAATAACTATTTATTTATCAAACATCATTCTACATATTTCGTAATTTTTATTTTTGTCAAAAAATACCTTATTGACATTAAATAACTTTTTATTCATGTCCGGGTGTACGTGCGAAAATTGAGGGGTAGGGTTGACCTGCCTTCTCGAATTATTTCATCATCCGTATTCCTTTACCGGTTCGCGTCGGAGACTCTAGTGTCTAGTGCGTGATGTATGCGACTGTCCTTGTGATTTGAAACCACTAATTTTCCAGATAATATGAATTCAACCGCAGATTGTCTCTGTGTATTCTAAATTTTCCTGCTTTCGATTGTCTGTTTAGTGAGTGCCTTTGGACGATTGAAGGCGTTTTTTAAATCCATCAGGTTCCATCAAGAAGATTCGTTATTAGAAACAGTAGGATATAGTTTTAAGGCACAAGCGTTTGAGGTTTCTAACCCAAATAGTACAAAGTATGTACGTCTTTATCCTTTTGACAAAGAAGTTTGTCCAGTTCCGTTTAATATTCATTACACGGGGGATGGTAAAAGCGTTGTAAGTACCATTTCCTGATGTTTATCTGAATATTTATTATTAGGTATAGGTATTTATCATGTTATTTGATGTTAGGTGAAACACAATATTTTAAGAAAAAAACATGTTTTGTTTTATATGGACCCTTCAATAGTGCATCTGTGTGCACATGTCATAGTGATAATATCTTTCAATAAATATATACTTAGTAAATGTTATTGTTTTTTTTTTAATTAGTTAGGACCATAAAAATAGTGGTATATACGAGAATCTGAAGAAAACTGTACAGGGTTTTCTTTTATATTTTGCACTCTATCTAGATACCTTATTTTTAAAGCTATGAAAATCTTGAAATACAAAAGTGGAAGGATTTTTTCCATATCATTATTATTATGTTTTAAATATATCACAAAAAAACAACTCATCGGAAAACTGAAAAAAAATAATCAAAGTTGTGTTTTTGAATTAAACAGTCTGTCTATTATTATAGATAAAATAAAAGTCCTCTTCGCTATTATTATACAGGGTATTTTAATAAAAATACATAAAACTTTGATTTTTTTTCCACTTTCCGATGTGCATTTATTTTTTCTGATAGATTCAAAAGATGCTATGGAAAAAATCATTCAACTTTTATATTTGAAGTTCTTTACTAGCTTCAAAAATAAGGTCTCTATAGAGGGTGTCAAATATAAAAGAAAACCCTGTACACATTTTATTTTGAGTCAAACAAATCATTTTGGTTAATCCAAACAAATAGGTATTTTGGAATAAAAAAACGTCAAAACAAGTCAAACAACTTGCGTATTCAGGTAAATTGAAAAAGTATTTGGTTTTAAATTACTATTCCTTTGAAGCAAACGTAATTTATTTTGTAAAGACATAATCTTTTATTTACAGAGAATAATTAGATGCTGCACGTTAAACAAATTTTTACATAATACAAAGACCTTGCTAGGGTCAAGAAACAAACTGATTTCTTTGGTGGAAATAAAAATATTGTTTATTAAATAATTATATTTTTGACTTAAACAAAAATTTTTAGCAAAGTTCAAATATTTTTTCAAATAATATAAAACAAATATTTATTCCGCTTATAGGAAACAAATATTTATTTTGCTGCACTCCATTTTTATTCAGGTTAAATAGCTTCTTTTTTCAGTGTACTCCATGTCGCAACTCGTCCTTTGTCTTCCTGTTCTTCGGTGTTCTGACAGGTTCCAATTTAGAATTCCTTTGCGCTATCTAGTATTCTCCATTCTGCAAATATGCCCTTACCATCTTTATTTTTTTGCTTCGATGTCATCTATAATACTTGTTCCTATGTTCAGTCTATCCCTTATGTGCCCGTTTCTTACTGTGTCAAGTAGAGTTAATTTACCACCATCTTCTCCAATAGTCCATTTCCATTGCAAACAATCTCCTTTTTTAATGTGTTCTGTTTCTTGTCTCCCAAACCTGACCCATATATCACAATACATTCTACAATCATTTTATATACTATAATTTTGTTAGTATCTTTTATGTGGTTGCTCAACAGAACGGAATTAAGCTGTTTAGTTACACCCTTGATTTATTCTGCTTTGGGTACTTGACCCATCACTAGTGATTATTGAGCCGAAATATGTGTATGACTTTGAACACCTTTTTTCTAAATGAAGATTTCTTTGTATATTTCCAGCTAAGATATATTCAGTTTTATCAGTGTTTATGGTTAGGCCCCATTTGCCATACTCTTCGTCTAGTTTTCAAAGCGTATTATCCACATCATCTTCATCCTCGGCAATAATAACTTTGTCAACAGCGAAATTTAATGTAAAATTTATTTATTTTAATTTATATAGTTTAATTATATTTTTAAATTCAATTAATAACAATAATTTTGGGATACGTGATTTCATTTTTTTTCAGTGTTAATATTGAATAGGTTTTTGAACGGTTAATTTGTGGTTGGGTTTAGTTTTTAGATGGGAACTACATTCCTATTCAAATTTGACTAAATATTGTTCTGTAGAAAATCAATAGGTAGTTTAAATGAATGTAACTTGATACTATCACGGCGTATTATCTATTACATAAGCTTACTTCTCTTTAAAATAGTCTATTGAATAGTGAAAGCAGACAGATGCGTCTAGAGAAGGTACCTTTCACCATAAAAGTTGGTGAATAGTATCTGATACATTTTCAAAAATAATAATTGTTACATATGTCATAGTTTCTCTTTTCGATATGTTCAGGAAAAAGGGATAAAATTAATATGAAAGCATTTTATAGCGAGTTTCCCCCGGAACTCATCATTTCCCTAAAAATCATTGATTGTTTCAAATTGATCACCGTACACCGTATACATCAATGTATTAGTTCTACATTTAAATTGTCCACATAATTCTAATATTATCTTATATTTCAATGCCTTATACCTAGGTTTAAGGAAAATGTTATGTTGACTAAGTCAAAAATGCCATTGGAAGAGTGGTATCAAGAGAGACTCAATTAAGATTTTTTAGAATTGATAATTTTGAATGTGTTTATGTTGCTTTAATTTTGAAAAAGTCTTGCTTAAAAAGTAACATATTTTAAATTTTAATATGCCTGGCTCTACTCTAATATGTCTAAAATATAGGTAAATTTGCATAAACTTACCTATATCAATATGATAAGAAAATCTAGGGCTGCCGTGCCTGCTTGTTCTTTTTTTTCACAACAAGGGGCCGTCCTCTGCCGGAGACACTGCGACCTGTGAGGCCTATTGCGATTGTCCCCTTTCTATATCTGCACCCATTCTCCTATCCTTGTACCCTGCACTAACTTATGCAGGTCATTCATAGGATGGGAGCATAGTTCCTCCGGTTCTAGCCTAACTTTGCCAAATAAAAAAGTGTCAAGTGTCTCCGCTGTTTCAGGATCTTTATCGCAGAGTCTGCAGCAAAGACTTCCTTGATACAGGTTGACCTTGTGTCCTGTCAAGAGGCCTGTTGTAATCCGACCTTTATTCCTGCTAAGCATAAGCAATTCTTTTGCGGTATTTGAGCTAGGTCCTTGGATTAAAGCCTTGCCTGTGCCCCTGTCTGTTTCTCCAGTGGCTTTTCCCTGACCCAGAGTTTTAGTGCACTACGGGCCATACATTTGGGTATTCCCAGTACTGACTCTGGACCAAGATAGGACGCCGATGATCCTTGCCTAGCTAACTCATCGGCTTCTTCGTTGCGTGGGATGCCGCTGTGGCCCGGCACCCAGAATAATTTAATTCTGTTCCTTCGAGCCAGAGCTGCTAGTTCACCTGGCATTCCCAGACGAGTCTCGACGATACCTTTGGGCTCATAAGCGCCCCAAGTGCCGCCTGACTGTCTGAGTATATATTGATGAGCTTACCTGAATAAGCTCTTCTATTGTGTTCTCTCGCATATTTGTAGAATGGCGAAGATTTCTATCTGGAATACGGTTGAGTGTTTACCCAAGGAAAAGGATAAGCTTACCCTTAGTCTTTCCCCAAATACTCCAGCTCCTGTTCCTTCAACGGTCTTTGACCCGTCTGTATACCAGGTTAGTCCATCCTGAGGGAATGTTATATCTGTCCACATTCCTCGGTCCATTCTGTTCACCTCGAATGGTTTGTGGTAGTGATAAAGAGGGGTCATTTGGTCCGATCTCATTTGAAGTAGAGGTCCCCTGATAGAATCTCCCATCTTTAAGTGTCCTGTTTCTGTCCTATTTCCCAGAGACAAGACACTTTGTTGTAGATAGAGTCCCATTCTTGCCTCCGCCTGGATCACTATGTGAAAAGGCGGAAGATCCAGAAGCGCTTCCATTAATGCAGTGGGCGTTGATTTCATCGCCCCTGTTATGCTCAGACAAGCAAGTTTTTGCACCTTGCTGAGGCTGAGCATTGTTGTTTGTTGCATTACCTTAGGCCACTATACCAAGGATGCATATGTTACTGAAGGCCTCACCACTCCAGTGTATAGCCAGTGCAAGATCTATGGTCTGAGGCCCCAGATTTTTCCATGAAGTCGACTGACTACCGCTAGTGTAGTCACCGCCCTCCTTGTGACATTTTTCAAATGTCGGTTCCAGGTTAATTTGGTATCAAGCGTGATTCCTAGATACTTGACCTCCCCCGAGAGAGGAATCTCATCACCGCACCGAGTCTTAGAGGTCCTAGTCCCTCAAAAATTCTACGCTTGGTGAAGGCCGGCTTGTTTTACAGGGCATAGAGACACGTGCCTACCAAACAGAAAAGATATGAGGAAAGCGGTAAGAAAATAATTGATTGAAAATCTTTGATTTTTCTCGATCCTAAGAAAAGTATTCGGGTGTCTTAGACCTTTGGAGTCTTCCAAGTTGTTGAGTTCTGCTTTAAGTTGAATTCAACTTGAGAAGCAGAACGACTCTTGAATTGATAGTTATTGATTGCTCTTAAGGCTGCTTTACTATCGGATAAGATGGTTATTTCTTTTTTCCGATCGATTCTTTTTGAGAGAAGTACACATCTTTCGATAGCGAAGATTTCTGCTGAAGGATGTTGAGATAGGGTGCCTATTGGTTCGGAGAATTTAGTATTTATTTTTCGACCCAACTACTCTTATACCTGTCCCTGTTTTAGTGTTGGAAGTATCAGTATACCACGTTATGGTACGAAAGAATAGGCATCCTAAAAAGAATTAGTTGCTAATTTTAAAATTAAAAGTATCTTCTTTGAAGTCGTCATAAAAGGGTCATTACATATACACATTCCCTCTACATAATATATCAGTATAAAATATATTTGTTTTTGATATTTGCCAATCGTTGTTTGTAAACAAAAACTTCAGAAAGGAATCGAGCGGTGTTTGGAATCAATTTTCTTTTCACATGAACGATTTTTCTGACACGTTCTTCCTTTCTCTTTCCATATCATAAGGCGTTTTGTATACGATTTTATGGACATTTTTAATTAAACATAGGGAAAGTCAAATGCTTCAGAATTCTTAATATTAGCTATAAATTAGGTTCTTAACCCAGTATTTTAATTAATATATTCTTTAAAAATAAAAAATGGATAAAAAGAGAGTTTTAATATGTATCCGATTTAAGTACTGTGTAATCGTTAGTCCTCTTGTTAATACTAATAAAAATAATCTCTATAGCTTTGTGAAAATATATTGAGAATATTATACATGCGCCAAAATAATATAATTGAACAAAATACAGAAAAATAATAAAAAAACGAATAAAAAATATATTTAAATATATAAATATTGACAATATCAATTAAAGCCTAAAAGACATTTATCTATTAGTAGGTACATGATCCGGCTGTAGGATTATTCCGCTCATCGTATTTTAATCAAAACCTAATTTTTACGTATATTTATGAAGCAGAACACACTTTCAACAGGGTGCCTATCAAAGAGTTGCCGCAACTATGTTTAATTAATGCCGGGTCCAGACCAAGGTGACAAAAAGTAAACACGATTTTGAGACAAAAACAAGACAAACTTGTCACAAATTGTCCACACCGCAATGACAAAAGTACAACAAAGTCAAAAGTTTAGTTGTTACGAATGAGTTTTATTAACCATGTGTGATTTCACTGATCTCCTACTGTTGGCAGCACACGCCATCAACACTGCGCCGACATCTTGTCGCAAAATAGCAAAATATACGAACAAAACATAGACAGTTTGATCTTTACCGACTCGTGCCACAGTACTGTTTGGAAGAATGGTCACAGTTTTGTCTTGGGTGCTATTTGTCCTTGTATTCTTTAGTCATTGCTATATACTCACTTTTTTGTACGTATACGCTTGAATACGAATACGCTTGAATACGAATATTTCTAACCGAAAATTAAATTGTCACAATCTTATTTTCAGTTCGATTTGAGAAGTATTACTTATCGATCAATATTTTTTAGCAATCTATATGCCAACTTAGGCGTGCAAAGAATACATAAAGCAGCGAATATAATATGAACAAAATATTCGTTAAACATGAAGGAAAATATCTTGTGTAATATGTATTTATATTTACTTCAACATAATTCAACGAACTATAGCCAGATCTCTTCCCTACGCAGAAAGTATCCCCATCCAATCATTAAATGTGCCATAACGGTGTTCATAATGTGCAAATAAAAGTAACCTTTACATGGAAAATAATAATTAAACTTAACTTTGATACATATCCCTTGCAGATAATGAGCTGACGTTATAACAAGGAAAGTGTAAAAGAAATTATCGTTGTTCACATAGTTTCCTTAAATAAAGCAGCTATTACTATCATTATAACTGAAAGGGCGTAGAAAATTAGTAAGATTATCTCGACTGGCTTAATTAAAAAAGTAATGATAATGAAGTCGGGCTTAGCTGTGTGTAAATCGAGCAACAATACGCGGACGTTCGAAATCCGGCGTGGAATATATACGGTAAATGTATTTTTAAGAATTTTCCAGGGTGTTTAAATGTTTAATAAAGACGTATTATTAAAAGGGTTGCGCTGACTAATAACGAGTTAATTAAGTATATTTATTTTGTAATTACGAAAGCTTTATTACACGATTATAACGGATAATCTGCCTTCCTTAATATATTAAAGATTACTTATTTAAACATACTATCATAAAAAACGGTGCCGTAAAATAGCGGACATAATTTGGAGGCCTTTTTGTCAACGTGTAGTACGTAATCTTTATAAAAGAGTATACCATTAATTAAATATAACACCATTATTTCCGCCCATATACTAATTAATTACATACTTAATTGTGTTCGTTAATTAATTATTATAAATAAATGTGGATTTGAGTCAGAAATCAATATAATAATAAGTATCAAATTAAAGTCTCTGTTGTTATAAATAAGCATTTATTAAAAAATGAAATATCATTTTAAGGTGTTACTTTTTATCACACTATCTAATGCCCATACAAAATTCAGTTTTTTAGTATTTGGAGCAATTATTATTAATCAACGCAAACAGTCAGTTAATGTAGTTTGAATACGGCATCATATTAATTGGTCCTCTTTAACAAATATTTAAACAGTTTTTTTTTTATTTTTTAATGAAATAAACGAATTATATCGACAATATTAGTATCTGTACTCTTTAAAAATTTGGTACATCTTTAAAAATGACCTAAAATGTCAATAGTCCATGGGTATATTGATAAATAAGTTCTAAATTACAAGAAAATGCATTTTCTACGGAAACTTAAAGAGATAGGTAAAAAATGGTTTAATATAATTTGATAGACAATTAAATTGTGCATCTGATTCTAGTAAAATATACAGGGTGTTCCATTTAAATTAAACAAGTTATTGCCGTTTGAAGCTAATAATTATTTAAAATAAATTTTTAGACACTCTGTATAAGGTAGTATTATTTTTATTATTACTACACAATAACTGATCACTAAATAAACTTCAGTAAATATTTAGTATCAAAAATTTTGATACCCTTGGAGAAATGAAGCCTTAAAATTTTTACTGCAATTTCACAAAATTGAAAATATTTCAAAAACGGTAAGTATAATAAATCTTAATCAAATTTACCTTTATTTTAATCGTAGAAACTAAAAATGTAATAATATACAGGGTGTTCCATTTAAAAAAATACAACTTTGATATTTTTTACTTATTTGGGACACTCTGTATCTTGTAAAATTATTTTTAAATTGTACCTCTAATAGTCCTTCATCGAACCCAAAACTTACAATTTGTAAAAATCTCATCGTTTAGCTACAATACTCCGTGTGTATGTGGTGAACAACCCTGTATATTCTTATAGTATGTAGTATTCGATTAAGTTGAAGAGTTCATATTTTGGCCAACTGTATAACAAACAATTTAAATGAAACGAAGATTAAAAGTATTTTTATTGTGATTACCTTGGATGTGCCCGACCGAAACAATATTTTGGGAAATTTGAGGAGAATAGGTTATGTAAATGAAACGCTAAATTTGGAAATAATTACGCTAAATTTGTAAATAGTTTATAAAATAACGGGTCGGTCAAGTTTGCCCCTCGTACTAGAGGAAATTCAAAAATAGATATACCACTATTTTGCACACATTTTGTACAATTTTGCACATCGTAAATGATATTTTGCACACTTAGCTAAGAGAAACCAGAGCCATACATACATACATACATACACACATAGCCAGAAACCAGAGCCGCTGTTTAAACGGGGGGCAAACTTGCCCGTTTCCTTCCCCCGTCTGTTACGAAATTGATTTATTTCTATGTACATCGATTCGGCTAATTTTGCACAATTTTGCACACCCTCCTGACAAAAGTTATAAAGGGTTAAAAATTTGAATTTCCCCCCACCCCGATCTGTGACTAAATTGATTTTTGTTTATATCAAACGAATCGGGATATATGGAATAATTTTGCACAACTATTTTCGAATTTTGTACTCTCCTGACAAAAATTATAAGGGTTTTAATATTTGAAATTTGTCCTATTGTGTGTGAAGTGTCCCATTTAAAAAAAAAACATAAGTATGAGTCATATTTCGAAAATAATAGATCTCAGCGACGTGAAAAACTGTACGGAACTCAGATTTCACCTTTTCGATAAGTTATAGGATAACCGAGATATGAGGGGTGTCGAAAAATGCAAAATTTTCAAATTTGCCCGGTATTTCAGGAAGTAAGAGACTAGGACAAAGTAGAAGTAAGACAAGTAGAAGTAAGAGGCTAGGACAAATCTGTGTAGAATCTCTAGTTTCATAAATGTTCTTCTCTGCAAGCTATAAATTATCGAAAAGGTGAAATCTAAGATCCGTACAGTTTTTCACGTCGCTGAGATCTATCATTTTCCAAATATCACTTAAACTTATGTTTTTTTTAATAAATTTTAACACTTCACACACAATGGGACAAATTTCAAATATTCAAATCCTTATAACTTTTGTTAGGAGAGTGTACAGAATTCGGAAACAGCTGTGTATGTGTGACCATATTTGTGACACCTTGTGTGTGCAGTAGTAGTATTTGTGGCATACGTCTCAATTATGGTATACATACACGCGTATACCACAATTTTCTGATAGCAAATTCGATATCCTCGGGTCAAAATTAGTCTGGTCGGCTAGATCCGAAAAATTACGTGTGTAAGTTTCCACAAATCATAATATTTATTGGTATCATACACTTTCAGAATTGTGGTAACCCAAATTTCCCTGTATCGCAGCGCCATCTACATTTTTATACACACTCATATTTGTGGTAAATCCGGCGTTTAGATGCGTACATTCCCGAAACGTACCGATTCAGAATACACACCATATTTAATTTCTATTCTTTTATGTTTTCTGTTGCGTTCCAAATTTTTGGCAAAGATTTGGGAATCTACAGGGTGGCGCTCTCACGCCGCGCGGAGGCTCTAAGGAGAACGACAGCTTCATTGAAATGAAATTTTGTGAGCATATGTAGTTTTAATTCAGAGCAATTTTTTAAAAATATAGAGACTTCTACAGGGTGTCCCCAAAAAAAGTTACATATCAAAGTTGTATTTTTGTAATGTATTATATATGTATGTACCCTATATATTAATCGATTTTCGATTCTGGGAGAAAAATAGCAGTGAGTTTTATAAGAGAAGTATATGACTAAATGTAAGGTTTTTGACATATTTAACATTTTCTAGAAATAAAGAACAATTTTTTTAATTACAATAAAAGCTACCAAATTGAATTTACCTGGTATAGCCTAATATATAGTTAAATTAACTATTGTACTTTAAATCAAATTAAAACTTGATCCAAAAGTTATACAGGGTGAGACAAAATTAATATTGAACACTGGACACCTTTAAAAGAATGTTACTCTTTTTATTTTAAATGGAACACCTAATGTATTATTCAGATATTCAATGGAGAATTCATGTCTCTTCAAAATACTATTATTAAGGTTTACCCGTCAAACAAAGATTTTCCTATATTTCATTTACATGATTTGATCTAAGTAGATTCCTTTATTATTTAGGTAGGCTGAAGCCACCTAGATAAAATCTAGGTGGCTCTGATATGTCTGACGTTACTTCAACATAGCAACATAGCTGTCTAATTAATCAAACTTTAACAACTAGTTATCATTTTGTGTCAGTTAAAACAAAAAAAATTTCTCAAATTTGCCGAAAATGCAAACTTCTATCCTACATCAGAAAGAATTGATATCATTCTATTAGTTGGTGTTGTTAAGTTAGGTTGTATTTGCAGTGTGCATACACCACCAATATAATACTTAAATGTTTCTGACTTTATCAAGTCTGGTTTTTTTATGGGGATATGTTAAAACAGTGTTTACAAAACTTGACCAACTATTGTCGACAACATGAGAGAAATCATTGTAGCTGCTCTTCTAGGCAGAACTCCACATATGCCTTTAAATGAAAAGATCCTTTTGAAAAGACAATTATATTATGCAGTTAGTAGTATGCAAACAGGAAAGGGCGCATTTTGAGCATTTGATTTCATTTTTGTCATGGCTAATTATAGTTTTATGTCTAGTTTTAATTCTGCCATAATTAAATATGTTTAAACGTGTATCTTTTTTATTACTGTTGAGTATTTTACTCTACAATCATTAATTTTTGTTAAATTAACAAAAGGTAGTATCACACAGCCACCCTCTAGATTTCTCCAAATAATAAAGATTTACTGACGTAAAATCATAAAAATAAAATATCTAAGAAAATCTTTGTTTAAGGGGTTGGCAACCTTACAATATTTTTGTATATACAAATTCCCAAACTGAACACCGGTAAATATGCTGGATGCGTTTCCTTTTAAAATAAAGGGAGTAACTTGCTTTTAAAGGACTAATGTTCCATATTAATTTGGCTTCACTGTATAACTTTTCGAGTCAAATTTCAATTTGGTTTAAAATATCAGGCTATACAAGATCAACTAAAATTTAGGTAGCTGTTATCGAAATTTAAAAAAAAAAAAAAATTTTCAAAAAAATGTGAAATATGTCAAAATCCTTAGATTCTTTAATAAACTCACATTTATTTTTATTTGCTGTGAATCCAAAATCAATTAATATATAGGTAGCCCTTAAAGTTAGAAAAAAAAATGTGAAATAAAATCCTTAGATTCTTTAATGAAACTCACATTTATTTTTTTATTTGCTAGAATCCAGAAAACAATTAATATATAGGGTGTTCCGTTAGAAAAAACATAACTTGATGCCAAAATGTCATTTCGATATAAACTACCGTTCTCCTTGGAGCTTCCGCGGCGTATGAGAGGAGCCATCCTGTATAAGGTAGATTTTCAATCATTTAGCTGCGCATGGACAAACACGAATGCATTTTTTAAATGGAGCACCCTCGTATTTTGATGGTATTATGATTTTAATTAAAAATAAGTATTATTCATTTAGCTTAATATTGTGAATAATTGTACTGTTTTTAATTAATTACATTTGAAAATTGACATTTCCAGATTTTGAAAAGCAGTTCATGTGCCTTATGAAAGACTTTAAATAATGATATAAGAACATAGACACAACCTGGTTTAGTTGTTAATATTTAATGGTATAGACAAATCTAAAAAATACTAAAAAATATAATTTTCAAAACATAAATAATTCAAAAAGTAATTGAATCAGTGTATGGTACGTTAAATGAAAATTACAAAAAAATTTGATTAGAATCAAATCAAAATTTTCTTTATAATCAATATCTGCTATGAGTTTCTCCATTTAAAACAATTCAATTTTGATCGGTTTTATCTTGTCTTTCAGGTACTACTTTGTATAAATATAAATGCGCCAAAAAAAAACTATATAATAAATCCTAGAATATTTAATAAAAAATATATATAGGGTGCTTCTTAATGATATAGTTGGGTTCACGAGGAAAATTATTGGTTAATTTTAAGAAAAAATACAGGAAACTAGGTTCCTAAACCTATCAGCTTAATAACTGAGATACAGAGTAGACAAGGTTCCTAGAATCGTTTTAGCGGAAAATTAACTCAAGAGTCGCTTCTAAATCTCATTGAGGAACACCCTTATATCATAATATTTTGTTTAGAGGAGTTGTCTTTTACAAGAGAGAAACTTTTTATTATTGATACTTTTGAAAACGCATTCGTCATAAAAATTTTTGCTTGTTCTAAAATGCCTAATACCTGCTTTATACTTTTCCAAATTTCCATACCGTTTTAGAGAAAATTAAAAAACTGAAAAATATGGTTGGAATTTTTTTGAAAGTCTTTAAAAATCAAATGCGTTTCTATGGTTTCGTTACTTGTTGTTATTGATAGAATTTTAATTAACGTCATATTTTTTGCGTTTTAAAATGATAAAGAAACACAAAATTTATTTAGTTGAATGCTACGGAAAGGATGATAATGGTTATCAGAAAATGTGATACCTTAACAATAGCGAAACATATGTCATTAACCAAAATTAATAATACCCATCTATCAAAGAATGAAATCTAAATTATATTACCATAAAAACTCGGTTTTATTTTTAGGGCTTAGAAAAATCAACGATATTTTCATGTTTATCATTTTCAAACGGGATTATCCATTTTAGAACAAGCAAAAATTTTTATTAAGAATGCATTTTTCTCAAAATATTAATAATAAATATGTTTTTCCTCTTGTAAAGCCAATCCGAGACATACTGTATATTAGTTATATATTATTACCATAACATATTAAAATGTACCGAGAGGAAAATCCCGAACATATTCTAAATGATATGATAGTCGGTCGCTTAGGGTTACCAAACCGGGTGCCCGGTGCATATTTATCCCCGAAATACCGATATTAAATCCCAGGATTCCGAAAATGTCGAAAAATTTTAATGCCCAATCTAAAATGATTCGAGTTAGTCTTTCAAATATCATATTTATTTATACTAACAGCGCTTTTAGATGGAGCGGAGCGTCCGCGCGTACCGTCCGCGTGTTCCACTAGTGCAAATGAACAGTTTTACACGGGTCGCGCGTATGTTCGTCCGGATGAGTTCGTCGACGGCTATCTTATCTTGAAAAAATATCCGTGCGGACGCTTCGCGCGTACGGTCGCGTTGAGTCCTGAAAGCGCTGTTACAGCGTTTTCAGATAGAGCGAAGCGTCCGCGCGTACCGTCCGCGAGTTCCATTACAGGGCTTTCAGATGGAGCGATGGTCCGCGCGGACCGTCCACCAGTTCCATGAATTTAAATGAACATAATTTCACATGGATAGCATATGTTCCGTCCGGATGAGCTATATCGAAAAAACACGACGGAGGGACGGTCCGCTCCATCTGAAAGCGTTGTAAGCCGAACGTCAATATCTAAGTGTTATATTTCCGTGTTTGCTATATTATTTTGCAACAAGAATTTTATTTTTACTAATTACATATGGAAAATTACTTTGTTTATTCTATTTTAATAAAAGCTCTTCCTCATTTTCTTTTTGATATATTATGTAGCTGCATTTTATTAAATATTTCTTTAGATTAAATTTCTCATTCTGATCCCTGCGATTCCGAGATTATAGGTTCTTATTCCGGGATTTTAAATAATTGGAAACCCTACTTACACTGAGTGAAAGTTTTTTTATATCGTTAGTTGTATTGGCTAAATATTTGTGAACAATGAGTTAGAAATACCGTTTGATCGAAAGAAACGGCGTCATAGATGCCTGGGGAATGATACAGTTGCTTAAGTTTCGCGAGGCCGAATCTCTAGACGCCAGTTTCTAAAATTCATAAAACTTATCAAAAATTAATACTAATTTTCTAACATCTAAAAAATGATTGAATGTTTCCAGACTCACAAATCTACTTCCAAAAAAGTATTTTTTTTTTTTCGAATTTTAAATTACATTATTAAAAATAATTTTACTAATATAAAAAATAAATTACAACGTTCTTAAAGTCAATTGGCAGTAAGCGCCATGAAAAAATAGAGAATAGTACGGGGCAAGTAAATGGAGATCTAGGGCTTGATCTCGCTCATAATAATAATTATTGATTGTCATTCCCCGGTCAGTCTTTGACACCGTTTTTTCTTTTCGATCGTATGGTACGTTATGATTTTTTTTCTGATAAATATGTGATAAATATAATATAGCTGCTTGAACGAAAATATTGATTCCAAATAGCAATATGTAGCATCCACAAACATTAATTCTGAATCAGCGTAGCTACACGGAAATTACTAAAATTTATATTGTGTTGTTAATTGATAATTACTCACATTCGACAATAGTTGTGAGTCCTTTTCACAGGAAGTTGAAATTTGTATATTTGTGGTATCTATATTACACACTTTTATGGTGCAAGGTATTTGTGGTAGCACAAATACACATTCTAAAATTATAATATTTGTGGAACAGGTTTCCACAATTAATAAATGCCAATAACTTTCTTACGGTGGAGTGTATAGACATATAAATTATATTTTTAGGTCGTGGACAGCGAGTTCGTATCATTTCGTACAAAAATAGAGATGCTACCACAAATGTCTTTACTGCACGGTTGTCACAAATATGGTCATACGTGTATAGGTGTGCAAAATTGTGCAAAATTAGCCGATTAGTTTGATACAAACAAAATTCAATTTCGTAGCTGATGGAGGGAAATTGCAAATTTTCAAACCATCATAACTTTAATCAGGATGGTGTGCGAAATTCAAAAACAGGTGTGCAAAATTGTGCAAAATTAGCCGATTGGTTTGATATAAACAAAATTCAATTTCATAGCTGATGGGGGGAAATTGCAAATTTTCAAGCCCCCATAACTTTAATCAGGATGGTGTGCAAAATTCAAAAACAAGTGTGCAAAATTGTGCAAAATTATCCGATTCGTTTGACATAAACAAAATTCAATTTCAGATCACAGATCGAGGGAAATTTCAAATTTTTAACCCGTTATAACTTTCGTCAGGAGGGTGTTACGGGCGAGAATTAAGGGGCTCAGTTCATTAGGGTGAGTTAATGTATCAGGACTGTGGGCACTCACCTTTATTCCCGTTCTGGACTCGTACCTGTTGATTTTTTGCTTGAACAAAACACTTGAGGATAGCGCGCGCTTGGAGGTGTACACTGTGTACTCGGCCGATCTTGTCACTCTGCGTACTCAACTCCGGCTACATACCCACTAAGGTTTTTCGGGTAGAGGATGGGAGGAAGGGATAGAATCCAACAGGAGGGTGTGCAAAATTTCAAAATAGGTGTGCAAAATTGTGCAAAATTAGCCGAATAAATGTACACAGAAATAAATCAATTTTATAACAGACGGGGGCGAATGGGCAAGTTTGCCCCCCGTTTAAAAAACGGCTCTTTTTTCTCTTAGGTAAGTGTGCAAAACTCGTGTGCCGTACCCTGCCTGGAATTCACAAATAAAAGAGCACGGCAGAGAAAACCTTGATCACTATTCCCAACTATGCTGCTCTGAACTTTAATAAAAGAGAAATAAAAACAATACAAAAACTGTACTCATACCAATGTTGGTAGTTTAATAAATTCAAAACATGCCACATTTACTACATTCAAAACGTAAGAGGTTTTTGTTAGTTTAATGGGTCCCCACCCGTAGGTACTAATGCCCTGTATGCAGAACTAGAAGCTAAATTTGAAGGTTTGGTGCAAATCTCTTTAGATTATAAGTTATTCTATTTACTGTTTTTGTTTGCTCTTTTGTGAGCTAAGATAGTAAGTGTTAACTAACCTAACCAACATCGGCACAAATGGACAGTAAAGGCATAGTATAAGGAAACTAGTAGTTTTACTCCTTGTCAAATCCTTTGTTCTTTTTCTGCCACTTTATATGACCTTGTTCTCGCCTCCCGTGACCACTGACGTAGCTGTATAGTCGTGGTCTATTAACTAGGCAAAGTATAGTCGTGGCACTCGCCATAGTTTCTCAGATATGTATTTAGGAAAATATGAGTTCACAATAAAAATAAATAAAAAAAATTGATCATCGAGTAAAAACATGCTTGAAAACAGAATATTTTCACATTTCGCTTAGGTAAAAATTCTTCTGTATCTGAAAATCTTCTGATTAGAAGAAATGCGGAAAAAATATATGATGACATATGTATTTTTTATATTATTATCTATTTCTTGTGAGATTTCTACAACTTTTTTTTATTTAAAACAAGTTTAATTTTTCTGTACATAACCACCCGGCATAAAATTCTGCATATAGTACATTGTCTTTATTTAAAGCACACTATGGTGTGGCCATTCTATTTCTTATTTACTAAAACTTTGGTTAAAAACATTATATACGAAAGGTGGTAAAAAACTAGAGTGAATATAATTTTATTAATATTTAGCTATGTTTTCTTAAACACGAATGATACCAGAATAAATTCGTGTAGAAAAATTTACTTTATCGTATACAGGATATTTTTTATGGCGTACGAACCAAAATAGCATCAATGCGTCTCGAACGGCAGTTAAAAAAGCTATTACTTAACATCTATTATCTCTGTTCGTCGTCTGATCTCTCCCTAGTTTGCGAATAATATTTTAAAAGTCAATAATTTTATTTATGTATACAGTGTATTAAAACTGAATATTTTGAATTATGTTTTTTATTTTATTATAATATATTTATATTTTAAATTAATTAAATTATATTTTAAATAGGCGGTTCATCTCAGCATAATGGAAGTCATCCGTTTTTTACATGCCACCGAATAGTTATAAACACTTAACGGTTCGACAAGTGGTCGTATTGGCCACTTAACCAACAATCTGAGAGCACACCCCGATGCCGATTTGCAAGTCGGTATACGCTTTTTGTGGTGTAGCTCGCCATAAAATTATTCCCGCTCTTTTGCGGTACCGCTTTGCAGGAATCTGAAGCTTTTGCAAATGAGGGTGTATTTCCCTAAAGCGTTTGACCAGAAAATACGGCCCCGTATTTTTTGAAGCGGTCGCTCTCGGCACTTTGGGATATTATACTAGCACGATTTTTTGGATATTTTTGATACTTTGTCGATTGTGGAAATTACGATCGCTATTATACGGCACCGTTTTGTAGAAGCCTGAAGCTTAAGCAGAGTGTAAATAATCGTGTAAATGAAGTCGACTAGCTGTCTAATGTATA
Source organism: Sitophilus oryzae (assembly GCF_002938485.1). Taxonomy (NCBI): domain Eukaryota; kingdom Metazoa; phylum Arthropoda; class Insecta; order Coleoptera; family Curculionidae; genus Sitophilus; species Sitophilus oryzae. Next base: position 202,739 of record NW_022147211.1, read on the forward strand.
GACTGTAAAATAACTATATATAAATAGACAAATATTTTATTATTTAATTTTCGAAAAACCTTTTAAAACAAAAATGTACAGAAATGGAACGTAATATCTCTTTCATAATTAACATACATGTTCATCATGATTAAATATGAATATGCAAATTATTTTATTAAATAACTTAAAAAAAAACAAACTAAAAATGTGAAATAGATAAAATCTTGAGTAGTCTTTCTTCGCGAATGACATGTATTTTAAACCAAAGAAAAAGTATTGAAACGCCTATTACACAACAAATTTAGAAGCGCAAAAGGTTAATGGAATTATGTAAGGTCGCCACTTTTAACTAATTGATTAAAAACGGTTCTTTGACATCAGGTAATAATAAAATAACAGTGGCTAGAAACGGGGATACATTAGTCTGGAGTTAATTAATGTGATTACGAAATTGGAAAACTTATTGAAGATTTAAACATTTTGTTTATTTATTTAATTCTTAGATAAATATTCTTGATTTTTGAGCCCTTTAGTTAATTAATAATATGTTTTATGATTAACATAAATTAATATTAAATCTATATAACCATGATTTGTGAGAAAGCTAAAAAGATTTTTAGTTTTTATTCCAGCGTCATAGTATACAGTATGTTAAGTTAAAAGAATTATTTCTTCCCTAATTAACGCTAAATCATCAAAACTAGTTACACAAGTAACTAGCGAGCTACCTGAATGAGGCCTGGAAAAACAAGAGAAAATCTGATATAAAATTGGGACAAGCAACATATTTGATATTGAAAAACATTATTACAAGCCATGATCTCGGTCTAAAATCAAGAATGTGCTACGCCAGATCTCATTTAAGATATAGCAATTACCCAATGAATTGAACAAATGCACAATAAACAACAATGCAATTAATGGTTTCTCTAGTGAAGCTCAAAATATTTGCCGCATATACCAGATATTCAAAATACCATTTAATTATTAAAAGTTATAAAACATCGCGAAGAATGGACAGAGCGTAACCACTGTAATAACAAGGCCGGACAGCTGTGACGTAAAAAATCTCGTGACGTCACCAACTGGAGGCTCAACTTTATTTCGTAGCGTTGATAATTACCCGATAAAAGTTCAAATTGTGGATATTTTTTCACTCAGCAGATATATTTCGAAGTTTTAAAATGTCTTTTCCGAGTTTTTAAATATTATATTATATAAAAATAGTTTTAATAGAATACGGAAAAATCATACCAGTCAATAAATGTTTATCTCAATTTTTTAATCAAATTTAATAAAGGAATATTTTAAGTTCACAATAATATAACAGGAAAGTATACTTTGGTTTATCACATATACAGATGAAAAATCCGGCTTTTTTTTTAATTACAAATACATACATTTAGATCTGAAATTAGAAATCTATTTATATGGCCAAAATACTACAGTCCAGGTAAATAAACTAAAAACACCATTTGAAAGATTTATTATAAATGAAATTGGATAGTTTATCTCTTGATTCATTTGTTTTACAAAGCTAATAGATTTCGGAAGTAGTTAATTAAGGCGTAATTTACCTGATTAAGTACGTGTAGTTCTCTTTTCTTCAAAAAACCAACTTTTTCCTGCTCATTAACTATTAAAACTACATTTAATAAACTACGTATTGATATTACGAAAAAAATATCCTGTAGGTTAATTTCGATAGAAATAATCCCAGATAGCACATTTATGTTCTTTTCATATGCGAAGCAAGTGACTTTGGAGAACAACAATGTTCTATTCACATTCCTTTTTTTCATTGGGAATATATATGGCACATGAATAGCAGAGATTACGTTCCACCCTATTCAAGTGATATAGAAGTGCGTTTCACATTCCAAGATATAATGTATGAACGTGAATTATATGTTCGTAAAAGAATGTGTATTTAAAAAATACTATTCCTTAATTATATGATATTCATGTTTTTAATATTCTATATTTATGCTTTTCATATGTTTTTCATATTTTTATTATTTACAGAGGTAAAATAAAAACAACATAAAAAAAAAAAAAAAAAAAAAAACACTTTACTTTTGTACAGAACGCGCAAGTTTAACCATGTTAGCATCATCAGCAGATGGTCAAAATTTAAGTTTTAATCATCTGCTGATGACGTTAACATGATTAACCAAACAAGCGTCCAGTTCAAAAGTAAAGTGTTTTGGTATATTGTGGTGAATTAGTGTTTTATTTGCTGTTGTAACACCAAATATTCTAATCCTCAACTCTGTATCTACAGGATGTTCTGTATAAGGATGCACTGTACCAATATCCTATATAGATACAATTTTTTTCATATTTAGCAATTTTTTTTATCTCTTAAAATCTATAGGATACCTATACAGTACATTCATATCGGGGACACACTACAAACAATTTGCTGGAAATTAAATAATTTGTGTGTAATAATCAAAAATTAACTAATAAATAGAAGGGTTAAAATAATAAGTAAGGGTTAAAAGACGAAATTTGAGTAATATATGTTTATTAATTAAAATATTTTAATATAACAATATACATTGATATTATCTTCTATGTCTATGTTTCTATATTCTCTTGTCTACCCTTCTGAAATAATATCAGCAAAATTATACTGTTCAAATAAATTTGTACAACTTACCGTTGTATTTTTTAATCTTTCTTTTGTTTTTACAAGCCATATTTTAATTATATTGATAATTTCGGTTTCTCTTGACTCTTGAAATTGACCTTTTAGCAATACGTAACTGAACGAAGTACAACAG
>NW_022147211.1:207981-303384 GCF_002938485.1 Sitophilus oryzae
ATGTGCTTCGTTCGGTGCACGTATTGTTTTTTGTTATTTTCCGGAAGGCACCAATTCGTTCCATAGAGCGTTAACGACTGCAGTTTCCTTATAATGTCCGTTGTAAGTATCCAGGTTTCGCAAGCATAGGTCCTTAGCATGGTGGTACACATATCAGTCAGATGTTTTCTCCTTTGGAGTAAAGTGGCATTATACATTTGAATATGATTGAATTTCTTCCATTCTCTAGTACTTAAATAGTTTATTCAAGGAAAATGGTTGTAACTTCATCGACATAGCTGCTTCAGCCTATCAACCATTTAGTAGTTGTTGTAAAGTAATACGTATGAGTCTAATATTCGACCAGAAATGGACAATGTCCTTGGGGAATTCACGTAAATATCGAAGGATTGGGGTGACTCCATCTTACCACTAGAGTATAGCTCCTTTTTTTTAAATAAATCTAGTTTCTGTCGTACATCGTTGAAAATCTCGTTGCTCTTTTTATACCTACAGTCTTACAGCAAAATTTTAAATCGTACGATCAGTTTTTAGGATAACTACTTAACGAAGTAGGCAATATTTCATAAAACTAGTTATTTTGAATTTCTCTTAGAAAAGCAGAAAAAAATTGTCGTAGATAAATAAAATCTATGTAAACGAATTAGGGATCACATATATGTGTATCTGTATTTACTATATTTATAGACCGATCTACGTATATTTATAGCAGATATCATCAGAACAATTTTGTTTATTTTCATGCATAAATTGATACAAAAACGAAATTATTTCCCGTCATAAAAAAATACAATAAAGACGCACTCGAAAACGCATAAATTCCATAAAATTAGTTTCTTATTTAATGTGACTTTGCCTTGAAGGCGTTTAAATACTGAAGAAGTCATCAAAGCCACAACTTGATTGCAGGATGGTCGGTCGCAACGATACGTGTCTCAGTTTTTTCATGTTACACAATCGGTCATTTCCAGATTATGGAATCGGCACAGATAGTATTGTTTTGTTATCCGCAGAGCATATCCTCAACGAGTAATGCGGACAACGAGGCGGAAAGATCGGTATCTTGTTCAAGCCACTCTTCCTGAAAGAACACTTTCAGCAAAAATCCTACAAAATCTTCTTACGATCGCTAGAGGAAATCGAATTTCAACTCCGACTATAAGAAATAGGCTGCATGAAGTTAACATTCGGTCAAGGCAAGCAGTTGTGCCGCATTTAACTACCAATCATCATAGGATACGAAGGATATTTGCTCAAGAACATTTTCACTCACTGGGCATGGATCAATGGAGGCGCGTCTTTTTTATGGAGTCCCGTTTTTGACTAAGTCATAATAATTCCCGGCGGAGAGTTTATAGAAGAGACCGAATGAACGGTATCTGGACACAACAGTCAGAGAAGCGATCCATTTTGTTAGAAGTTCCGTCATAGTATGGGGAGGTATAAATTTAAATGGGCGCACGGACTTGCATGTGTTTCTAGACGGCATAATTAATCCTGAACGATACAGAGATGATATTCTTGAACCGTATGTTATTCCATTTGCTGCTCAGCATGGTCCAGAATTCATCTTACAACAGGATAATGCCAGGCCTCATACTGCAAGAGTAGTTAGTAACTCAATACCTTAAAGAGTCCAATATCACAATTATGGATTGGACTGCTAATAGCCTATAGTCTTTGAGGGGAGTGGAAAGCCTTTCCTCAAGAGATTATTCGGAGCCTCATTTAGTCTATGACAAATCGGTGTGCAGAAGTGCGTAGAAAGCGCGGATGACACACACATTATTAGGAACGGAAAAAAAAATCATTTCCGTTGTTTTCGATACATATTGTAGTCGCTCATAACGTAATAAAAATACAATTTTCAGCAGTTTGACAACTTTTTTAGTCATGAACACCAGAGTGCATACACTACCTTCAAACTTAGTTCCTACATATTCATAAGTTTATATGTTTAAATAAATATATTTTCTTTGTTTAAACGAAATTTATCAAAGTGGTTTCTAATTCGTTTTGACTAATTTATATATTACGCAACACGGCACAGCCATTTTGGATCCGTGTTTGTTTTCCACGAGAGGGGAAAAACACCGGCGAGTTTCCGAAATAGCGAGGAAAAACGTAGGAAAAAATACGACCGGTCGGTCCCGGGAAAAATTCCGTCCTTGGTCGGGATTCCGCGCACGCAACAGCCTCAGCACAAAAACAAATTATTAAAAAATTAACGTTGATTATTATTTTCCGCCCGTTTTGTTTTGTAAGCAAACACAATACCGACATGTTTAATGGCAGAAGGTCGCCATTATACGGTGACGATGAAACTGATGGCCGATGGACCTCGGAATTAAGCGGACAGAGAATCGCCGTTTTATATTTCAATCGATAGACAATGAAGGATTAGAGTGTATATTTAAATAAGTTTGAGATCAGGTATAAAACATAAAAATATATACAGGATAATTTGATAAAAACAATAGAGTTGAGGTTGTCAGGCAATTAATATTGGAATTTTCCATAACAAACAAGTTTCAATATTTAGTGTCGACGAAGTTCTTAAAACCCTCGAGCGGGCGCGTCCAGAATTTTGTATAACAATTTTATTAATTTCATTAAAACAAAATATCCGTTGGACGCAGGTCGGTGGTGCTATTAAATATTCTTATTTAAGGATATTTGACACCCTTGAGATTTTGCTTCAGTAGCAATTCTCCCGTAAACTTGACAACTACAGAAATGGCGGTACACTGTGCCGCTACGAGCCCGTTTATGTAACTGAAATATTTATTATATTATTTATTTTCATTTCGTGTTGTTTTTAACTGTTAATTAACGTTTTTGATTCCTTTTATAGTAACCTGTTAAATATAATATATAACCTGTAGTAATGAAGGAAAGCGCCAGGTATACAAACTCTTTCCAACGCTAAATATGTAAAGACACTAGTTGTTAGAGACAATAAGAAGCCGGTTGGACCCTGTCATATATGTGAAGTCTATAAAACCTATCAGTTTTTGCTACTACTGCAACAAATTTGTTTGCAAGAACTACAGTGAAAAGTTTATCAATTGTATCCAAAAAAATCCTTATGGGTTTTTCGCCACTGCACTGCAAGAAAAATCTACAAAATAAAATAGTTATTTTTTGTAAACACTTCTACAAATTCATCCGACGGACGCTGCTTGTCCAGAAGTTAATAATTTACAGTAATAAAAATTTGCCTAACAAAGAAAATTTTTTTTTTTTTTTTTTTTTTTTTTTTAAAATCAAAAAAATCTCAAGATAAAAAAAACTATTTACATCTTTAAATTATTTTTTTTTTTTTTTTTTTTTTTTTTAAACAGTTACGTCTACAAGAAATCGGTGACGTTCTGTTAAAATAACATTATATTCAAGCAATAGATTCGCTTTAAAATTAACAATTTCTACCTGATAATTGCTTAATAAGGTAAAACCAAAAAGCCCAAACTTTCTGTATGATTATTTTAAATTTTACGTATGTTATGTATATTTATGTAATGTTCTTTAAATCAAAAACTGATTGCCATAAAATACTAACATCTACAGATTCATGAGCAATACACATTTATTTTATTAGATTGAATTCAAGAAGCCTCTTTTATTTCTCATTTAGAAGCTAATGGCTTCTTTCATTATAATTCTGGCGTTATTAAAATTTATTCTGTGCCTAATATTCATAGATAACTATAATCTGAATTTTGTGAAAATCTCCCTTTCTTAAATAATCTTTATGTTCTTTAATTCTAACATTTAGGGGTCTAGATGTTTCACCAATGTAAAATTTATCGCATTCATAGGGTATTTGGTATATTACATTTTTGTTTGTTGTTCTGTATTCACTGGTTTAGTATGTGATAAAATTGATGATAAAAGTGTATTTTGTGTTTGAAAGATGTTTGGCCATGTTATATTGTTTCCTATCCTTCTTATTTTTTCCAAACGCCTCAATATATATAGAATTGTAAGTTGTATATATTGTGTATTATTTATCTATGATTTGGGGTTTGTATTTCATTTAATGTTTCACTCAATAAAATATGAATTAGTCGTTTTATTAATGTATTTTTTATGTGGTTTATATCTTTGTTTAGTGAAATGTCATCTGTACATATTATTTTTTTTATAATTTGTTTTATATAAACTTTTATAACACCTTTTTTACACTTATACTGTGATTAGATGTGAAATTTAAGTATCTATCTGTGTTTGTGGGGTTTCTGTAAACATCTAATTAGTTTACTGAAATTTTGATACTAAAACATCAAGAAATGGCAAACGATTGCCTCTCTCTACTTCTAAATCATTTATAGTAGGTTCGAAAATTTATATATTCAAAAAATGTCTATTTCAGAAACGTTAAGTTGCCATATTGCAAAATATAACTGCTGCTGTGAGCTTTTTTAGATTATTTAGAAATTTTTCCCAAATCTAAGATTTGTGGCATTCGTGGGACGATTTAGAATAAATTTTATGCTTGAAATTATGTGAAAGAGCGATAGCCTCTAAAATATATAAATAAAAGAGGCTTTTTTAATACAATCTATAAAATAAATGTGGTCATGCATCTGTAGATGTTAGTAATGTATGTAATCGCTTCTTTAATTTACTAAAGAACATTACATAAATAAACATAACATACGTAAAATTTAAAATAATCTACAAAGTTTAGGCTTTGGTTTTACTGTAAATATTAATTATCAATTTAGTAATTGTTAATTTTTGAAGTTTAACTTAATATAATCATTTAACAGAACATCAACGATTTCTGTAGACGTATCTGTTTTAAAAAGTAAAGTGTTCTCGAATAATTCATTAAATATTTTAAATAGTTTTTCTTGATTCTTATATTTTTTTGCTTCCGACAATGGAAGAAAGCTTTCCGAAACGTTAAACATTTTTTTTCTTTGTTGAGCCATTACAACCTATGGCTTACAACTACAGGCATCCGTTTCGGTTTAACATAGAAGGTGTTTAAAAAAATAAAAAAAAAACATTTTTATTTTGTAGATTTTCTTGCATGGCGAAATACCCATGAGTTTTGGATAGATGAATCACCACGCCAGGTATAGAACATTTTACTTATCAATTCTTATCAGTGGAAGATAACTATTGACAGAAGAAAACTAAACATTTAAATGATAATTTAGTTTTCTTACAGTAGTTCAAAATTATTTTTTTAATATTTAAAATGTTCTGTTTGTTTTTTTTAGTATAATATGTTCGGTATGTTATAGTTTTTGTGAATTGGCAAAGTTATATTTTCTTTTTAACTTCTTCAATCATTGCTCAGGCGTTTCAAGATAAAGGGTTTCGACAGACAGACAGACGGACAGAACTTATCAAATAATCCTATAAGGGTTTCGTTTTCTCCTTTTTAGGTACGGAAAATATTCATAGTCCAAACTGAGATCCGCTCCTAAACATTCAAACATCATAAACACAAAAATGGCTGTAGTTTATGTCTGCCTCTCTAGGGTGGAGTCTTAAATAAATGTAAATATTTTTTTTTTATTTAGTTTATTATTGCTTTATTTTTTCTCAGTCAAAAATAATCGATAAAGGCATAGAAGTTTGAAAAGTACAAAATTGATGTATTTTAAAATTTGATAATACCAGTTTTCTATTTAAATACTTTCAATTACTGCAATATGTTAATGTTAGAGATTAACAAATTACACTGTGGGAAAATTTGCGGTGAAACAAGGCAGTTCAAGTTTTCTTAAATACAAAAAGAAGAATTTTAAAGAAAATGCGATTTTCAACATCTTTTTTGCTCAAAAGAAGCCAAAACTAAAATTAAGATCTATAGATCTTTCTTTGCGAAAAAAAACTGATATACTTGTACCTGGGGTCGAAATAATGCCAAAATATGAACATATTTGCTTTTATTTAAAACTCATCATGTATAGCAAAAAGTGGCCAACTGTGTCTCCAGCTGTAGTGTGTCGACGGCTGTACGAGAGGTACGGGGTTTGATACCCAGCCATTTATTTATCTAAATAGAGAGACCAGCGAGCCGCCACCTCAAGGAAGGCAATGGCAAACCACCTTGAGTATTTGCCTTGTACAGCCTCTCAAATAGTGCCATTGGATTGTAACGTTTTTAGTTCGTTACATGTCTTTTTTATATATAATATATGATGTCTGGCGTATCATCACCGGATTCCCTATCGTTCAGGCCAGATAATTTATTTGACGCGCTTGGCGTAATTTTTACGTTCTCTAGTGCACAACCCTGTTATCGCTCTGTGGAGGCGCTGTCAACATCGCTTCTGTCAACTCTCTGTGCTGTGGACTCACTTTTGCTTTTAGCGCTCTGTAGCCTAACCTAACAATCCCGGCTTTTAGAAATTGTGATAATTTAAATCTTGCTGCGAAATCTGAATCAGCTGCTATTTCAAAGCAACAGGGTAGAGTTTGGATGTCCCAACTTAACTTGTATTTGTATTTTGCTGGTACGTTGGCGTCCCTTTTCTTTTGTCCTCCATAATGTTAAATGGAAGAAAGGTTTCTTTGTTTAATATTTAAAAAAAAAAAAAAAAAAAATAAGGTTTATTTTGTTTATTAGACTTTGTTTGGTTTTAAACAAGAGTTTCATATTTTAGGGTCCAAGGTTATAGGTCTAGGTTATGGTCCAAGGTATGGGTAGTGCCTTATGTACAGACATTTTCTTATGTACAGATGTCCTTTGGATGGTTTATCTTATGTATAGAGTGCTCCAGCGTGGATGTGGCGTGGGCCCCATGCTGCTTTGTTCCCATCTATAAGCTAGTTAGTAGTTGAGGCTGTATCATTTCATGGTGTCTTCATTCTGGCCCCTTTGCTTGTATTGGCCAACAGTGAAGCCGAGAGACAGTGCAGAGATGCGAGCCCACCTCACGCTGTTACTGTTTAGGCAAAAGATTACACCAAAAGAGCAAAGTAAATTATAGATTTAAGTTCTAGTTTTACATTTTATATCTAGCTGAGTCTTAACGAGGACGCGCCGTCCCATATAGAGGCCAGCGGTAGAGATTTACGACAGCATAAAAATAAAAACCATTTTGGAACTTATCAACAAATTAACATAAAATTTACAGTATCTTTTGTCTATTGGTGAAAATATATCCACAAAAAATGTCAGGCGCCGCGCCGCTTCGGTCAATGAGAAATTTTTGGCTCAATATTATAATATTGGAGAAAAGCGCCTACCCTTATTTCGCGACGGCGCACAGTGGGTATTGACTGAATGGTTGATCAGGGAATTTTTTATGTAGAGCTTATATACATTGTGCTAATTTTCAATTAAAGGAAATAATAGACAAAATAAAGAGACTAAGAGATTCGATTCACAAAAAGAAAAGAAAAATCACTGTTCAGTGTTTCCATGGTCAATGCCACTAATGCCAGTAGTAATATCGCAACGAATACTACTAATGCTACGACTGATCCGCGAGCAATGTCAATACCACTAAAGTCGCTACTAATGCCAAATTGTGCTATACTGCTAATGGCACTAATGCGATCGCTTTGTACACAATAATGTAACGTTTTTAGTTCGTTACATGTCTTTTTTATATATAATATATGATGTCTGGCATATCGTCACCCGATTCCGTATCGTTCGGGCCTGATGATTTATTTGACGAATTTTTACGTTCTCTAGTCCACAACCCTGTTTTCGTTTGACACAACCCTGTTATCGCTCTGTGTAGGCGCGCGCTGTCAGCATCGCTTCTGTCAACTCTCTGTGATTTAACTTCACTTTTGGTTGGACTGTTTGGCCTCTTAGACGCCATTAGTCACAGTGTTGAGAAATGGTGGTCATTTAAATCTGGCTTCCATACATTATCTGAATCAGCTGCATTTCGAAGCTACAGGTAAAAACTGAGTTATTTCCTTTTAGATTCGATTTTATTAGTGAATATTTTTAGGGTAGAGTTACCGATGTCCCAACTTATATTTGTATTTGGCTGGCACGTTGGCGTCCCTTTGCTTTTGTCCTCAGAATGTCATTTGGAAGAGAGGACAGATTGTTTATTATTTATTGAGCCCTCCGGAAGTATTTCGAGGTGAGTTCCATGTTTATTAGACGGTGGTTGATTTTAAACAAGAGTTTCGTGTTCTTATGGTCTTACGGACGGACATTGTCTTACGGACAAGTGTCCAAGGTATGGACTAATTTTCAAGGTCCTAGTAGCGTTCTTCTGTGCCACTATCTTATGGACGGATGTCTCATGGACAAGTGTCCCCAGTAAGTTAGTTGTCTTACACACTGACTTACTAGCATTGGATGTGGCAAGAGCCCCGTCTGCTTCACCCCCAACCAACCTGGATCATAAATAGACAGTACAAAGATGCTAGACCTCCTCGCGCTGTTACTGTTTAAAGTAGGATTGCATAAAGAACAACTAAGTGTATATTTGAGTTTCTAGTTTGCATTTAACATCTAAAATGTTTTCAGTCTTAAACAGTAACGTACGACAACAATAGCATTACAGACTATATTTAATTAAAGTTTAGATTATTAAGGATATTTATGTCGATGCAGTAGTAAAGTGTTTAGATTTCTTAATATCACGCATTGTAATAGTATTACTTTCTATGACATTATTAATACGCTATACTATGAATGAACAACCGAACCGATTTTAGAATCTACGGGTTGCAACACATCTGATTTAACACCATATAAATTTAACAATTTAAATAAAGTACTTTTCCTATATTTTCTATAACGTTACATGTATTTTCTTCTCGTCTTTCATAGAACGTATTTAATATTTACATATAGTTTTACTCAACAAGTAACCACTATAATAATCATATTAATTAACACAATATAATACCATCAAATTCATCCACGAATATCTCGTCATTAGTTTAAGTATTATACAACTGTGTTTTCTTTCTCTGTACATGCCTGGCGCCCAATATCTATATATCTTTTGTTTATTACTATTGATTAATTTTCTCTCTAGTGAAATGCCTTATCCACGACTGCTCTCCGATGAAAGGCTGCCGTTCGCAGTGGTAGTTGTTTAAAAAAACGCTACAATAATGCCATCGCGGTTTACACCTCGCATTAGTATATCACTGATTGGCAAATTAGAGGAAACCAAGAATGTGTTTCTGCCAGTTTTATCAACTAATCATAAAAGTCACAATATTTATTTTTTTTTTTTCAACGTTTCAACTAGTTTATTTTTAAACCAAATTTTGCTTTCAATATGCTGAATTCTTCTAAATGCGCAACTAAATCTCTAAGTATAATAAAAATAAAAAATTTAATCAAATTTTCTGAACGCCTAACTTTTAAGTTAAAAATCGTTAGTATAGAGAATATCAAGATAAATAATACAGTTTGCAATAGAATACATATATAGCAGCTTGCTGAGTCATTTTCAATCAAAACAATAAAATAATTACAAAATTCCATCTTTCTTTAGTATAACAATTATAATTTTAACGCCTAAATTTAGCCATTTAACTCTTATTTGTGAGAAGTAACAACTTTGACGTTTCGTTGAAACAAATGCAACTAAACACACCCATAGCAACGCCATTCATAGCAGAACATGAATTAACTTATCATTTATCTTTTTTTTTTTTTTTTTTTTTTATTTTAATTTTTTTCACCTTTTTCATGCTAATGCCCCACCGTGCTTAAACAATAACGTACATCTTAAGTAATATCGTACAGACTATGTTTAGTGGTTAGATTGTTAAGAACATTCATGTCGATTTAATATTTAAAATATAATTTAGATCTTAGGTTTCATTGCATTACGTCTTGTAACGGTATTACTTTTATAGATATTGATATTGCCGCTATTTTAACAGATGAATAACCGAACAGATCCTAGAATCTACGGGTTGCAACATCTTCTGACGATTAATCTTCTCATCTCAAAAAGTTAAACACATGTCTTTATATTTTATCATAGTTGTTTTCACAGATATTTAGTACAACTCCTAACACCACTTTCTTTGACATATATACTATATATTTACTAGAACTTTACAATGTCATGTACCAGCAAAGAACATCATGAATAAATATAGTCATTAGTTTTAAGTAATAAACAACTGTGTTTTCTTTCTCTGTACATGCCTGGCACCCAATGTTATAATTTCGAGTTATTACTATTTATTCGTTCTTTCCAGTAGAAATACACCTCCATACTCTACCGTTCGCAGTGGTAATGTTTAAAAAAAAACGCTACAGGATTCGGCGATAAACTGTATAGGTCCCGTGAACTTGTAAAACACTAATGACACACATAGCGAAATACAGGTATACTTCAGTATAGAGTTGCCAGTATGTCACTGGAAAGTAAATAAAATGCACTCTATTTGAATATGAAAATTAGGGGTTTCCTAATATATCTTAGCAGTTAGGAAATTCCCAAACACTCTTTGACTAGGAACGTGTGCTATACTTCGATGTAAAAATGTCTATACCTATGTGGCGGATTCATCTACCCAAAAAAAAAATCCTTAAAAAAAAAAAAAAATCTACAAAAATCTTTTTACATATATCTAAGATTTGTCAGCATTCTTGGGACACAGGGTAATTTTTTTAATTCAATCTAATAAAAATAAATGTATTGCTCATGCATCTGTAGATGTTAGTAATGTATGGCAATCGCTTCTTTGATTTTAAAGAACAATAGATACAACAAGATAAATAAACAAAACATACGTAAAAGATTAAAAATAATCATACAAGAAAGATTCAGGCTTTTGGTTTTACCTTGTGAAAATTGTTATCAGGTAGTAATTGTTAATTTTTGGAGGTTTAAATATCTAAGTTAAAAATGTCATTTTAACAGAACGTCAACAGTTTCTTGTAGACGTATCTGTTTTAAAAAATAAGTGTTATCGAACCGTTGAATTTAAATATTTTTTAAATAGTTTTTTTTCTTTTATTCTTTGTAATTTTTTTTTGCTTCCGACGACGGAAAGAGATAACTTTCGAAACGTTAAGCATTTTTTTTGCTTTGTTAGCAAATTTGTATTACTGCAAACATAACTTCTGACAAGCAGCGTCCGTTTAGCAGAAGTGTTTACAAAAATAATTATTTTTCTTTGCTTAGATTTTCTTCCAATTCTAGGTAAATACCCATAAAGGACCCACTTTGGAAATTCTTCCCATTCTTCAATTTTAGATGTCTTTTTGTAGTTTACGGAATCAAATGGTATTTTCATTGGAAACTCCCTATATTTACTCGTAAAACCAATACATATATACTTAAACTACTTCAATGATTCGTTAATTAGAAAAATTAAATGTTTTATATAAAAATATATATCTTTATTTACAGTAAATAAAATATTTATAGAAAGTTATTTAGCATTTAATATTGTTACGGAATCCGTGGCTGCACTAATTTAAACTCACGAAAATGCTGCAGAAAGTGGCAATACTCACTCTATACACACACAACTTTATACTATTTACTTACAATTTACTAACTACTATTACTTTATTTCACTATTTAAATTACGGTATATCTACAACTTCAGACTATCTTGGAGGCCACTCAATGCGCATTACGGTTATAGCACAAATGCAGTTATACAACCAGTAATACCTTGACCAACAATGAAAAACTTAAATAAGGTTTATCTAAATATATTAAATATTTGAAATGAAAAATCAAATATTTCTAGATTCTGAATACGAATTATAATACGTCCATCACCGAATATCTAATTTATTTTACTAACGCTAAGTTTTTACTTCAACATACTAACTACTCTTAATTAATTTTAAAACGTTAATGACCAAAACGAGGAAAACTCTTATTGATTTAAACCATGACAGATACAGATCTATAAAAATATTAAATTTTACATAACAAAGTAATTTGCGTCATAGCATTATCAACAATTTTCTCGATTCACATTTCTTTCTAGCAACTTGCATTCAGGTTTAAATTTTAATTTTAATAATTTAACAACAAAATAAAGTAATAATTAAAACAAATGGGACACCAGCATTAATACGAAATTATTACAAAACTCAGCAGCTAGGTAGTACGATTTCTCGACGCGACTTTTTTCATGGACAATTAATTTGAATAGAATGGTTATGCCAATTGCTGCGAAATTTACGGTCGAAAGTATGCGTCTATATTTTATCTACACTTTCGTTTCTAAATCTGATACTAAGAACTGTCCCTACTTAACTGATATTACATCAATATCAATTATATCATTTACTCATAAATGCTAGTTTCAGAAATTATGTTATGGACTATTGTTTTAAAGTGCCTGATGATTGTTAAAAATCGAAGGAATGAAAATTATGCTTTAATAATAAACTGTACACGTTTATATGGGAAAGCGGATAGGTACCCCAGGACTTTTACAGCATGGATACTAGTAATATATTTAGAACAAAGTAGTGCATCAAACTGCGGAAACTACTGAGATTTCCATTACTAAATATCAGTTTAAAACTCTTGCAAAATTATAATACTTGCGCAGACTCTAGAAAAAATATTTCCAGAATCGTAAACGGGTTTTGGCACCAACCGCAGCACCGTCGATTCCATATTTACCATCCGTCAACTACAGGAAATAGTAAATGAACAGCAGTCTAAACTTTATGTTGCATTCACTGACCTAACGAAAGATTTCGACTCTGTAGACAGAGATGCACTTTGAACAATTATGAAAAGTTACCGATTTTAACAAATTTCTTACAGTGTGTAAAAAACCTTCATAACAACCGCTAATTAAAGAGTGTCTTAGATCAGATCCACACAGGCCGTCATTCTAACAAATACCGAGGTTGACGGGAATGTGATGTATGCCCTCCTATTCGACATATTCATGGCAGCGATCTCCATTATAGTGGACAACTTAAACTGCACGAGAGATGATTAGGGAATTAGATACAGATACGACGGCGGTCTGTTCATAAAAACTCGGGCAAAACACGTACAAAATTCATCTACGAACTTTATGCACGCTGATGGCTGCGCTTTCGATTACAAAAACGTTACAACAATATTACAAAGAAATGTTGAATTACATATACTTGGGCATACGAGGCTTTAGGCCTTAAGCTAAACATCGACAAAACCAACATCATGTGCACTCCCCAGAAAAATCACAACCGCTGTAAAAATCGGAGAACTATTGGAATATGTGGCGGAATTCATTTACCTTGGCAGTTTGATTTGGAAAAGGCCAATATCGACTCTGAAGTTCAGCACAGGATTAGCGGCGCCTCAAGAGCATTCTGAAATTAAAGACAGGGGTTTTCTACAATCATGACTTGAGTACAAAAGCGAAACTTGCAGTTTACCGAGCAATTATAATCCCACCATGTTATATGGGAGCGAAACCTGGTTGCCTTACCGCCGACACATTATACAAGTTGCAACAGAGACACCTTGGAGCAACTCTTAAGAATCAATTGGTTCCATCATGTTTTCAAATAATGGTACCTTGACCTTTGCATGTATTAGTAATTTACAAAATCCACTGTCAAGATGGGCTGGTCACGTATGCAGAATGTAAGAAAAACCGCACACCAAAATATCTGCTTTACGGTGAGCTTGTAGACGGTAAGAGGAAGCCGAGTGGGCAACTCAAAATGTAAAAGGACATTTTCCACGTAAACTTAAAGGGGATTAATATGCAGAATGAGTGGAAAGAAACAGCTCACAATAGAACTCAATGGAGAAGAATTGTAAACTCAGTTAACAGCGACAACCAAAAAGTAAAGAGGCAACAAAGCAATGATAATTTTGAATGTACGGAGTGCGGTAGGCAGACAACATCATCGGGCTTTTCAGTCACAGAAAAGCTCATGAAAGAAAACGCCTTGCGAGACCATCTTCTGATGCCTGTCAAATACTCGTCAGCGAGTAATGGCAGTATAGTACACACTTGAGTTGACGAAATTTTCATTGGTATTTAAAATAAAATTTTGCGTCGACGAAAAATTGTATTACTATGAATGTCGAACAGATCAGAATTTAAAGAAAGCAATAGACTGAATTTACCCATGCACGCGGCGCCGATGTGGTATTTGAATATTTGCGACCATTTTTTTTTCTATTTTTATAAAAGAAACTGAAAATTAATAGTATCTTGCAATGTTGCTTACTTAAAGCAGTTACCCTAAAAATTGGTCGTACGATTTATTTGTGTTAAAAAGGTAGCTATTCGTATACTCTAAGTCACTGAAATTCTTCGATATTTACCTGAATTCTCCTAAGATTCTCTATTTCTCGTCAAAGGTTAGACTCACACGTATCACTTACCAACACTGACTGAAATAGTGGTAAGGTTGTCGCAACTATATCTATGAACTTAGAACCACAACTGTGCATCGAAAATGTAGGCGAAAAGTCGCAGGTCTGAGCAGCTGGACCACCAACAATTTTGAGGAAGCATTGTTGTGGCTTTTGGCTGTGGTGTCTTTATATTTAATTTGAAATTCAATAAATACAAGTTTGCTGAAGTCAGAATGTGTTACACAGAAGCTGCTAGTTTTTAATTGTAACAGCCGGACAGTCGGGGTTCAAAGATATTACATAAAAGGGCGCTACGCAATATACTCTATGGATCCTAAAAAAAAGGTGTGATGCTATTAAAGAAAACTTCAGCACAACCTCGAACTAAAGGGCATCTACTCTTTACTGTAAATGTACAAGGTGGTCGAAACTGGTCTGTTTTAACAGAGAAATTCTATTTTCTGATTTCTTGTTCTTCATTTGCCTTCTCCTCATCGGAGGTTGGCGACCATCAATTGGAATTCCCCTCTATCTTGGGCCAAACGGATCACTGCATTTCCTGACTAGATAGAGCAAACCGACATACATTCATGGCACAAACCGCCTGTTGATATTTTACTGCCAACTGAGATAAGGGGTCTTTTTGAATTTTTACCATTTTGAAGATTGCCAATAACTTTTTTAATTCGCGGAATACTAAAATTCTGTAAAAACTTTCTTAAGGCACTTTTCTAAGCACAATCCAGTGGCGTAGTCAGTTTTTTCTAGGTCTTTCTCTTCTTGTCAGAAATAATAAATAATATATTTTTTTAAATGGAAATCATAGTTGGCTATGAACTTAAAAAAATGCTGGCATTTAACCCTTTACAACGATATAAAGTTATGGGTACCTATTTCTAAGAACGAAACAAATATTAGTTTTTTTATCTTTATATCGAAGCGGGCCTTGATTTCGTGTTTACCCAGTTGCCTAGTTATTTTTTATCACAATTTAATATTCTATATTATTATTTATCAGAATAATTAAAGACTTTTGAAAAGGTAAATTAACATTCTATATTAGTATTACCAATTGCCATTAAAACGCCAGGGTTACAAAGGGGAACAAAGGGTCCCATATCTTAACCTGCTGGGTCCTGGGATTTAACTCGTTGGGACTTTTTATGGAGAGGAAATTAAAAGACCTTATGATAAGGGAAGAACCATTCGGATGGGAGAAGAATTGCAGGTGGCTACTGAGCTAGCTTTTGGACTTATTACACCAGTTCACCTAATAAATAGATGTAACTCTGTGCGCAAAAAAAATGTTTATTGTGTAAAATCGACCATCCTCTCTTTTATAAAAGAAAATAATTGTCTACTATATGACTTTGTATAAATATAATTATTATTTGATAAATAATATTACATCTCTATAAAAAGCTATGGTTTCTTTTCAGAAAAAGTATCTAGATATTTGAAGGCAGTGATTTAGAAAAAAAAATATATTGAAAAAAAATCTAAAGGTAAAAACCACTTATATTTAAACCATTATAGATTCATATAACAGAATGCAAAGATGCAATAAATAAAAACAATTATATTGTCGCATGCCTATTAAATGCAATTAGTGATAATTTTGTTGATATTGTTGTAAGTCCACTCGTAAACGCTAAACATATCAACAAATTATTGGTATTAAATTACATATTGTCATAACAAGCCAATTTTAGTTTATTTGCATTTTAATTAGTTAGATTTCTTTTCTATTTAGCATAATAATGTCGTCGTGTTAGGTGACACATGACTTGTTACATGTCAAAAATATTCCACTTAAATCAAATGAAATTGATGTATTTACTTATTTTTAACGAAGTAAAAAACACATTAACGGTTATTAAAAACCACAACAATGATGATGCGGTGTTCAAAGGTTTCGGAAAAAAAATCAGCAGCTTATTAATTTGCTTATATTATGAGTATGTACGGGGTGAGTCTTAAATAACTGCCTATATTTTCGACTACAACAACTATACGTCCCTGAGGTTTTTTTTTCGCAAAAAAAAGATGTTGAAAATCGTGCATTTTCTTTTAAATGTTTCCTGTATATCTTAGAAAACTTTTTAAAACTGCCTGTTCATCATGGTTACCGAACTAAAAGGGACGCAAATATAGAAAAATCTGGTGGGCTCTCAATTTTTAATAAAAATAAATATTTTTTTTAATCTTTCAACTTAAATAATTCGGTTATTTTGGAGTTATTTGGGAAACTGTAAAAAGAAAATCTGTTTATCGAAATCTGTTTATCGAAAATCTTTTATCGAGGTCTATCAGCACTGAAAATATTTGCACTTATTTAGGACTCACCCTGTATAATCAAATAAATATCTTTTACTGGAACCCCATTGGAAAAAGCGCAAATTTAAAGACGCTGTATTCATTTCTAAGAGTAAGAAAATCTTTAGCAATCCAAGTATGGAGATTTCAACAATATGATAACTACTCATAAAACGCTCCAATATAGGTACCTATTCTTAGTGGAGAACATCATGCTTGACTGCACCCAACTAATTCACGAATGAATACTCGGCTTTAGTATATAAGTACAGTAGTTTTAGGATTTAGTTTAGTTCACACTTGATAACTTGATTTGGGTACCGACTTAACTATCAAAATTTGCGTATTTTGTTGAGTCAGAGTGTCACATACTTATTGCGCTTATTTCCCTACGCATGCAAGTAGTCGAACACCAATCTTTAAAGGAAGCACCAATAAACCTGACAATCCAACTTAATATGTAGCATAAAATAAACAAATATTTAGATGAACTGACAAATTTCAATGTAAAAGATTACAATTGTTTACCTATTAGTGAAAAATTGATTATTCTTTTTATTTTTGTACCGATTTTTAATGTTTGACAATAATGTTTCGTTAAATCGCTATTGCTAATTACCTTTGGGTAATCTTCCAACCTAATTCGTTAATTCGTTTAAATTTTACAATATTTTTTGTCATAGATTATAAAGAGGAAAAAAATGCGATTAATCGGAATAGAAAAAATAGAACAGAGTATATAATAAATGTGTCACACTAGAAACCGAAAGACTTTACCCTTATAACTCTAGCTGGGTATCTTTAATATTTGTTTAAACAATGTCATTATGTAAAAATATGAATTTATGTCTATTATTAAACGTAAATATCAATAACAATGACACTTGAATGTACTTAGCATATATTGTTCATGAGCGTCTATCTGTACCTTCTAATTATGTAAATTACTTTATGTAATAGAGCACGTCCAACTTAGCTTAGAGAAAAAAACTTTATCTGATCGTTTATGATGGAAGGAAAAAAATATTATTTATCTTTGCATTTAGCTAGTTATATAATCAGTTACATAATTAAGTATGATATATTAAAACTTAAATTAAAAATTTACATACAAGGTATAACTATTGAGAGACGCTTTAGTTTTTAGCAGAGACATATGTTATAAACCGTTGCCTTTTATTACATTTTTTTTATTTAAAATAAAGTTTAGATTTTTCACAGTAGTGTTTATATAAATTTCACTCCTCCAGCTCCCAGTGGATAAAATACCAAGAATGTACAACTGTAAGACTCTGTAGTGTTTACATAAAATAACTTTTTTTATTTGCAACGGCCTAGCTACGTCCAAACACCGGTTCCCATTAGAACACCGAAGTTAAGCGACGTAAGGCGATATTAGTGGATCGATGGTAACCGGTTCGAAACTCTGTATCGTGCTGTTGTCCAAAAAAAGGCAAAAGTGTAAAATCTATTGACACACACTGCTCGTTCACGCCGCACAGTGGATCGAGGTATAGGGATATAGCGGTCATAAATAGAAAAAAATACTTTAATAAGTAATTTGTAGCCCAGCTACATTATTTATGGCGAAAAGAAAAATATCTATAGAATTTTTTATAATTTTGATTGAATTTTAGCAAAACGCCGGTCTAATGGGCTCTTTCAAAAAAATAAAATACCCAATTCAAGGACAAAATCTGAAATAGAAGACTATTTTCAGTATATTTATCAAAAAAAATAGTTCCATGACATTGAATAATTTTTTATAGGCCCTCAAAATTGTTTTAATTTGAAATAATTTTAAAGCGCCAATTGATGACGTATGAAAAATACGCCCAATCACATTGCAGAACCGTGCTCGTGCGCCAGCCAACAACTGGCAACATTGCGATTTGATTTGACCAGCACCACCTCAACTGAAGGGCGATCAACATGATATGGGGCAAGGCAAATATGGCGGCGAAGGCAGCGCATTATTAAATTGTTTACCTTTAACCTGAAAAGCCCGTAGTGGTTTCTCGTTCCCATTGCATACCAGAAATAATTAATTATCTCTAGTTTGTTGTGCTTCTGCAACACGTTTGTTTAGTTCTTAGTGTTCAGTGCATGGTGTGATCAGAAAATTGTGACAAAATAACAGTGTAATAAAAATCCAAACCAGATTCCACATAGAGAACTTCAAACTCCTGTGCTTGTCGTACTCCTCTATTGTTAATTATTTTAAGGTAAGAACTAGAAGTATTTATCAAGATATTACACCTAAATGAGTAAAAAGCCTTCACCGCCAGTCTGCATAATACTTTATAATGGTTACTTACAATAATCAAAAGATATGTATTAAAGGTTAGGTATTTACATTTTATTGTAGCACGCCTTTTACATGCTCTGTTCCAAATTGTCAAGGGAATTATAGAGGGGGCCCCAAGGTTTCTGCTTTTATATTCCCCAAAAATGACGAGCTTCGTTAGAAATGGTTGACAGCTATTAAAAGAGATAATTTCACTCCTACTAGTAGTTCTCGGGTAAGAAGTGCATTAAATATGGCTCAAAAAGGCCAAAAGCCAAAGCCTGTGTTACCTTAGTGAGGATGTAGTTATGGCTACTGCTTACACTTACCTCACTATAAGTAAAATATTGGAAAAAGAATCAAGCTTTTTACATCAAAAAGATCACAGAAAGATATTGACAACATTGACATTTGCAAATATGGATGTAAGTCTTTTTTTAGGTCACAATTGCCCCTCACATACGTCAGAATTTATTGTTAAATCCATCTTGTTCAGAATATCCAATATTTTATTGAAGAACTATGCAAAGGAAAAGGAATGACGTTTTAAATATAATATATTTATATTTATAGCTCCATCGACGTAAGACAATGCCCTATGTGAAATATGACGTAATCTAACCCGACATTAGTGTGAAAAATGTCTATTTGGAAATAAAACAGGTTTTAAAATACGCGCCAAATAAAGCACTTCTATCTCCGCCATATTGGAAAAGGTTAAATAGCCTTGTGTGGAGATGGTGGTGGGTCAGCATGGTGGCCCGGCCGCGGCCGTGTTGCCGTTTTTCAACATGCCAGGTGTGACGTATTAAAAATAAAGTGCGGATTTTTATTCTGGGCTTTTTTGTTTTTATTTATTTTCTTAAGAACGACTTCAAATTTTTCGAAAGTGAGATAGCAGAAAATTCTAGAATTAATTGCTTTATTCAATTATGCTAATTCCAAAATATAGTGAAAGAGCCCATTATGACTGCAAAAATTATTTTTTTGTAAAGCGTGTCACTTAATAATATCGGTAAATAAGTACACACCTGTAGATTTACCGTTATCGCTTAGTAATGATTTCTGGTGAACTCCAAAAAATGTTTTTCTTACAATAACAGCCCCACGCCGCGCCCCCTCCTTTAAAGGGTAAACGTGGGGGATGGGTTTCGGGAAATGTTTGGATTGGGTGAACAAGTGAAAGGTGAAAGAGATAAGATTATAAATTCTTTAAAAATCACTTCTTGTATCACTAGCTGTTTGTTTAGACCTTTCTTAATAAAAAAAAATCAAGTTCCCCCGTGAAAAAATAAAATAACAAGATACTAATTTAACAATGGGATCCAAAATATATATTATATGAATGAATCTCTAGACGTCATTTATTAATATTTGACATAAAAATTGTCAAAAATTAACAATAACGTAGAAGTAGAAAGGTTAAGAAAGGATAGAACATTTCCAGTCACCAAATCTATGTATTTCAAAAAAAAAAAATTCGAATTTTAAACTACACCATTTAAAAATGACTTTTACTCAAATAAACACAAATTACAACCTTCGTAAGGCCAACAGGCAGTAAGTGCCCTTAAATAATTAAGAAGAGTACGGGCGTCTAGGACTTAATCTCGCCAAAATTATTATCGATTGTTATTCCCCAGCCGTCTTTGACGCCGTTTTTTTCGATGGTATGGTAGTCCTGGTCAGTTATTTTCGGTAGGTAATATGAATGTAAAGATATTAAAATTGCATATCTAACGCTTGTATTGATTAATCTACAAATTACTAAATTATTATATCAATATCAATCTAATTGAGGAAGAGACTATTCAGCATTAATAGGTTATTAATATACATGGTGGTCCAGCATTCTATAATTATCTGTGTGTATTCCTTTGTGCCAAATAATTAGATACGAGATTATCGGCCTGAAATAAATAATTAAAATTAATTATTGATCTCATTGACCAGAAACTGGTGTTTCCCTATTTTATTTTTTGGTTGGTCTGTTTATCAATACTGTAGAGGTTAAATATTTAGTACTGTGTCACTACAATCAAAGCTGTTGTGTCAAAGAAGAATCAATTAACTCCGTAGTTTTTTCAGTACAAACATGCCTTATCGAAATACAAAATACATAGAATTTATGATTTATATCCAGTTTATGAAAAGTGTAAATCTATTATTAATTAGGTAAAATAACAATTATTGGTTTAATTAGTGATGTCAAATTACCGGTAATGTATAAATCAGTAATATTACCGGTAATATTACGAAATATTACGGCAACATTGGTTTTATAAAAAAACAGCTTTTTAAATATAATATATTTATATTTATAGCTCCATCGACAAAGCATTTAAAAAACAAACAAAAGCACAAAAATATACAAATAATAAAAAATATCATACCATACAAATCATACAAAAAAAATACGTCATTAAAATTACAAATACAACATACATGGACATTGCAGAACACAAAAAAGACGTATCAATAAAATTTTACAATAGGAAAATTGTAAATGGATATAATCATTTAAGAGTTATAAAATATTAAATACTAGACTTTTAACCAGTGCGTGAGATGATCAAAATTCAAAATTATTGAAGATTAAACATCAACAAAAAAGTCGTTTACCGCACATATAGGGTTTCTCTCCAGTAAGTATAATTTCAGAGCTTTGCGAAATGCGGGAAAGAATGAAAGCGATTTGATATTCAAAGGCAGATATATAACATTTTTTTGGCATTGTACAGTATTGAGCCTTTAACTAGTTCTGAGCTCGGGGTTGGCAGATAAAGATCGTGCATTCCTAAGTCGATAGTTGTGAGGTGGCCTTTCGGGAATAGCAGAGCTTGCGGATTAAGCAAACTGATTCAAAAACGAATAAAGAAGGAAGAGTCAGTATTTTTAAATTTTTAAAGAAATTTTGGCAGTCACAATAAATATCGAACTTCTGCTGCTATACTGTTCAGTCACAATAAATATCAAACTGCTCTCTTTGAAAATAAAAAAAGGGCATAATAGACTATTCTAGAGGTTGATAAGTTAAGTTCCTTAGAAACCGATCTTAGCGAAAAACAGGCAGCGCTTAGTTTCTTTGATAAATCTTCGATGTGCAAGTCCCATTTTAACGAATTGTCTACAACAAGCCCTAAGAATTTCACGGCGTCAATAGTGGTGTTATTAAGTACAAAAGGTTGTATAGTACTTTTATATGACAAAACTTTAGTTTTTGATAGGTTGAGGCATAAGGAGATCATAGAGTATTATGGTAAATCATCCTCAATCTTATCATATAGTTCTTCTTTCACTTTTGTTATTTATTACCAAACCAAACCAAACCAGACCAAGGCGACAAAAACTAAACACGATTTTCAGACAAAAACTAGACTAATTTGCGACAAAAAATGGGAAATTCTGACAAGACAAACTTGAGACAAATTGTCCACACCGCAAGGACAAAAGTACTGAGCAAAAAAAACAACTAAGCCAAAAGTTTAGTTGTTGCGACTGAGTTTTATTAACCATGTGTTATTTTACTGGTCTCCTACTGTTAGCAGCACACGCCATCCACACTGCGCCGACAACTTAAATAAAATATACGAACAAAACATAGAAACTTTGATGTTTACCGACTGGAGACGGGACATTGAAAAGTCTCTGAATTTTGAAACAAAACAAAAATGAGACAAAAATGTCGCAGAAATGTATTGGATTTGTCGCAATTTTGTCGTAAAACATGAATGATTCTGTCTTGTCGTTGTTTTGTCTGCTTGGTCCGGACCCGGAATTAGAAACAATCGGAAAAACAAGACTATATAAAGATTATTTTTTGTCGATTTTGTGTCTTATAGTAGTCTTAGTGGTCTCTCTTATTGGTATGCCTATCTAGCGTTATGTGAGTGTTTGAGGAAACTTGAATAAGCTGCGTCACGGCGTTAAGGCCCAGTTGAATTCTGCACCATATTTCCATTTCACAACTACCGCTATTAGACATAAGTACACCTAAATATACAGGGTGAGTTTCCTACGATGTTCTCTATGGGTATCTCGGAAACTACTGGAGAGAGAGAGAGTCAGTTAAATGGGGAAAGAATTGCAGTTTTGTGGGGTCATAAATATGCGCCTTTCAGATTTTTAAAAAAGTTCATGGATTACTAGATATTTTGAAAAAAACAAATTTCGGCTATTTTAAAAATTGTCCCTAATTCCATTATAAACTATTTTAGACAAAAAGTTTTCAGATAAAAGTTATAGATAATCACATCCTTAATGAGACTGTCTCCTCCATTTTTTTCTAAAGCCTGTCACTTTTGACATATGACACAAACATATGTTTTTTTAAATGGAAACCATAGTTGGCCATGACTTCATAAAAAGCGCCATTTTTTAAAAATTACTGAGTTATAGCCAATTCTTATCATTTTTAAACAATTTCACTTAGGTAGCCATGGAAACAAGTTCAATCTCCCTTGCTCTCAGAAATGTGAAGCTGTCACATCCAAACTTTAAAAATTAAAATAAATTAAAATTGTAAATATGAATTTTCCAAGTGAAGAAAAGTGTGTAGATTATTGGTTCAACTTTTCTTGACCATACATTTTCGAGGATACGTTGACCGCTGAATGTTACGTTTTATAGAGAACGGTTTTCAAGACATGTTAAAAAAGTTATATTTAGTTATAGCCAATTCTTATCTTTCTTGGCTAATTTCACTTAGATTGGTATGGTATTCTTATTCTGTTAAGATTTATAACTTATAAAAAGTTAGAATATATTACTAAACGGTTCTTTACAATTTACATTACACAAAGTAAAACTTAAAAAAATAATATCACTACATACACTTTAACTTATTCTAAAAAATGTTTAAAAAATCCGCCATTGTTTTGAGTTGCATGTTTTTAAAACTGAATTACTACCTATTCTCACAGAAGGACCGGTCGACTTAATTAAGCTTTTCTCCTACCGCCACTTCGAGTGTGTCTCTTAATTCATAATTTCTTTTGTAAACCTTATTGGTAACTATACCGCATAAAAAATTCTAAAATGGACAGCTCAGGTGATCGAGAAGGCCCATGCAATTAGTCCACCTCTTCCTATCCCTGCGTTTGTATAATTATGATATAAATAATTTTTAACATTTCTTTCATTATGGTGGGTGGGGGGTGGTGTGTCATAATGAAAGTCATGTTGGAACCACTCTATTGATGCGCGAGTATCTACACGATTTTCTTCATTTTAAAATTCATATTTACAGTTTTGTTTATTTCAATTTACAAAGTTTGGATGTGACAGCTTCACATTTCTGAGCGCAACGGCGATTGAACTTATTTCCATGGCTACCTAAGTGAAATTGTTTTAAAATGATAAGAATTGACTATAACTCAGTAATTTTCGAAGAAAAGATATTATAGCTTATATCACTAAAAGCTTAATGGCGCTTTTATGAAGTCATAGCCAACCGTAGCCAACTATGGTTTCCATTTAAAAAACCTATGTTTGTGTCATATGTCAAAAGTGACAGGCTTTAGAAAAAACGGAAGACACAGTCTCATTAAGGATGTGATTATCTATAACTTTTATCTGATAATTTTTTGTCTAAAATAGCTTATAATGGAATTAGGACAATTTTTAAAATAACCGTAATTTTCTTTTTTTCAAAATAATAGTAAGCCATGAACTTTTTAAAAATCTGAAAGGCGCATATTTATGACCCACAAAACTGCCTTTCCCCATTTAACCGACTCTCTATCTCCAGTTTCCAGTAGTTTCCGAGAGATACCCATAGAGAAATAGAGAACATCGTAGGAAACTCATCCTGTATAAATTGATGCATAGTTTCTCTGGGTCTTGTTTTAATCGGTGCATAGATCGAACTCTCTACTGGTAGTTTCCAATCTAGCTGGTTTGCTAGATATCTAGCTGGTTTGCTGCAATTTAGCTCGGTTGCCGATACTGTGCCATCAGCAAAATGTGGGTTTGATACTCTTTAGCCATTCGGTTATGCACCTTCTGTCCATCCCTCTAGTACAATCATCCTAATTTATTTGCTGTAAATGTTGAACAGTCTTGGGGGCAGCACGCAGCCCTGTCTACCTTAGCATTATGTCTATCTTACCTTAATACTTAACTTTCTTTAAACACTCTTTTTGATTCATTATTATCTATTAATGAATGAAAAATCCGTAATCTAGTTAAATCTTGATGAAAATAATTTCAAAACATATACTTCAGGCTAATTTGTTAAAATTAAATAGCCACTACAAACCATTCGAAACCCAAATTCGACCTCTTAGTCACCACTGACGCTTTTTTTCATGGGATTTTGTTTTGCCTTCTTTTGTCGAAAGGGTGTTTTTTTAAATATTGATTCGGTGACTCGCTGTTTGTGCTCGGACAGGTTTTCGAGCGGATATCTGGCGGCCTTTTCAACCTTAATTTCGATACACATTTTCGGACGGTATTTGTACTTTGGATATTTGTTTACCTGCGCTCTTAACAACCGACCGTATCTCCTTTATCGGATAAAGTTGTGTAAATAAATGTTATGACGAAAACTGGTGGTATTTTGTTTTATAATAAGTTGTCCAAGTTTCAATTATAAAAATCATTAGTCAATTTAGACATTTTCTTTTCAGATGCTATATTTATCGTATGTTTTTATATATTTGGGGTTGGGACCCTCGTTGGGACCTTTGGTAAAACAACAGCTAAATAATATGTATTGGTTCACCACAATTCACGAGAGAGAACACTTTGTTTTTTTTTTAACACTTAACGCGCGTTTCGCTAACCAGCGTCATCAGCAGATGATTAAAACTATTTAGATATTTTTTCTTCTTCAGGAAACTACAATTCTTCCTAAATAAAAATTCTTCATTTCAAGAAAATTAATATCATTAACATGGAATTACCATTTTTTCGAATGAGTGGGAGGGGGTTAATCACTGCGACCTCTACAGATCTATTGTGTCCCCCTTTCTTGAGTTATAACTGAAAATATATAGTATATAAAACTATATCACATCATACAGTCCCAGGGCTTTGACAAAAGCCAATATCTGGGACGGTTTTACAGAGGGTAGTTCTCCATCTCCAATATCAGTCGTACCAAAGTTCATGACACGAATGGTTGTCGTCTCGGCGCACTTAGTAATGAGGTGTTCTGGTGTTTCCCCATTTCCCCACAGAATCTGCATTCGTCGTTTCTTCTTAGTTTCAATCTACTGAGGTATTCCTTGAGGAGACAGTGTCAGTGTTGCGGATGGAGTCTTCCAAGTTCTTGAGTTCCGCCTTTAGTTATTTACATGGCTTATTAACATGGAAACGAATTAAACAAAATATCTTGTTAAATATTGAATATTTTCAATTTCAGCAACCATACCATAATATAAAACCATATACCGTATGATCGAGAAAAAACGGCGTCAAAGGCGGCTTAGGAATGACTATTGATGCTATTTTTGACGAGATAGAACTCTAGACGTCAGTTACTGAGAATTGACATAAAATTTGTCAAAAATTAATACCTTATATAGAAAAACCAGAAAAGAATAGAAGTTTCCAGATACACATATCTATTTCCAAAAAATTGTTTTCAAATGTTTCGATTTGCACCAGTTCTACTCAATAAAAATCGATATTAAAATCATCCTTAATGCAGTAAACGCCTTTTTCAAAATAAAGATGAGTAAGGCCAGTAAGACTCTAACCTAACTAAATCTCGTCGTCCGACAAACCTCCGGCCCATCTCCGACCCCTCCGACCGAAACATTTCGAGAAAATGTTTGATTATTGTGCTGTTAAAATGTACGGATAGCCTTTTATTATTGTTTCATACACACTAGACCGTTCAGATTTACTAATATTGCATTGATTGTAGCTATAAATAAAATGTGTGTTTAATACCAGTAAATAATCCGTTAGCTGATGAAAGAAGTATCGTGTTTATCGACAAAATTAATTATAGGCTTTTAAATTTTGCTTTATATGGTCATATTTTACAATATTCATCTCATAATTGTTGATACTTCTATTGGATTGATGTTCAATTTACATATATAAATTATAAGCAAACCAAATTGAAGTACTAGAAAAAAAAGATTGAGATAGTAATTTTTACGAAATCCCTGTATTATTACTTCTTTACTTAATAGAGTATCTGTTCCTATGTATGCCCAAGTTTCTGTTTTCCTGATTTAATGAAAACAAAATTGGTGATGCTGTATTCACAAAGTTCCATGCAGGAATCAATGGTTATTGCTAAAATATGTTATTGGTGTATTGTCAATTTTATTTATATATATTACGTAATAATTTAATCTCAATAATTTTAGGCTGGTAAGTCATTTATTTACATACCTAACTTTTAACGTAACTACTTGATTGTAGGAAATAATATACACTTTGAAACAAATGAAGTAAATAAATGAATTAATATAATACATACATCAACAAGTAATGTATAATTTTGGAAAAAAATAAAAAAAAAAAAAAAAAAAAATTATAATTGTTTTTTAGTAAAGTCACCAGAACTTAGACAAATAATTGGGTAGGTAACCTTAATAGTAGAAGATATGTATATGAATTCCCATTGAACACCCGAATAATATACTGGGTATACTGGGTTGTAATTCTATTATACTACTTGGTTGTGTTCTATTACAAAAAACCCAACTTTAATGCCTAACTTTTTTGAGGACACCCCTGTAGAACTCTATATACCTTTATAAAATGCTTTCAATTAACCTACATATGCTCCCAAAAATTTCATTTCGATATAAACTCCTGTTCTCTTTGGAGCCTCCGCATCGTATGCGAGGTGCCACCCTGTATATTATGTTTTTATATGTTGTTTATATTTTTTTTTCATTTGTTCTGCCCACTAATGCTCCTTCCCTATTAAAAAAACACGATGAGCACCTTTCAACGTGGTTGCTTACCACCATCTTACCACCTAGTGCCGCCGTCTACCGCCGCAACCGCTCCAACACCGGGCTTCGACAGACGTCTCGAGACCGTCACCCACTCGTCCTCCGCGGTGGCTCTCGACCTTGACGACGACGCATCGCCTTGTTTGGTGACGCCAAATCACACAACAACGGACGGGTAAAGAGCGACGGTCAGCTGGTGGTTCGCGGCAACGATCAGGATTATGATGATCATGATGGCCATATGCAGGGCAGCGGCACGAGAAGACGGCGAACCACGCCACGGAACCGTCGTTCGGTCGAAGACCAGTCTATGCTCGACTTTTTCTGTTTTGTTCTTTTAAATATCGAGTATTAACAGTGGCGTACGATATACAGATAATGATCATCTTCGGTCTGTAGCGTACGGTATACGACGTTAATCTTTAGTATATGTATCCTTAGAAATGAATTGCAATTGCAAGGAATTAAATTATAAACACCACAACAGCTTTAGAAAATACGCAATATTGTCTAAACAGAGCAATATATTACCGACATTCTCGAAGGCAAGAAACAATATGATTTTAACTATTCTGTTTTGGAGAGTGCCCATCCCACGGACCTGAATTGAGTCAAGAATTAATGGATCCGAATTAATCTCTCACCAAGGGAAGCAAAAGATCAGACAAGAATCAAGAGTAAATAATCAGAGATCAGTCAAACGCAGACACCGAGTTTTCTCTCCATGAGAGCTGAGATGTAGTGATCAGTCGCTAGCTATCGACACAAAATAGGGTCTATTTCACCATGAGACTAAAATCTATTCCAAAGGGTAATAACTTATTAATTAGATTAGATATCGGTTCCACGGAAGTTATTTCTATACTAGTATGGAATATTGTGTGTGCTCTAAATACATTGGGTTTGCATAGCAATGTTACGTTAGCCAGTGACGAGAATGGCCAGGAAATATCTAGAATGGTGGAGAAATTCACCAGGGCAGAGACAGACGAAAAAGTTCACAGTAGAACATTCGCCAAAATTCAGCGGCATCTGATAGGCAACGCCAGAAAGACAGTCAAAGCTGTAGTGGGTCTACTAAAAGGATATTGTAAGCTGAATAGGTATCTAAAGCTAATAGGATTTACGGACAAAAGTTATGTAGCCAACAGCAGACAACACATTTTATATTGGTGCGACAGCCTGATAAATCTAGGCAAATCAATCATAACAGGCAATGGTGGGCTGTTGTCAGAGAGCTATATGAACGATTGTCCAAGCTATATGAACGGCCCAAGTTGTTAGAATGATATGAATGAAGAATGTAACTTAAGGATTAGAAGAGGACCGCTAATAGATCTGAGAAGGTCGCATTGGATTAATCCAATAACCACCTCGAAGAATATAATACAGGAACTTATAATATGAAGACATCAACACCTTGAGGACAAGAATTTCAAGAGTAAAGCATCGTTTTATCTACTTGACAAATAGATACGTAGTTGCTACTTACTAATTAGTAGAAAAATCTACGGAAAATCATAAAATAAAATTTAATTTATAAAATTAGATATGAATATAGGGACATAAGTATTTTTAGTTTGCTCGAAGTATTATGGATGTTTTCAAATTAATACCATTTTTACAGCGCGCGTTATATTAGATCTGTTTTATAACAATAGGCTTATGGCGTGAAAAACAAGCCGAAAGATCTGAAGTGGACGCGGTAGTAGCAGGAGTAGCACATAAAACGGGTTTTATCAAGAAACGTTCGACGTGGGTGGTGGATATTCAAAATTATCAGGTGCCAATTTTCTATTTAAATTTGTATACAAAGAGTTAACAAAATGTAACAGTTCTTCGTTTTGAATTTTATTGTAAACCTTTTTATGGACAAGTGTTAAAAGTTAAAAAAAAACTAAGGAAGCACTTGTAGAATGTAAATGTTTAGGAGGGGAGTTATTTTTATCTCTCTATATTAGTTTATTATCCTCGACATCAGCCGTACCAAAGTTCATGGCACGAATGGTCGTCGTCTCGGCGCACTCAGTGATAAGGTGTTCTGGTGTTTCCCCATTCCCCAAGGAAGCACTTCATAGGTGCCTTTTATTTTTATCATGGCTAGGTAGGATAACGCACTATCCAATAATTTGTCATTAAAAACGAAATGAAATTAAACCATTTGCATAGTAGATAATTATTTTTTTCCAGTTTTGACCAGGAAGAAATTACAAGCCAGGCAGATATAGTCACTATAGAGTCAATCTTTAATAAAAATATATTTTCTTTAGAAACGTCAGATAATGTTTCTAAATAACCTAAATTGTGTGCAAATAACCTATTTCCAGTCTTGTGTTATATATTGAAAATATTTTCCTTCCACTAGTTTGTTGTACATTATTTTAGTTTTTACTAAATTCATTTTGAGACCCACTTTATTACAGTTGGGGTTGGAAGCATTGCTGTTAGAACAGAATAAAACATTAAATCACCACAATACACCAAAACACTTTTTACACTGGACCCGCTTTCCGCTAACAATGTTAGCATCATCAGCAGATGATTAAAACTCAACTCAGTTTAGTAGAGTTAAAACATACTTCTTTATTTATAAAGTAGGAAAATAGGGAAATATTATATTTTTTCGAAACAGGTTCAAAAACAAATCAAAATCAAATACGCCGAACTGGTAATAAATTTATGTACTTAATTCAATTAAAAAACACATTCCGGGCTTGTGGGTGAGCCATTTTTTATGACCGGCAATATATTTAGACCCATATACCAACTCGTTGTTGCATCGTTAACTACGTATTAATAAATCCGGCTTAACGTAAACTCACGACGCCTCTCGATGACGCCATGGCCCATATTAAATAGCGCCATTTTCTCGCTATTATTTATCTTTTACCAACGAAACGACGCACTTAGCCGTCCGTTCCGAATTTATTTATTTATAGACCGATATAATAAAACTATTGGCATTCCAATAACGTTTTCGTTAGTTGGCCGGTGCGTCGCTGCAAGGAAATGTCGCTGCTCTCGGGAGTCGATACGCGGGAGATTCGTTCTGCGAATATCTCTTTTCCGCTTTTTATTCTTTCCTCTTCGGATTTTTCTCTCTCTTCTCCTTTCTACCCGATTCCTAGCGATATTATCTTATTTAATTCCATCGATAGCTATTAAACATATTTTTGCAATATTTATTAGCAATATTATAGGATTTTTATACATTATTAGCTTAAAGGGAACCCGAAAGGACCTTCACATACCGCAATAGTGTCTCAAAATTAGAAAACAAAAAATACTATTGGTAGCTATTAAATGTTACCCTCACTGCATTGATCAAGTGGGTGAGATCATTGATCAATTGATAGGTGCATTTAAGTATCTCAGCTCTGTTGTCAATAACAAATGGAACAGCGACTAGGAAATTAAAATTCGAATCGGCATGGCCAAACCAACATTTCGAAGGCTTCAGTATCCTCCTACAACAACGCTTACCATTAGGCCTCCGACCAAGAGTTATTATGTGCTATGTATAGCCCGTCCCTATTGTGTGCTGCGGAAAACATGGCCAATCAAAGTAAAGTCACTAAATCGCATCGAAGCCTTTGAGATGTAGACTCTCTCCTACAGACTATTTAAAATCTCCTATATCTATCGTTTCAAACGAACTTCTGCGGAGCTGGTGTCGAAAGGCAACTACTTAATATAGTAAAGACCCGGAAAATGTTATATTTCACATTTTGAGTAACTCGTTACGCCATGGCGCGCCATTCCAGAAACAAGACCTGTAGGAGGGCAAAATTGATGGTCGAAGAGAGCCAGAAAGAAAACAGCACAGAAACACAGAAACTCCAGAACATCAGGGATTGAAACAGGATACAGGACGCGGTAACAAATTCCGTCTTGCAGAGGACAAATAACCCCAACGTGATAGATTGCATATGGGACCAACATTAAGAAGAAATATTGCTGGCGTCCCCTGGAAACGTCTTGTTTTAGACGGTGATCCTTACCTACCACCCACTACCTGTACAGTGTATCTTAACAGAACAATTATCAACGGTTTTTTACATGACCGATTTGATGATGGCAATAAAAAAATAGCAAACAGGAATTATTATCCGTTTTCTGCAGAATTAATAAGTGCGATGTTCTGTACATTCAGGAGACATACGGGGACCAGACGCAAAAAACTAACTAATGTCATCCGGAGTGCGGCTTGCGGCTGGCTATTTGGGCGCATAAATATATGGGAGTGCAATATTTGCCAAACCTGAGAATGGAATTACATTAGTTGGATCATCAAACACAAATAACATCAATGACAACAACAAATATTAACAATGAAAATTGTAAAATACACTGTCACTTCCTGTATACAAGGCCTCAGCAGAAACCTTAATGTTCATACCACTATTTCAGAAGAAGAAGATTCTCAGAAGATTAGATTCATTTTGGGTGATTTTAATAGTCATAGTCTAGCTTGCCTATATACAGCTTACGACAAGAACGAAAATCTGGTCGAAGAGTGAACAGAATCATGCGACCTTATTCATGATACCCAACTCCTACATTATTTCCACTTAGCAATATTTGGAAACATGCATATAACCCATCGGGATATATCGATATACTTCACTAGTGTCACATTGGAAGGGGAAATGCATCAAGAGTCTACAAAAAGTCAGCATAGACCAATAGGAATTGACGTAAACGCAGCCATCAGATCACCAACTCATTTAGGCGTCCAAAGATTGTAGAGAACTGATATCTAGTAGATAGACAAATTCTTTGAGAGAGAGATCCTTTCATTGAAAACAACAGCCTATAAGGAGAATGTGGCTTAATGTTGTAATGTAATGAACTAGGTCATTCAGACATCGTGAGATGGATAAATAAAGTGAGCAAATTGATATAACTCAGAGTAGTAAGGTCGCATGGAGTTAACTAACATAGATGTGCATACATAGCTGACGAGTATTTGACACGCATCAGAAGATTGCGCAAGGTTACATAAAGCGCTTTCTTTCACGAGCTTTCTGTGG
The DNA here is from genome assembly GCF_002938485.1 of Sitophilus oryzae. Taxonomy (NCBI): domain Eukaryota; kingdom Metazoa; phylum Arthropoda; class Insecta; order Coleoptera; family Curculionidae; genus Sitophilus; species Sitophilus oryzae. The sequence goes on from NW_022147211.1 coordinate 240,800, forward strand.
CTGAAAAGCCCGATACGTGATGTTATATCTTTTCCGCACTCCGGACATTCGTAAAGTCTCATTGGTTTTGCCTCTTTACTTTTTGGTTGTCGCTGTTAACTGAATTTACAATCCTCATCCATTGCATTCTATTGTGCGCTGCTTCTTCCCACTCATTCTGCATGTTTATCTACTTTAAGTTTTCGTGCAAAATATCCTTGTACGTTTTGAGTTGTCCGCCCGGTTTCCTTTTACCGTCTACAAGCTCACCGTAAAGCAGAGAATTTGGTAGGCGGTTTTCTTGTATTCTGCATTCGTGACCTGTTCCCGCTTGACAACGTTGACCGTTGCCCATCTAAAGCGGGATTTTGTAATCATGACTTCAACGCCAGCGCAGCTAGCTTTTTCAAGGACCGTTACGTTTGAGACAGAGGTAGAACTATTTGATTATAGAGTTGTCTGGAGGTGTCTTTGTTGCAACTTGTTTAATGCGTTCATGTGTCGGCGGTACGGCACCCAGGTTTTGCTTCCATATAACATGGTGGGGATTATTATTGCTTGGTACACTGCAAATTTCGTTTTTGTGATCCAAGTCATGATTGTAGAAAACCCTGTCTTTCAATTTTCAGAATGCTTTTGAGCCGCTGCTAATCCTATGCTAAATTTCAGAGTCGACATGGGCCTTTTACGAAATAAAACTGCCAAGGTAATTGAATTCCGCTACATATTCCAATAGTTCTTCTCCGATTTTATAACTTTATTGTGATTTTCCGAGGGAGTGCACATAATTTTAGTTTTATCGATGTTCAGCTTACGACCCAAAGCCCCGTATGCCCAGGTATATGTATTCAACATTTCGTGTGAAGTTAACTAAAAAACTTGATGGCGGTAAACAAATCAATAACTCAAACCTGGCCATAGTTCCCACTAGCTGCTGATGAATGGAAAATCCGAAAAAAGAACTAGGATATCAAAGTTAGGTTAGATGCAGCAAACGAGATTAACATCCTGGAACATCCATACAGTTTAAAAAAATCAACTACGCCTTAAATAGTAATAAGAAACGGAATGCAACAGAAAAAAATATGCATATTATGAAATGTACAAATTATTTCACTCTCAAGTTTCGGCTACTGATAAATAATTTGGTAAAATGAAATTGAATTATAAGCCGCTACTATAATTCGTTAATATATAAATGGAAATTTCATTTACTTTATATTTTAAGCCAAAACGTATTCGCATTGTTATAATAATAATAAAAAGCAACACCGTCGCGCCGTGAACTAAACACCCACAGAATGATCGGTCGGTCTCTAGAGAAAAAGCAGATATGAAATCGTACTCGCAGGTTTCCCAGAAAGACGGTACCCATTTCGTCTGGGTCATCCTTATTAGACGGTGGTCGTCGTCGTTTTCTAACTTGAACCGCCCACGCAACTAGAAGTTGTTGGCTTTCCAACAATCGAAAAATAAACAGAAATACGCAACAGGCGTTGTCGTAAGGTTAGAGGAAAAACACCATTCAGCGCTTTGTAGTGACAGTGGCGGTCTTAAAAGGGAATACAATGTTTTTGATCATACACGACCTGATGGGTGAAATAAAAAAGAAATGCACGAGAATTGAACAAAATTCTTGTTTAAAACATTCAATAAATAGTTTTTCAATTTTTGCTTTTGTTTTGTTAAATCTAATAGTTTATATATCCAATATAAAAATTCGATTCACTAAAGTTGACGATTGCGTCATACTGAATATTAAAACGAAATGAGAAGAGAATGGAACGTATCGTTCAGTGAATATTGCAGCTCTCATAGAAGAATCGAGCAAGCTTCATCACAAGCTTGCTCGATTCTTCAGAGCAAGCTCCGCTTAATACGGCCCTCTCCAAGGGTCGTTTATACTTCTTCCCAATCGCCTATCATGGCTCCCAAGAAAATAAGGCTAATGTCCCGAGATTAGAAAAAACTCTTTTAGATTCAGATTCCTTATGTTCAGATTCCAAACCCATCCTATTTCCTGTCGATCGCAAGATCGCAACCCATCCTGAACCATTCATCAGGCTTGATCGGTCAAGGGATTACTTCCTTGACGAAATTCAAGACCTAATTTACTCCTATCATTTCTTTAGAGAAAAGAAAAATCTAGTTCGATCAATTCTTGAGCGTCATAAAATCACCCATAACGAAATAAGCTTCAGTAGAAACGTGATCATTAAGAAGACGCGTCAGGCCAGTTCTGACGAGTCTCTTGCGTCATCACCGATCCCAGAGATAAAGTTAGCCTCAAGGGAGGCTTCCCCAGCTCGACCTCCATCCCCACCCAGCACATCATCTTCAGGTGCAAATCCCGATAAAAATAAGCCCGATTGCCCGGAACGTCATGTCCCAAAAATCGTAAACCCTCCCGCTGTTGCTCCTCAAACGCAACAGGCGTCCCAACCCAAACCTCCCTGCTGTTCCTCAAATGCAGCAGGAGCCTCAATCTAAAAGCAAAGGGCCCAAAAAGCCTCCCCAAGTCGTACTTCGTGACACTCGTCTCTGGATGAGCATCACAAGAACTTTCAAAGAGCAGAAAATCTGCTTTTCCGAAGCAAAAACTGTGCCTCTCGGCATTAGAATCACTCCCTCTTCTTCTGATGACCATAGGGCCATCGTCGACTATTTTAAAAGCAAGAAAATACCCTTTCATACTTATTTTTCCCCTGATGACAGGGATCTTAATGTTCTAATCAAAGGTGTTGAAGTTTTTGTCGACAACTCGGCAGTAATTGAGGACCTTACTTCCCAAGGCTTCGAGGTCAGAGAAATGCATCGTCTCTCACGAGACGGTATTCCTATGGCCGTCGTCAAGGTCAGAGTACCCAAACACCAAACCCACATCTTCGACATCACGCATGTGGGCTCGCTGAGGGTTCGGGTGGTGACGCCGAGGCGCGGTAATGGGGTATGTCAGTGCCACAATTGCCAGCAATTCGGCCATGCCGCCTCGAACTGCTTTGCGGCCCCGCGTTGCGTGAGGTGCGCCAAATCCCATCCCACCAAATCCTGTGATAAAGAGGCTGATGCGCCTGCAATTTGTTCAAATTGCGGAGGTCCGCACCCAGCTAGCCACAATTCATGCCCAAAAAATCCGAGAAATCGTAATCCCAATACTAACATCCTTAGTCAGCCGGAACCCTCAAAGGTCTCGACTCCTATCCCTCCAAATCCTACACTTTATGCTTCAGTGCTCAAAAGAAATTTCAACAACTCGCCACAAGGAAATACCCCTGAGTCATTCCTACCCATTTCTTCAATAAACCAAGAACTCCATAAACAACTACTTGAACAAGTAGCTAGTCATGCCAAAACCATGGTTTCAAACATACTTACAAGGTGCTCCTATGATCTAATCTCCATTCTTCGGTACCAAATCCCCCTCCCAAAACTGTCTTCCGGACAATCACAAAACTCTTCTGGACTTAGTGTCCAGTCGCTCCTAAATCTCGCATCCCAATACTAGCCTTCTGGCACACAGGGCTTCGCCCCTTCCCTTCCCCAACACATAAGCAGGAATAAGAGCGGCCATTCTTCGGCGGCTGATTCCTCGGAAGTGGATCGTTTTTAGTGGGTATTTCGAATCCTACACTGTCTAGGGGTTATTTCTATGACCGTCTCTCTCGAGATGGTCATGGAAATGATCACCATTCGTCTATAAAAGATTTTTAAACCATCCCCTCACAAAAAAAAATATATGGAACATATGACAGCCTGATCCGATCTGTTCGACAGAGAGAGAAAAAAAGTCGGAAATACACATTGACCAGTTCACTGAATTTAGAAAAGATGTTATAATGATTGAACTTGGAATGTGATGCACATTGGCGGCCCCGTAAATGTTCTTCTAAACAGTGTTTCTCGCTATTAATTTGAAGTTTCAAATTACTATATCCCGTACTGATTGTTCCATACATGTTCCTCGATACAGGAATCAAAATTTGCTATATTTTTCTAAGGTGGTAAGGGTCTCTAAAACACTTTCGCTGGTCCTGGTACTTCCAGGCTTTGTTTAACTTAAGACACTCCTCAAGAATTTTTAAGCTGTAAAACCTTTTAATTTTGCATTTCCATTTTCTTAATCATGAAAATCGCGACTATCAAAAAACAGATCTAGACTAGAAAATAGATCTTATGACGAACGCATACTAGGTTTTCATGAGACGATTGTAACAATTCCAACTCTTTTCCGTTTTATCGCAGAGGAAATCAAGATCCACAAAGTTTTAATGTTTACTTGTAACGTTTTTAGTTCGTTACATGTCTTTTTTATATATAATATATGATGTCTGGCGTATCATCACCGGATTCCCTATCGTTCAGGCCGGATAATTTATTTGACGCGCTTGGCGTAATTTTTACGCTCTCTAGTCCACAACCCTGTTATCGTTTGACACAACCCTGTTATCGCTCTGTGGAGGCGCTGTCAATATCGTTTCTGTCAACTCTCTGTGCTGTGCACTCACTTTTGCTTTTAGCGCTCTGTAGCCTAACCTAACCATCCCGGCTTTTAGAAATGGTGATTATTTAAATCTTGCTGTATAATCTGAATCAGCTGCTATTGCAAAGCAACAGGTAAAGATGAAATATTATCCTTTTAGATTCGATATTATTACTGCATATTTTTAGGGTAGAGTTTTGGGTGTCCCAACTTGTATTTTGCTGGCACGTTGGCGTCCCTTTTGGAAGAAAGGACAGTTTCTTTGTTTATTATTGAGCCCTCGGAAGTAATTCGAGGTAGGTATATTTTGTTTATTAGACCTTGTTTGGTTTTAAACAAGAGTTTCATATTTTTAGGCTCCAAGGTTATTGTCCTAGGTTATGGTCCAAGGTACGGGTAGTGTTCCCTTGTACCATTATCCTATGTACGGATGTCCTGTGGACGAGTGTCCCCAGTAGGAATGATTTTTCTTACATATAAAGTGCCCCAGCGTGGATGTAGCTTGAGCCCCATGCTGCTTCGTTCCCATCTATAAACTAGTTAGTAGTTACGGCTGTATTATTTCATGGTGTCCTTATTCTGTCCCCTTTTGTTGTATTGGATGGCCGAGTAAAGAGATGCGAGCCCACCTCACGCTGTTACTGTTTGAAGCAAGATTACATAAAGAACAGCTAAGTGTAGATTTAAGTTCTAGTTTTACATTTAACATCTAAAACATTTTCAGTCTTAAACAATAACGTCCATCTTAAGTAATATCGTACAGACTATGTTTAGTGGTTAGATTGTTAGAACATTCATGTGGATTTAATCTTTTAAAATATAATGTAACAATAGATCTTGTATTTTCAAATAAAACACTGGATTTCCCTCATAACTTCTTTATTACATTTTTAGTACTTAGGATTACGACACAAACATGTTGTCTCGTGCGAGCATGCACGGTACCGACTGGCTGCTGCGGACGCCTCACTCCCAATCTTATCTCCCGTAACATTCTATCGCCTCTGTCATAAAAACCATGCATTATGAATAATACAATCTGACATAATACATAAACCATAATTTGTAAATCATAACAATACACTATATAAACAAGGTACTCATAAAAATCATAACACTCGGCCATCCTACTTTCCGGTCGTCCTCGACTGCCCTCCTTTATTGCTTCTGAAAAGATAAATAAAAAAAAAGAAAAAAAAATATTTATTTTTAAGTTTCTATGCTCGCATTAGAGCTTTACTTATTTTTAAGTTTTTATGCTCGCCTTAGAGCTTTACTTATTTTTAAGTTTTTATGCTCGCATTAGAGCTTTACTTATTTTTAAGTTTTTATGCTCGCATTAGAGCTTTATTTGGATTTAAGTTTTTTTGCTCGCATTAGAGCTTTATTTATTTTTAAGTTCTTATGCTCGCATTAGAGCTTTATTTGTTTTTAAGTTTTTATGCTCGCATTAGAGCTTTACTTATTTTTAAGTTTTTATGCTCGTATTAGAGCTTTACTTATTTTTAAGTTTTTATGCTCGCATTAGAGCTTTATTTATTTTTAAGTTTTTATGCTCGCATTAGAGCTTTATTTATTTTTAAGTTTTTATGCTCGCATTAGAGCTTTATTTATTTTTAAGTTTTTATGCTCGCATTAGAGCTTTATTTGTTTTTAAGTTTTTATGCTCGCATTAGAGCTTTATTTATTTTGAAGTTTATATGCTCACATTAGAGCTTTACTTATTTTTAAGTTTTTATGCTCGCATTAGAGCTTTACTTATTTTTAAGTTTTTATGCTCACATTAGAGCTTTATTTATTTTTAGGTTTCATGCTCGCATTAGAGCTCTACTTATTTTTAGGTTTTATGCTCGCATTAGAGCTCTATTTATTTTTGGGAAAGTTTTTATGCTCACGTAGAGGCTCTACTTATTTTTTAAATTTTTATGCTCGCATTAGAGCTCTACTTATTTTAAGGTTTTTTATGCTCGCATTAGAGCTCTACTTATTTTTAGGTTTTATGTTCGCATTTGAGCTCTACTTATTTTTAGGTTTTATGCTCGCATTAGAGGCTCTACTTATTTTTAGGTTTTATGCTCGCATTAGAGCTCTACTTATTTTTAGGTTTTATGCTCGCATTAGAGCTCTACTTATTTTTTAGGTTTTATGCTCGCATTAGAGCTCTACTTCATTTTTAGGTTTTTATGCTCGCATTAGAGCTCTACTTATTTTTTAGGTTTTATGCTGCATTAGAGCTCTACTTATTTTTGAGTTTTATGCTCGCATTAGAGCTCTACTTACTTTTAGGTTTTATGCTCGCATTAGAGCTCTACTTACTTTTAGGTTTTATGCTCGCATTAGAGCTCTACTTATTTTTAGGTTTTATGCTCGCATTAGAGGCTCTACTTATTTTTAGGTTTTATGCTCGCATTAGAGCTCTACTTATTTTTTAGGTTTAATGCTCGCATTAGAGCTCTACTTATTTTAGGTTTTATGCTCGCATTAGAGCTCTACTTATTTTTTAGGTTTTATGCTCGCATTAGAGTCTACTTATTTTTAGGTTTTATGCTCGCATTAGAGCTCTACTTATTTTTAGGTTTTATGCTCGCATTAGAGCTCTACTTATTTTTAGGTTTTATGCTCGCATTAGAGCTCTACTTATTTTTAGGTTTTATTTTAATTTATTTTTGTTTTGTTTTAGGTTTAAATCAGTAATGCCTTCGTTGTGTTTTATATTCAAAAATAAATCTCATAATTTCATCTTAACAAAGACCAGAATCTAATCCTTAATAAAATAATTAATAATCAAATTTCAAAATATAGCAACTGACAATACACGCCTTATACTGGCTGCTAAAGTATTTGCTTATATTAACACCATCTAAACATTTAATTCTGATCTACTTAAATTTTGATTTTTGTTTTATTTTTAATAGTAAGTAAGAATGAAAATAAGTAAAGTAACGTAAACGTTCGTTCATCCTGACCTTACTCGCATCGCTGCAAATCGATGTCCCTTTTTATGGTTCTAAGGAATTGAATGTTGAAACATACAAAACTTTATATCTACTTAATAATTGTTCGCCTTAAGTGAATCCATAAAGTCAAAGAGTATTTTATATTAGACGTTAGATTTCTTCTTTTTTAAATATTAGACGTCACATTATGGCAGATACTGTATTTTGTAGTACCCTAATTGTCAGAATCAATCATTTATTACAAACTCATTTCATCTCTGATTATTGCATAGATTTCATTTAGTTTTTGACTGAAAATTTTATTTATTATGGAACTGTAATTATTTTTTTTATTGTTTAGAAATATTTATCTGCCGAAAGCTTTCATAAACTGATTTGTTTTTCTTTTAGTTCTGTTTGCAATTTTAAATCAAACTTCTCTAAATATGAGAATTAAATTCACCTTGCTTTTCATACAGCAATGAACCAAGTATATTTTCAATCGATTAATATTTTGACTCTGTCTTAACAAGAATAAGTATTAATGAACAATATTGTAATTATTTTTAATACTTAAGATATTTCGTTTTTATTTTTAATTATTTTTTTTTATTTACTATTTCTACTGAAAAGTTTAGATTCAATTAGACCACCAATCAGAACCCAGTTGAAGAGGATCGGGCCAGCTCATAATCCCCTGCAACCAACGATCCTCAATGATCATTATCAAAGCCAAACATTAATTAATTAATATGGGTTGCAGCATTGTAACCCTGTGCTTTTACTGATACGTGTTACTAAAAGTATAAGAACATTTAGTTCTAATTTTTTATACCTTCCTGTAAAATTTAAAATTAATTAAAACTGAAACTTTTGTTAACACTGGAGATGTTTTTTTTATACAGTCTTAAATATTAAATATCAATTTACTAATAATAGTCAACTTCATGAAAAACTGGTATGGTTTTTCATAATTCCTTGTACGAAATATAGTGTTAGTTGTATGCAGTAATTTGTTTGTAACAGGTTTTTTTTATAAGTTATTTTTTTTACCAAAGAACTTTAGTTTTTATCAATATGCTTCGAACATTTTATTAAACTATCGCAGTTGTCTTTAAAACAAAATATAGAAATATTAGAAATATTGATGATATTCTGATCCTCTTTGTTTAGCAAGTACTTAGTCATATTTAATTCTTGGTATTTTTAATTAAAAAGAAAATTTTATCCTGTAAACATACAGGGTGCAATTTGAGTGTTTTTGCTTGAACTCTGTTGTGGTTAAATAGGAAATGATATTTACTCAATTGTTTTTAATAAGAAATTATTGAGTTTTGATAAACTATATACAGCAGTCAAATTTGCAACATTCCATGAAAGCTGGAGGCAATGAAATTGATATCTGTACCTAACTGCTATTCATAAGTAATAAGCATAAAATTATTTATTTTGTTTTTTCTGATACTTTAGTGTTGATGAACACTACAGATTGGAAGTATATTTTAATTTAATTAAATTCGATTTTTTAAATGCATTAAAAATCTTGTTAAATAAATAGTACAGAGTGAATAATGGTTGTGATGACTTGAAAGGATACATATATGGTTGAAATCAAGTTCCAACTATATAAGTAGTAGGTAGTTGCTCAATTTGTTTCTATATAAAAGAAACAGATACTTCATATTCTTCTAAACTTCATATTCCAAATCGCTCAGCAAACTTATCATCTGTAAATTACTCTACTCGGCTGTGCTACCAAAAGAGACACCTTGCTCTCTCTAGGGTTCTAGAATCTTGATAATATCTCCATTGGGAGATATTATCAAGATTCTGACTGAATTGTCATTTATAATTTTATAATTCATGAAGCACTTTAAATATGTCTTCAATGTCACTAAAACAGATTTCAATAAAAGAGATTAGCGAATAAATCATCGAACAAAATAATAATCATTCAAAAAGCGAAATCATATACTGTTTCCAAAGAGAACATCCAGAATAAACATTTTTTTTTAGGAAGTAGAATGTTGTGAGGACATTGCGTTCAATGCTAATTTATTTTATTTTTGTTGCAAAACAGTCTGATTTCTTATATTGATAAACTTTATTTTTTTTTAATTGCTATTGTCTGAAGTTACAGCTTTTGGTATTTCAAACTTCCTATTTCTTTTTATTTATTTATTTATTTTTTTTTTGAGGCCGAACAAAAGTAATTATTTAAACTTTTTATTCCTCCGACACTCTATCTTCTGGTAAAATCCTGAAGGGCTTTACTAAAACCCTAACATAAAATATAATCAAAAACACAAAATTAATTAAATGGTTTCTTTTAAACTCCTCTGTATAAATTGTTAAACATACAAAACAATTTTTTGTGCATACTAATTTCTTTTTACAAATCCAAACAAATATTATTGTGTTATGTAAAAAACTCTGTGTGTTTATCGACCAGTGTACGAACATTTTCTGTTATCAATTATCACCATATTTTTTTTTTTGAAACATATTGTGTAACTCCATTTATTTTTATTAACAGACTATTTTCCAAGACCGTCCTGAAAATAATTAGTCCTTAATTATTTTAAAAAGAGCATTATATCTTTATAAGAAACAGAGAGAAATAATTTTTGAATCATAAACTTTATTAAAACAATAATTATTTTTAGACTATATCGGTCTATAATGTTTGTAGAGACTTATTTTTGCGATTATTTGTTCACAGTGTACATTTAAACCTGGTGATATTTTAAACCCTTCATATTGTTTAATTTATTCACTAGAAATAAATAGCCTTTACAAAATCAATTTAAATAATTTAGACATTAAAAATTTGATTTTGCTTGTATCAATTTGCAAAGAGATTATGCAAAAGATGCTTGTTTTTAATTTTAGTTAAAACATTTTTTTGTTATACAGGCTGTCCTATATTGATATCACTATCATTAATTGATCTGAACCTTTTATTTTATTTGATTCTTTTACAAATTCAATTTATTGGAATATTAATTTCAATAACGTCTTTAAAATCATAAACAAGCTACTAAAAATTTTATATTCGTAACTATGAAACATAAATTAACAATTAATTGATATCTGTGTACTTATCTTATTCGAATGTATCCTCTGAAGCTATATTTTCTCACTGCTTTAGTGTTTATGTCAACATGGTCAATCAAAAGACTTATTTTAGCAAAAATGACTTGCAGTTTGCACCTTGCACATCGTAACAGCCTTGTCTTTTCCCATTTTTGAAGTAGGAGTGGATAAGCCAATTTCCAAATGTTCCTGTATGTATCCTTTTTATTCACTAACACTGCTGGACTTGTTGCTTTATGGCTTTATGTCCTTTTCCAGCAACTTAACTTATGGATTCACACACAACATGGCATATTGGCACTTTTTAAACTCTTGTGGTACTTCTAGTAGTTCTATCCCGCTTCTGATATGTAAACAATAGATCTTGTATTTTCAAATAAAACACTGGATTTCCCTCATAACTTCTTTATTACATTTTAGTACTTAGGATTACGACACAAACATGTGTATCGTGCGAGCGCACGGTACCGACTGACTGCTGCGGACGCCTCACTCCCAATCTTATCTCCCGTAACATTCTATCGCCTCTGTCACCAAAAAACCATGCATTATGAATAATACAATCTGACATAATACATAAACCATAATTTGTTAATCATAACAATACACTATATAAACAAAGGTACTCATAAAAATCATAACAATAATTTAGATCTTAGGTTTCATTGCATTACGTCTTATCATTGCACGATATTATCATTGCACTATTTTAACAGATGAATAACCAAACATAGATTCTAGAATCTACGGGTTGCAACATCTTCGATTTAACATCATATAAAATATATCAAATTAATTAAAGTAATGCTACATTTCATATATTCTCTTAAACTTTACATGTCTTGTATTTTATCATAGATATTTAGTACAACTCTTAACACCACTTTCTTTGACATATAACCACTATGTATTTACTAGAACTCTACAATGTCATGTACCAGCAAAGAACATCATGTATAAATATAGTCATTAGTTTTAAGTAATATACAACTGTGTTTTCTTTCTCTGTACATGTCTGGCGCCCAATATCTATATTTTTTTGTTTATTGTTATTGATTAGTTTTCTCTCTAGTGCAATACCTTATCGATGACTGCTCTCCGATGAAAAGCTGCCGTTCGCAGTGGTAATGTTTTATAAAAAATGCTACAACGTACTGGTTATGTTTTGAAATAAAAAGTTTTGTAGAAAATCGTTGGAAAAAAAGACCATCATTCGTACAACGATTACATAGCGTTGGGATCAATTCTTGACAACATTTGGAAGAGTTTTCAAAAAATGTTTCGCCTGCTGTGCCTTTTTACCCTCTCGTCCTCTATTTTTTATTTTGAAAGTTGGCAACCCTACCTTAACTCATTATACTTTATTTCCTCTTTTTTGTCATATCTCACAAAGATAGATGTCCTATTTTTATCTGGTTGCCTCTCTATTCTTTTAATTTATCCCGACATACGTCGGCCGATCCTACCCATCGTAGTCGCGCCCTGGGTCTCTGCGAAGGGGTTGTTTATCAATTACTTAATTGCTTTATCTGGCACGTTTCGCCTGCAGCCTTATACTAATAATTATCTGGCCCGGCCCCCGAAACTGCCGTTGTTGCCGCCATCCGTCCGTTACGCATGCGCCACAGCGGCAGCAGATTTTCGATGGGCCTTTTCACCGAGAGGGCGGGTGCCCTACGCTCTTTCCAGGGTTGGATCGTCTGCAATAAATTGTATTTTTTCAGCATAGGATAATCAGATGGTTTTGTTATTATTTTACAGTATAGAAAAAATGATTAGAACCTGTAAATATTATGAATTACGTAAGATAAAACCCCCGAATAAATTCGTTTAGAACTTAGTTTAAATCAACTTCTGATGCCAAAACATGTCTCTTTTATAAGAATCGCTAAATTTATTTGTATGAACTTGTGTGGTCATTCCCCAAATCTTCAAGCTTGAATTTTATTCCTCGATAAAACAGTCAAAAACTGAAACACGCAATGGAGAAAGGCAATATTACACGCCCAATACTATAATATTAAACTATATTTAAGTCACATGAAAAGGACCGCGCGCAAAATCTTGGACATAAAGCCTAGAGTCGAAACATGGACGTACATGGTGATCGTGAGATTTGCTTTTAAGGGTCTCTTCATTGGTGGCGCGGATTCCAAAAGCAAACAAAATCAAAACTTAATCAGGTTCAGAGAGTTGGTTGCGATGGGACTACCCTGTCCGTCACACCAAGAACCCTCTACTGTCTGCGGTCATGTCACATGGGTAGAATGTGTAAACCAAATTTTTGGTGCCAACCAAACCAGAAACAAGAGAAGTAAAACCAAAAAAACTAAATCTTACTATGGCGGGACCAGGTCAAAAGGATGCGTGGCTAAATAGAAGACTAGCCTCTACTTGTCTAGACCACTGGGGCTTCAGGGGGCACTCCATTGTATTTACACCTCACTTCTACATGCGGGGCTCTGTAAAAATGGACTGACTAACCCTTGCTGTGAAGTTGGGTTTCCCTCTAGCAACACTGAGAACATTAACAGTGCCAGTTTCAAGGGACCACCACTGGATCGCAAGCGACACATTTTATTTGGGAAAGCTAGGCTAGAACCGGAGGAACTATGCTCCCATCCTATCAAGGACCTGCATAAGTTAGTGCGGAGCACAGGGATAGGAGAATGGGTGCAGATATAGAAAAGGGAACAACACAATAGGCCTCACAGATCGCAGTGTTTCCGGCAGACGACGACCCCTTATTGTGGAAAAAAAGGGACCACCACCAAAATAAATTACAGAAGAGACAGCTGACACTTGCAGGAGACCGCCTTTACAAGTGGTACATAGCTACCACCTCCTATAGTAAGGGTCGGGAGACTACACAAGCGATTCTACACAAGGTAAACTTACCAAAGGGCAAGAGGGAGAGCGAGGACCTCTCACTTCTGCTCCGGCAAGGAGAGAAAAAGCCAGGATGGAAAGTCTCCCAACACTAGGAGACAAGCAGAGACGTATCATCAGCTATGCCAAAGTTCCAATGTAAGGATATCGAGTTGGCGAGTCGTCCTTTTTCATATTCTATTGTAAATTCGAACTCTCTTGGAGAGCTACCCTTCAATATAAGAAAAATACAATGTTTAGCTGTGAAACAAAAACAACGTGTTCATCATCATCCCAACGTTGGGGTTCTTCATCTTTCTCTCAACAATAAAGATCTGCACCTCAACTAGACTTATGTTATAAATTACCAATATTATCTTCAACAATCATTTACCATCAATTTCTAACCCTAATTTCGTAGAAAAAAATAATTGCAGTAATTTTTGTGAGATCTACTCATCCCTGATTAGGCCCCTTATCACAGCATGGAAGAAGGAGTAGAGAATACCGACTGACGGCAACGATACGGAAAGCACAATTTGAAGCTATTTATGATATCGCTTCTTAATTTCTTACGCGGGTGCTTCTTTTTATCGGTGTCTTCGAAGGGGAAGCAAAGGAAGTTATATTATTTATACGAAGAAATGCTAGAATAAAAATAAAAACAAATAATGGTCTTTTTCGCTTATCTGAGTATTATTAATCTACGTAATAAATAATATCTATAAGTAAATCAACGATATATTAAAAAATCATTAGTAATTGTAATCAAATCAGCATGTACAATAAGAAGAATGTAGAATGAGTAAGAGGGGGGGGGAGTTAATCACTGCAATCTTAAAGATCTATTGTGTGCCCCCCTTCCTTGAGTCATCACACAATCTATAACCCATCATACCTCTGTTGTAGAGGGGACAGGGTATTTCCCATCCTCGTCTGACAACAGTTCTTCCTCCGAGGGTATACACCCTTCCACGGTTGGAGTTTGGCCCTCTGTGCCGCCCTTCACAGTTGAGAAGCTTGCCTCCGGCTGAGGAACCCGCGAGGTGGAGGCTGGAGGATCTGTCTCCATTTTTTCCACCACTTCAATAAGAAGAAATACACACTTAAATATTGTTATGTTAACAACTGGCATTAGCGGTAAATTGTGAAAAATTCTCTTCACACATTCAAAAAATGGTGTTTTATACCAAAATGTTGAATGGCTTAAAAGGAAGCGGTTATAAAATAATGACTAATGCGTCTTTCTTTACTGGTATTGCAATGGTTTTTAAAAAATGGAATTTTCATTCTTGCAGCATATCAGTCTTCGTGCAATAATCAAACCATACGAAACTACTATACATAATTATTCTAAGAATAATTCTAAATGATTTGATTTTCTATATTACTAAAAAACGTATATGTTGAAGTTGGTTATCTATAGACTAAAAGTATAGCGGTATTCCGTACCGCATTTATATTTTTTAAGTATTTTGTAATTTAAAATATTTTATTGTAAAATTTGGCATGCCAAACAGTAACAAGCAGCATTTTTAATATACTGTCATTTATATTATATTTAGCATTTTTAATATACTGTCATTTATATTATATTTATATTATTATACTATACTGTAAAGTATACTGGCACTTTCTGTCATTCTTATTCTTCTTTATGTACCGTCTTCATATCGGAGGTTGGCTATCATCATTGCTATTTTGACCTTGAAAACTGCGGCCCTAAATAGGTCAGATGACGTGACATTAAACCATTTTCGCAGGTTTTTGAGCTGGGATATTCTTCTCCTTCCAACAGATCTGTTTGCTACAATTTTTCCCTGGATTATGAGTTGCAAAATCTCATACCTTGGACCTCTCATGATATGGCCGAGATATTGCATTTTTCTTTTTTTCACTTCCTTGAGGATCTCTACGCCCTTCCTCATTCTTCTCAGAACCTCCACGTTGGATACATTTTCTGTCCATGGTATTCTCAAATCCTACGGTATGTCCACATCTCGAAGGCCTCCAGTTTCCGCTCGCAAAGCTCGTTGAGGGTCCAAG
Source organism: Sitophilus oryzae (assembly GCF_002938485.1). NCBI lineage: Eukaryota > Metazoa > Arthropoda > Insecta > Coleoptera > Curculionidae > Sitophilus > Sitophilus oryzae. The sequence goes on from NW_022147211.1 coordinate 256,205, forward strand.
CTTCCATACCATACAGAAGGACTGGGAATACATAACATTTGAGCATACGAGTTCTCAGATCTAGGCTCAAATCGCGGCTACAAAGCAGCTTCTTAATCTTCACAAAGCATGCACGGGCCTTCTCAATGCGAATCTTTATTTCTGAACAATAATCCGCGGTGCAGTCGACACTTGTACCCAGGTAGTCATACCTCTGTACTCTTTCGAGCTCCTCGCCTTCCGTGTACAGATGTTCATTGGGCACTCCAGTTTTAGTGACAACCATGTATTTGGTCTTCTTAACATTGAGTGTCAGACCATATTCTCGACTAGTTGTGATGACGTTATTTAACATATTCTGAAGGTATTGCATGTTTTCAGCGAGAAGGACTCTATTGTCCGCGTAGCGCAAATTGTTCAGTTGTATGTCGTTAACTAGTATTCCACCAGCATCATTTTCGAGGGCTTTGTTAAAGATTTCCTCTGAGTAGACGTTGAAAAGGAGTGGTGAAAGAACACATCCCTGTCTAACTCCTCGTTTGATATCCACTGTTCTCGTCAGTTCAGATTGGACGCGAACAGACGCACTTTGATTAAGGTACAGTTTTACTATTATTTGTATATCTCTTCTATCGAGATTTTTTCGTTCTAACGCTTCTATTAGTTGCTTCTATTGTTTCTGTCACAACTACAGGTTATATAACATATTTTTAACAAATTATTACAAAAACAATCGAAAAAAAATATTAACAATTTAAATTATTATACCATGATTACACCAAATAAAGCAAAATAATTAAATATTATCATAACTATTTTACTTACATAAACGGGCGCGTAGCGGCACGGAGTACCGCAACTTCTGTAGTTGCCAGGTTTACGACAGAATTACTACTGAACCAAAATAGCTGGATACGCAACTACTACGACCCAGCATGTAATTTTGACATTCCCTCAACAAGATATCAAAGTTAAATAACTATCTGGGGTATTAAAATACTCCGCGCGAATATTGAAGGGTTAAAAGGTGTTGCGGGGAAAACTATCAAATGGAAAGAGAGAGATCTTTAAACTAAAAGACAACCAAGGGGTCGTAACAACAAATAGAGAAAGGCTGTTGAAAATAACAGAAAACTTTTACACTGAACTATACACAAGTAATCACCAACAAACATACAACAGTCAACAACGTCTGTGCAAAAAGATAGTTAACGAGGGATCAAAGGATATACCGGAAATAACTACAGAAGAAATCAGAAACTCCTTAAAAGAAATGAAAAATAACAAAGCCCCGGGCGAGGACGGCATAGTGATTGAGGCTGTAAAACTCGGAGGAGGAACACTATTAAAATGGATTAAAGACTTATTTAATCTATGCCTTGGAAGCTCCAATAGAATGAACTTATTCATTTCAGTGTTATTTAAATTATTAATAAGATAAAAAATTCAGTCAAACTTTGTTTTGAAAAAATTTGAAAAAACTAGGGAAATTATTCTATTCTGTTTTTTTTAGCAAAAACAGTCCGCTACTGAGCGGTAAAGAAATCACCTCTAAAAACAGGCCTGGTGGTTTCAATGACAATAATAAAATAAACCTTCACGTATAAAATTACACATGTTTTATTTACATTTTCCGCTTGATTTGAGACTGAGCAGAATATTAATGAGTCTACTAGCCAATTTTGTGCTTTTTATATTGGATAAAAAAATAAAAATAAATGAACTATTAGCTGTGCAATAAACACATATACCTACACATATATCCGAAGGACACCGAACCTGAGATGAGACTATGATATTAGGAAATTAGCAGATTAGCAATGGGCTCTACTACAAAGAGAGTATCTAAATATTTGGGGGTGGCTACACCATAATTGGAAATGGTTGAATAAGCTGAAAATGATGATTATGATGATACATATATCCTATGTATGCTAATGATGAATAGTGTATGAAACTGAAAATTGTTCTATTTAACATTAGCTGGAAATGTATATATTCCCTTTCTTAAAGAAATAAACAATGCGTACATAGCCCGGAGAGCTTACGATTGTTGTTGGCTGCCAGCTGTTGCTAGTTCATTTAGAATTACCGAGAATCCACTAACACCTGCACCCCTGGGGATCATCTCTAGCTACTCTAAGAACATCAGCCTTCAGCTTCGTGTGCTCAACGGCCAAATACAGTTCGCCTGTCTGGTTGAATAGTGCCCATGTTACAACCAAGTGGATGTCCAAGTGAATATCAGAATGCGAATCATTTCAGGAGCTATACGAACTATGCCCACATACTGGTTGCCTGTTTTAAATAGCATCCCTCCCCCTAATTTGAAGCAAAAACGGGCTTTGCATAAAGAACACAAGAAAATATTGCTAAACCAGGAACTACCAATATATTCTGATATAGACTCCGCTCAAGAAAACCACTACTCTCATCAAAAACACTTGGGATACTGACGAAAATGCAGAGCTCAACGTGTATGATGCATGGGTGACCGAATGGATGAAAAACGCTCCACCACAAACTCGGAATTTTACATGAATTTCAGCAATACCTACTGCATGGTTTTGAGCAACCTCGCCAGATATGGGTAACTTTAAACAGGCTAAAGTATCGAACATGTCAGATGCATGGATTCTCTCTATAAATGGGGAAAGGCCCCCACTCCGCTTTGTAATTGTGGAGCTCTACGACAGACTGTTCGACATAATAGAGAAGAATACACTTTTGGTGTGTATTTTTCTCTAACCATCTTCGTGTATTATTCATACACGCGCATGAGTAAGTGTAATTGATTATACATATAAAGAGACTAAATGTTTGTTTGTGACAAGTTTGGTTTGTACATTTTTTACGTTCTAATCTAGCTATATTTAGTTTTTGCCTATGCACTCGTGTAGAAGTACCATATAATAAAAAACAGCGTCAAAGACGGTTGGGGAATGACAATCAATAATAATTTTAGCGAGGTCAATCTCTGGACGTCACTAACTAAATATTGATATAAAACTTTGTCAAAAATTAACACCAATTATAAAGAGATTAGAAAAGTATAGAACGTTTCCAGACACACAATTCTATTTTTAAACGAGTATTTTTTCTCCAATTTTAAACTACACTATTTAAAAATCATTTTTACTCAATATAAAACTAAATTACATCCTTCTTAAAGCCAACTGGCAGAAAAGTGGCACAGTAAATGACGTTTAGGGCTTGACCTCGCCAAAATTATCATCAATTATCATTCCTCAGCCGTCTTTGACGCCGTTTTTTTCGAACATACGATATTTCATCACTAACAATGAGAATCAAACTAAACATATGAAAATATGCAACCACAGAACAGTCTCTGCATAAATGTAAAAATTAGTAATGACTTGATGTCTGTTAAATCACTAAAATTTTAATTAAAATGAATTTTTAAATGAATTTTAAAAAAAATAAAGCTTAGACGACGCCTCTGATTATATTTGTCGCAACAGCAAAAAAAGGGCAGCAAATTTTATTTTCGCTAAATCGTCGAAACGCGAACGGCATTGAAAATAAGGGCTGTTTCGAAATCTCTGCGTGCTGAGCAGCAAAATTACGACGTTGAAGCGAAACAAGTTAAAACTTTTCACTTTTCATAAAGGAAAAGATTTTTCCTTTTTCCGTTATTATGGCTGTAAGTAGTTTCGTAAATGGATTTAAAGAAAATATTAACTCTTATTAGACTGCTCTATTTCTACATTTAAATGTTAGACTGAAGGAATGAATAGAAAATTAAATTTAAGAAAATTAAAAATAATACGTAAAATGTTACTCGCAATAATTTGGTATAAGCTGTACCATATAAACTTTTAATTACGTCACCGAGGGTGCGATTATTAAATTCAATGTTGCCAACCGTGGACATATTCGGCGCCGGGCTGACTAAGTGGAATTTAAATTTCCCGCTGGAGATTTAGGTGGTAGCACTGCTTTAAAAAATGTTTTTGGTTTAAACAGTTTTACTAGCAGACCTTGCAGTCGAAAATTGTCTTTTTTAGAGCATCTTTTAGTGCAAAGTGAACAATATTCCAAAGCAGCTTAACAGCCGTTGCAAAAAACTCGTCGCAACCTTGTGTTTATAATTAATTAAATTTTGTTTCCTAAAATATTTTGATAAAAAGAAAATATGCAAAAATCGGCAACGCTGTGACGGTCAAGCTTAATCACATGACTAAAAGTTTATTTGGTATGTTCTATATTTGCGATGTCATCATAAAGTTAAAGTCTCGCATGCTAAGTTTTCAGCAAAGTAATTTTAAGGTACTCCAAGGTCCTCATATCATTCTTTGTAATAAAATCGTTCACATCAAAAATACTATGTTAATTAAATTTATTAGCATATAACACGTGTAATAATTTCTTCAAAAGATTCTGAGCTTTTCGCCACTAAAATCTACAATAAAAAGTATTTTTTTCTAAACACCGCTTCGTTGAATCCAAACAGAAACCAGTTTGTCAATGGTATTTTACTAGTCAAACCTGACCAACAATAAATGCTTTAAAAAACACAAAAAACAAAGGACTATTTAAAATTAGGTAAATTGAAAAAAATATACAAAAATATAAATAACTATTATAAGTAATATAAATTTTGTTTTAATTAATTTAATTATTTTTTTAATTATTTAGAATTCTTTTCAGGAAATGAACCCCCTACAAAGGTACAGACATTGTTTACGTATAGAGTTCGAAAAAATGCATATAGAACATTATAGAAACTTCTCTATATTGTATAGACTACCTTACTTACTTACTTAATGCCATTACTCGCTGACGAGTATTTGACACGCATCAGAAGATGGTTACGCAAGGCGTTTCCTGTCATGAGCTTTCCTGTGTCTGAAAAGCCCGATACGTGATGTTATCTCTCTTCCGCACTCCGGACATTCAAAAATCTCATTACTTTGTTGCCTCTTTACTTTTTGGTTGTCGTGTTATTACTGAATTTATAATTCTCCTCCATTATGTTCTATTATGCGCTGCTTCCTCCCACTGATGCTGCATACTTATCCCCTTTAAGTTTTCATGAAAAACATCCTTGTATCTTTTGAGCTGTCCACCCGGTTTCCTCTTACCCTCTACAAGTTCACCGTAAAGAAGAGATTTCGGTAGGCGGTTTTCTTGCATCCTGCATACGTGGCCAGCCCATCTTTAGCGAGATTTAGTAATCATGACTTCAGCGCTCCCGCAGCTTGCTTTTTCAAGGACTGATACGTTTGAGACATGGTGGTACCATTTGATTCTTAACAGTTGTCTAAGGTGTCTCTGTTGCAGCTTGTTTAATGCACTCATGTGCCGGCGCAGCGCCGGCGGTACGGCACCCAGGTCTCCCTTCCATATAACATGGTGGGGATTATTACTGCTCGATACACTGCAAGTTTCGTTTTTGTGCTCAAGTCATGATTGTAGAAAATCCTGTCTTAATTTCCAGAATGCTCTTGAGGCGCTGCTGATTCTGTGCTGAATTTCAGAATCGATTTCAAAATCGATTTGATTCTGTGCTGAATCGAATCGAAATACCTAACAGTTAATACACAATCCTTAGTTGAGACCGACAAGAACACATTACAATAATACATTAGAGCTAAGAAAATAATATCCAAGGAACATAAATTTAAAAAATCCATTTAGGGTAGTGTTTTCTAGAAAAATAAAAAAATTAATCTAAGAAACCGTATGAGTTTAATATACATACAGACACTACTTTTACACAAAATTACTGCCATATAGGAAACCCAGGTGTGTAGAATTAAGTAATGAAATTGCACTTGGGGAGGGAGTGGCGCAAAGTAACAGTATTTTGTTTAATTTACAAAAAAGTTTTTAGATTTATTAAAAACCGAATTAGTCTGAAGAGCTACATAATTATATGTACCGGGTAGCCGACTAAGAATGGACGCCGGCTGTATCTCAGAAACTACTTATATAACTTTAGGAAACTACGTACAACTTTGAGAACGTATAACTAGAAAAATACGTATAACTTTGGGAAAAAAATTGTAATAAACAAATCGAGACCAAGAGAAATCGGTGGAAGTTATTCCTGAAGTTCGAAAAATATCCACAAGGGGGCGCATCTGTTCAGAACCAATTAGAAAACAGAACTTTTCTTTTTTAATTTTTAACCGTTTCTAATAAACGAAATAATATTACAAAAACCAGAGCAATAGGCAACGTTTTTCTTATTTGTAAATAATAAACTTTTTGTTTCTTTTCTTCAAAAACTACCTGTTGTAAAATAGAATTCCTAACCTTGAATAATCCATGATTTGTTATATTTTTAATGTCATCTAACACCCCCCTGACACATTAAACTCCTTAACCTCCTAATAAAATAAATCTGTTTTTATTGCGAGAACCCAACGCTTACCAAAACTTTGCTCAGTAGTTTGAAAATAATTAATCGAACTATCTGATCTTTTTACTGCTTCATAAAACTTTTACAGGCCTGAACTTTCGCAATGCGGAACTCGTACACCTAAACTTTCGGATTACTTTGTAATACAGCAACGCTTGTTTGAACTTGTCGGATATCTGCTACACACCTGTTTCGCGTGTCACAACCAGCCACCGGCACTTGTTTAAATGCTCGCAAGTTTGACCCATTTTCCGGTTTTCCTATTATGTTGCAAAGGAAAAAATCTTCGACAAAGCCACGTGTTGGATTTTTTCATAATTTATCGGGTTATGATTAGCCGTTTTATGATCGTTTGTTGAATAAATTATTAGTTTGATTATTTTATATTTAAAATTCTATATTTATAAAATTAATATTTAATAACTAAGTGGTTCTTTTATAGAACATGTGCCATCTCTCGTGAGGACATTCCACACGTAAAAATAAGATTTATTTTATACCAACATATGGCCGATTCTGCTTTGTTTCGTAGCCACAGGGGGTTAAATTTTTCATTTCTTTTTTCAATTTATTATAATTTTCTTCCAAGTGCACATATTTTAATACTAAAAAAGTGTCCTCAGACAATGCCCTCTATAAAAGATCAGCCTACTGACGGACTTTTGTTTACTTCATCAGCTGTACATACTTAGATATTGGGTTAGATTCTGTATTCATATTTTGTCGGTTGATTTTTGATATTATTTGTTATTGTAGTGCAAAAAACTAATTATTTTGGTGTTTAAGTGACATAAAGTACTACCCGATATATGGTCACTATGATGGTCACTCTGTTTCTCATAAAAAAACACGAAATATTACACGTTTTGTTAAGTGCTTTAACCTAAAAGTGCCCATAAATTTTTTATTTATCGTGGTTTTTGTGTGTGTTTTTTAAGACTCTAACAATTCATCAATAAAGCTTAAGTGGAGTGTGTTTTTGGTGCTATGTCTCATCTTTGTTGTGTTCCTGGTGGAAAGGATAGTTATACTAGGCAGCTTAAAGTATCCGGAAGAGCAAGAAAAGTGGGTACGAGTTATAAATCAAGACAATTCTATTGAAAATATCTTTAATAAATTTAAAAATAATATTCTCCCAGGATGGTATTAAAGAAAACTGGACAATTATGTTTATTTTATTCATATTGTGGAATCTCCACTCCAAGTGTTTTTGGTTCAGCTTCGATAGATTCAAACACGTAAGATAAACACGTAAGTAGGTATTATGACCTAGGGAAAAATAAAGAATATGTGTATTAAAGATCATGAAAAAGATTATTATTTTGAGTTCAAAATTAAAAAAGATTTTTCTAAAGACAAGAATGATAAAGTTTAAAAGAAGAATGTGTTTTTGTTTGATAATATAATGTATGTAAAGCATAACATATATTTGTTCAGTAATTTTTACTGAATAGTATTGATTATTTATAATATCAAATTAATATCAAATATTTAAGTGATGGCTGAATACAATATGAATAAAATAACAATAAAATTGGTATATTTGCAATACAAAATTAAGTTTTAAGAATAAAGGTGTTACTAAAAATACTAAGAAATTCATATCTTTGTTTTAATTGGTCGAATGTTATTTACATTTTATGTAAGAATTATACCGTATCATCGAAAAAAATCGGCGTCTAGTTGATTTGGAAATGAACATCGATGACATTCCCTAAATAATTGTACACATAAAATAATTAACTAGAATTTTACAATCTTGGAAAATTTTATATTCTTGAATCTTGTTTCTAAATATTCTAAATTTTTTGATTTTCTTGGGATTTAGGTTCGGAAAAAAACGCTGATTAAGTTTTCATTTGGTTTTTCATTATTTTTATTTGGTTTAAAAAAAACGTTATGGTTAACATTATAGCCTTCATCAGTGTTGTGTCGTATGAAAAAAATAGTGTCCAATATAATCCAAAAAATTACATATAAAATATTCACACCACGCACCACATAATGTTTACTGCGTAATCCATAGTCAATGTAGATAGTTTTAGTGTTAAGAATAATAATTCTTAAAAATATGTGGTCATCTTTTGATAAGTTTATATTAGTTTATTAATTGCAGTAAACATTATGTGGTGTGAATTTATATGTAATTTTTTGGATTATATTCGACACTATTTTTTTCATATGACACAACACTGATGAAGGCTATAGTTAGCCGAAACGTTTTTTTTAAACCAAATAAAAATAATGAAAACCCAAATGAAAACTTAAATCAGCGTTTTTCCCGACCTAAAAATCCCAAGAGGACATTCCACACGTAAAAATAAGATTTATTTTATACCAACATATGGCCGATTCTGCTTTGTTTCGTAGCCACAGAGGGTTAAATTTTTTCATTTCTTTTTCAATTTATTATAATTTTCTTCCAAGTGCACATATTTTAATACTAAAAAAGTGTCCTCAGATTCACAGGGGACGTGCACATGGGTCAAATGTCAAAGGTTGACATATGATATGTCATTTTATTCAGAGTGTCATTTTCTATCGAATAAAGTAGAAATATCGAGGATACCATTTAAAAATCAAAAGTTGTAGTCATTTCCAGTGAAACAGGTAGTGACCAAAAACAATTGAATATGTCTATTAATTCTTAATTTATGTCATATACTAATACACCAAATCTCATTTTTTCATCAAATTTCATGGGTTTTTCCACTTTTGAGACGCATCCGGTAGAGTACGTGAGAAACCTGTATTAACCTCCTCCCCAGCCATTAAACACTTTGCCACTGATTTACGGCCACAATGGATGACTTTATTAGTGTGATAAAATATTTAATTAATATATCTGTTAATTAAATATCTTTATATCAAAAAGTATTTACATTAAAAATTAATATTATATTTCTTTATATGGATACAAAAAATTAGCTGTTCAAATCGCACTGGTAAGTATTCAACAAATTGAAATGCGAATAGAAATTGTTCAAAATTAATTCATTAAGTTTGGGACTAAATGCCAGACCTAAATATGGTGGTCTCAATTAAAAGATGATTAACGAAAATTGGTCTGCTAATCTGCAATTTCCTCTTGTGGGCGTTACTCGATTTCCAACTTTAACCGAAACTTCGTCATTTTAAATTGACATACACTAATTTAATTTGCTAGAAGCATATGTCTGGCGTTGGTTAATATAATATATTTTATGATGCACATTTTAAGTATTACTTTAGTTAAATTAAGTTAAATATCCTGGAATAAGAATTAGTTGAATCTGTAACACAATTTGTATAGACTTATTAAATTAAATATGTGCAAATAAACTAGCTTTATGTACAGGGTGAGTCAACTATAAGGTAAAGTCCATTATCTCGTTTGTTTCGAGGCCAAAGTGTTAAATGTAAAAGTTATCGGGAAGATTAAGATACACATTTTAAAATTATTACAAGGTATACAAAGTGCTTGAAAAGAGTGTGGCGGATATAACATATGTTTTTAAATGCAACACCCTATGTTTTATTTTCTTTTTAGATTCTGCGTAAAATTTTATAACTTTTATGAATGAAGAGAATGAAGATTATGATGCTTTTCTCATTCATTCTAACTTTTTAGATATAATATTATATAACTAAAATTAATAGTAAAATTAGTAGCTCTTGTAATATTTTAGTTTGTTTAAACAAACGTTAGATTTCAGTGTGGTTCCAATTTGAAAAAAAATGATTTTTTAATTTTTTAATCGTCCAATTCAATTTAATTTTTGAAATAGATAGCCACATGTTTTCTCTTTATGTCACAGTGGCTGTGGTAATCACCAACTTTTAGGCTATACAAATTTTTTTGACGGGTAGTTTTTTTCGTCCAAAAATGGGTTAAATATTTTTTTTCAAAAACGGCGAATGGTAGGTATAGAGTGTTTAACATCAGTATTCATAGAATTTTACAGAGAATTTAAATATGTAATAAAAAATGGGGGCTCCCATTTAAAATAAGAAAATTGCTGTCAACTTTCGGTAGTTCCGGAAGTGCCGCTATATTGAAAACAATTTTAATCGATAGATCTCATTGTAAAACAATGATGTGCAGAAAATTTCGGATCTAGATATTGTGGTTCTCTAGAAACTTCTAACGCATGCTCAGCCTGGGACTTCCTTTATAACCCTGTCCCCGGATTCTCTTTACAAGAGGAAAAACTTTTTTTTATTGACATTTCGGCAAAAATTCATTCTTCATAAAAAGTTTTGCTTACTTATACTTTTTCAAATTTCTATACCGTTTTAGAGAAAACTAAAAAAACATGTCCTGAAAATCAAAACGCGTTTCCATGGTAACATACTTTTATTTTCAACCCTTGATAAATTGTTATTGATAGAACTATAATTAAAGTCATATTTTTTGCTATTTTAAAATGTTAAAGAAGCACAAAATTTATTTAGTTCGGTGCTATCGAAAGGGTTATCCAAAAATGTGATACTTTAAAAACAGCAAAAACATGACGTTAGTCAAAATTAATAATAACCATCTATCAAAGAATGAAATCGAACTTATATTACCATAGAAACGCCTTTTGATTTTTAGGGCTTGCAACAATATTTTTATGTTTTTATTTAATTTTCTCTAAAACGGTATGGAAATTTGGAAAAGTATAAACGAAATTAAAACAAGCAAAAATTTTATGAAGAATGCATTTTTGCCAAAACGTCAATAATAAGAAAGTTTTTCCTTTTGTAAAGACAATCCGAGGACATACTGTAGTTAAACGAGATAAAATTTCACTGGAAGTATCAAAATAATGGCGAATTTATTTTTACAAATTTCACGTTAACATGATAGCTCTTCCCAATACTATATTTTTAAATCGATATACGATATTTCCTACGCCAATCCGTTCCGATAGAGATTACCGGATTATGGACCCTGTTTATCTCTTTATAAAATTTTGAAAATCGTTTGGGTAGATTTTCCAGCGTACGACGTACGTCGCTAACGGATAAAGGAAATCTGTCATAAATAGGATTTGCTAGAACTTTGTTGTTTACGACAAACTTAATTTACCAGCCCGACGTTTTAAATTTCATCAACTTTAATTTAAATACGGATCTTTTTTTGGTTCTCTATTCAATGCCCAGCATAACTTCAAAACGCAGCTGCAATAAGTCAGTTAGACTTAAATCTTAAGTCAATTTCAACATAAAGTTTAAATGATTTAAATCTCAAGTCGTTGATTTAAATAATTTTCTTTCAAGTCATTTTTATAAATACTTATATCAATTTAATGTAATTTTAGTCGTTTTTATAACTTAAGTCTATTATATTTTTTATATAAATCATGATGATCTGACAAGTCAGGACAGCAAAAATGCAATATTAATACCTAATTTTTAATGGTAATAGATTTTCCTATATTACCGATTGCAGATTTACTTATATTATCTATATTATTAATTTTTTTAGGTACAAATGAGACTAAAACCACATAAAATAAAAGGGTAAATTTCCAGAATGACAATAAAAACCAAAAATATGTTTTTTATAAAAATTGAACGGATTTTGTAGTACTGTATATGTATTCATTGCAGTTTAGAGGTCGAGTTGTTTGTTGTCGAATACACGTCTATTAAAAAGTGGTGATATATTTGGATCATTATGTAATATGTCGATGGCATAAGCTAAAAAGGCTGGAGGATTTTAAGGTACTCTGCAACGTTCGTCTTTCTAAAGCTAACTTCTTATTTGCTAGTGGTATTGGATAATGTTTTGTTTTTATCTGCTTCCTGGCTGCCGCCTAACAATTTAATAAGAAAAAAGAAATGCTGCTGTTAAAAATGTATCATAAATATATTTAAAATCTGACTTAAGTCGTTTATAAAAGACTTGAATATTTTTCTAGTTAAGAATAAAAATTTAAATTACAAATAATTTTGGAATAGAGTTAATTTTTAAGTCTTAAGTCAGCTTTGGATCAAATGACTTAAATCACTAAAATGATTTAAATAAAAAAACGTAAGTTTTCTGAGAGCTTGAAGCTTTGCTTCAAGATGTAAAGACATTGAAGTTGTATGGCATACCATTTAATTTTTTTGAGAAATGGTTTTGAAAACGTCGACAAAACGCCATCTAGTGATCACTAAACAATGCGAGTTCCACAACTAGAACAAATAAACGCTTTTTTAAGCACCCAATTGATTAAAGTTCGTTTATTTAAAGCAGAGATATCGATATCAGTATGTAAAAATATTATAATTTACCCTACCGCTACTTTATTGTTAAAAATGGACAACAATTTTTTTTTCTATTTTTAACATTTAATTAAAAATTGGTAATTTTGATTTTGTGTTGTTCCTACACCACTAACGATCAACTTTTGAACTTGGAAATGGTTTCCAGCGATTTTCTTTGCCCGATTTACCTACTTCTAGTTATTGTTTTCCTTAAATTGTATTAAGTGTTTTTCAGTTACAATCGACGTTTTTTATTATTGTACCATTCTGTACATACATGTAATTTTGTACTGTTTATTTTATTTATATACAATAAAACGTATTTTCTATTTTATGTCTTAGTTTACTAGTATAACTATTACTTCTATTATTTATTAGCATATATTTTTTGCCTTGAAAATGCTTATATATTAAAATATTAAAATGATAATTATCATGTAAATATCATCAAGTCGTCATATGAAAGACGACATCAAGACTTCATACCCAAGAAAGAAAAAAAACTATATGGATATAAACTAATAGTTAAAGAAAAAAGAAACAATTAAACTATTATTTATTAGTGCCCCATTGGATGCAGAAATAAAAATAGAAATACCTATAAACCCTTTTTTTAAAAGAGAGTCAAAATAAACTTATTTTATTCATATTTTTAATACTCCATACGCTATAATACCACTAGTATATAAAACTTTTATTTTATGTACCAGAATGGACAATTTAAAGGGTAATTCTGCAAAATAATAAAAAACTCGCATTTCCATCATTATAGGAAGAACAGTAAACATTTCTTTTATTTTGTTCTTTCGCTTTATCCTAACATTATTATTTTTATTGTGTTTATCAAGTAATTTTATTTGCATTTTCTATATAGGATTACAGTATTTATACAGGGTGAGTCTTAAATAAGTGCAAATATTTTACTAATGAAATATTTCGGTTTTCCCTCGTTTTTTTGTTTAAATTTTGAATTTTTCGGAAAAAAATTAGGTATTTTTTGAATTTTCAGTTAAAAAATATAATAGCTTGATAATATGGTAACAAGGTAATAGATTAAATTAAGGGGAACGAAAAAACAGTGGTTTTCAAAATTTAAGCTTAAAAGTCATATTTTAAGTTTTTAACTTGGCTATTTTGAAAGGCAAAGAGAAAATATATTTCTTTCGTCGAGATCTTCTAGCCCTAAAAATATATGCACTTGTTTAAGACTCACCCTGTATAATTTCTCAAAATAAAACTGTACTTTTTGTTATAAATGTTACTAATATATTTAATATACAGAGTGGAGTACCTTACTTATGCCCAGACTCTACATTTTGGTACAAGTATCTGCTATAAATATTTTTTTCAATATTTTCCTATATTTGCATAACCAAACCTCATTTATTTAAAACTTCTGTATGATTTATTTTTTGTAGAATTTTCCGATATTTTAATAGTTGTTCTGCTATTAGAGGCAAACATGAATCCAACAAACCTGAGATCAATAAAATCGGCCCAACCATTCTTCAGGCTGCTCATTCTTTAAACAGCTTTAAGCAACCTCTTTTGCTATTATTTATTCATCGTCAATGGGTTTCCAATAAGTGAATATCTAAATAGGATAAAACCAGTGTGTTTTCTGAACCATACATTCCAGAACCCGGAAGCGTTATTTATGAAGTTGAAAAATGACGTGGATGACAAACGAAGTTATAAGTTGTATTACAATGTACAATAGAGAAATACATATTGATTAAATTTGGACCTGTATAATGTGTTTTAACTAAAAAATATTTTGCCGCTATATATTAGACATTGTTTGTCTTGCCCAGAGAATTTTACTTTTTAAAACTCCTAAAACAGATTCTTTTATCTGTTTTTCTATCAATCAATCCCTTAGATCACAAATTCCACCAAAGCTCACCTGATAATAGATAGAAATTTTCATAAATAAGACTTCTTAGATTTACATTAATTCATAATAGAAATCTATCAGAAACTAGAGTAACATAAAATTTATAAACAAGTGTAAATCATGGTCTGTCGAATTATGTGCTTTTGTGATCATAATACCGGCAGAAAAAACGGGCACCTTAAAATTTTCATGTATTTTAAAGTTATATGCATTGTGTTCTAGCGGACCGATTTTGATGATTTTTTTAAGCAATTGGTAGCTAAATTATTTGACTTTTTAGTATTTCTTTCTAAATTAAAAAAAAAAGTTGCCATCTGTCAATTATACGTGAGAAAACAAAAGGTTTATATTTTGGTGAAAGTTTGAAACAACCTGTGGAGTACGGTAACAAAACTAAAAATTTAAAAATAATTTTGTCATCTAGGTGTTGTCAAAAATATTCGCTTTTGAAGAAGACACTAACATTTTTCGTATTTTTTACATTAAAACCATGCCTTTGCTTTTGATTCTAGTCAACAGACGTATAAATAGTGTTCGTGATTTATGTAATGTCACTTCTTTCGAAAAATCATGTTATTATTGTCTGTTGGGCAATTGTGCAATTACTCTAGCGATATGGTTTTAAATCCACAAGATGATCTCTACCATGATCAATT
The DNA here is from genome assembly GCF_002938485.1 of Sitophilus oryzae. Classification (NCBI taxonomy): domain Eukaryota; kingdom Metazoa; phylum Arthropoda; class Insecta; order Coleoptera; family Curculionidae; genus Sitophilus; species Sitophilus oryzae. Next base: position 271,344 of record NW_022147211.1, read on the forward strand.
AAAATAGCAATAATAGCCGATACTTCAGAACCTAAAACAACCATTTCTACTAGAGTAAACGTCAATAACATAATAATAATATGATTTTTTGATGACAGTGACATTATAAAAACAATGTTTTATAAGTGTGTTGATGAGCACCCAAAATCAATGCTAAAATTGCTGTAAATCGTTACTCTCTTATTCAAAAGCAAATATCTCCAAAAAAGTAAGGCTATTGAGATGAATCAAAAAACAAACTATCGATAAAAGACGTACCTAGATGATACAATAATTTTTCAATTCTTTGCTTTTTTAACATATTCCACAAGATGTTTCAAACTTTCACCAAAATATTAACACTTTTTCCCTCGTATAATTGAGAGATGGAAACTTTCATTTTTAAATTAGAAAAAAACACTAAAAGGTCAAATAAGTTAGCTACATTTATTTTTAGATCATCAAAATTGGTTAGCTACAACAAAATATATTAACCTTTAAAATATATCAAAATTTTAAGGTGTCCTTTTTCCGTGCTGGTGAGTGTATTTCATGTATTTGATCTTTTTCGCCAATCCTTGATAATATATACCGACTACTCTAATAATACTCCAATCTCTTTATCATTACCTATCTTACATAGTGTCATTCTGTATTATTTATATCTGTACTATCCAATTTTTTTTTAAAGTAGACTTGTTTATTTGTATAAGAACACAAAATATTTGTAACAGAGCTACCGAATGCTGTTTGCTCATATACTTCCAGCATTTTGTATATTTCCTCTAACAACGTGGTTGCATCTCCTTATATTTCGAGATATACATTAATTTTGATCTTGATGTTGTAATGAATAATATCTCCAGTATTAACATACCTAATTCATATTCACTCAGTTTTTATTTAAACAGCTTTAAGCAACCTCTTAAATCAACCTCTATTATTCATTCATCGTCAATGGGTTTCCAATAAGTGAATATCTAAATAGGATAATCACAGTGTGGCTGTTTTCCGGGCCATATATTCCAGAACCCGAGGGCATTATTTATGAGGCCGAAGAATGGCCGAGGTGGATCGCAGACCAAGTTATGAGTTTAAAAGTCGTATCAAGCGAGACGGCGCCAAAAAAATAAATCACTTCGGCCTTTCCGAGCCTGCCCATTTTTCCATGTGGCAAGGTTTGATTTAAAGGCTGCGAACTGCGGCGAGGGAAGAATTTTAATACGATTTTCTTGGCGGAGATGCGGAAAGTTCCGACTTTTTGCATCTATTAGGGGCAGGGGTCGAGTCAGACGAGAATTTATCTTCAACTGATAGAGGGTTGCAGTTATACAAAATTCCGACAGATATACGTTTAAAGTTTTTTTTAACTGATGTAAGACCATAATTGTGTTTAAAATCTTCTTTAATATAGACAACAATAGAAATAAGAAACTACTAAATAAAAAATAATTAAAATGAAGAAACACAAGAACACCTTATCACTGAGTGCTCCCAAACGACAACCCTTCGTGTCATAAACTTTGGTACAACTGATGTCGGAGATGAAGAGATGGCCTTTATAAAGCTATCAGAGACATTGGCTTTTGTCAAACGTGTATGATCAGTTATTACTCGTTATAACTCAAGAAATAAAACCAAATCAGGTTAGTTACACAATTTATTATGAAAAACAACTGGACCGATGTTAACTATCTCTAATATGTTAGATTTGTCGACTCCCTGAATAGCAGAATTACTATTAATATATCGTAAAAATCACAAAAAAAAGAATAGAAACCTATCAGCACAAAAATAACATGAAATTTATTAAGAAATGCGAATCACAATTTGTTCAGTTATGTATGTTTGGGATCATAATATTTCGTATACAGGGTGTCCCAGGCTGAGCGTGCATTAGAAGTTTCTATAGAACTACAACATCTAGCTCGGAGATTTTTTGCACATTATGGTTTCACAACGAGATCTATCGATTAAAAATATTTTCAATATGGCGGCACTTCCGGAAGTACCGGAAGTTGACAGCAACTTTCTTATTTTAAAGGGGTGCCTACATTTTTTATTATGTACTTAAGTTCTCTGTAAAATTTTATGAATTTTGATATGAAACACTCTATATCTAGCATTAACCGTTTTTGAGGAAATAATTATTTAAAATCTTTGAACGAAAAAATCTGCCTCTCAAAAATATGTGTCTAGCCTAAATAACAAAAATATAGCACTTTAAATTTGACCAAAAATTTCTCCATTGCGTTTTTTTTGCATCTGAGTGTACATATTTTTCCATTATATAACCAAAAAATAGAGCTACTTTATGTCGCTTGCTTATTTATTTTCAGTTTTTCGTAAATGTTCTGTTCCAAATTTGCTGCATGTCCTTAAAACCCCATTAAACTGTCCGAACGTCCACTCCGAGCGGCGTTCTTTGTCTTCTTAAGTTGTTTTACGGAAGTACGTAAGGCCCCGGAGCATCGAACGTTTGGTAGGCGACAAATGAGCCGAAACAAAGGCCACCTGCTTACCCCGAGGACCATTAACAAAGACGTTTAACGGCACGGAAAGGCTATCGTCTCGATTGTTGCGCAAGGAAACCATAAAGCTGGGTAACGGACCACTTAACAAGAGTGCAAGAAACAAGAGAGAAATTTTGGTTGGAGGTTTTTTAACATAAAGGTTTGATCAAATTTGAATTATTTTTTGAATTTTATACGTTTCTATCTAATAATTATTTTATTGCTATATATTAGACGTTTTTTCTTATAACGCAAATTATGATTTTTAAATTTAATTGTAAATTTTCTTCTTTAGTATTTAATTTATTTATGTTTTTTTCTTGCTAATCAATCGCTGTTAGATTAACATATCCATCAGTAAGAAAACTTTTAATAAAAAGGAATTTCCATTAAGTTGTAACAGAAACATAGCGGCAACTGAAGTTAAACATGAAATTTATAAATAAATGCAAATCATAATCTGTTTAATTATGTATTTTGGAAATATACAGTATGTCATAAATCAGTGCAACTATTTTAAGAGTGTTTTATTTCGATTGCAGAAACACCTTTATGAATTTTCCCCGAAATTTTATTTAAAAAATTTATTATTTTAAAAAAAATCTTTAATTTTTAATTTTTAGTTGAAACCATAATAGCCTGATAATATGGCAAGAAAGAGAAAATATGTTTCTTTTATCGAGATCTACCTGCTCAGAAAATAGTTGCACTTATTTAAGAATCACCCTCTATATGCCTTTAATTTTGACAATTTGGAATTGGGTTGGTATATTCAGCGTTTTTTGTTAATGACTGGCTACTCTAAAAATCCTATTATTACATGCCTAACATACTTTTTTGCGTTAATTTATCTGTATAATCTATATTCTATTGTTTTAAAGGTTATTTGTTTATTCGTAAAATAACAAAAAAATATTTCTAATCTAGTTACAGTGTGACGTTTGCATATACCCTTCTACTTATGCCGAAACAATGTCTAATATATTTTATATTTTTTTTAGTTTAGTTTCTTTGGCCTGGTATACTATATATTTTTCCTTTTTGTTCTTGGCTTTAGGTCATTGGGGTTTAAGCACATGTTACAAAATTTTGTTTATAGTTTTATTTTTATTGACAAAGTTTCGACAGTTATATGTCTTTTATCTATGTAAATCTACGTTGAAGACTTGAAAAAGATATATGACTGTCAAAACGTTGTCAATATAAATAAAACTATAAACGAAATCTTGTAACATCTTTAAAACATCAACGACCTAAAGCCTAGAACAACAATAAAAAAAATATATTTTATATCTGCATACTAGACATTGTGTTCCTTAAGTAAAAATTTACAATTTTGAAATTCTCCCTTTTGATTGATTTCTCTTTTCCGTTTTTTTAATTTAATAACGTTCCACTACCGTTTCTTCAAAGTTTAGCATACTTTCATACAAAAATAATTTTCTAAAAACCCCTACTAACCTCAGCGGCCTGCCTCGTCCTTTTGCTTTGCCATAAAGTTAATAACATGTGTCAAAGACATCAAACTCTGGGAAATACATCCCGCTCTCTCCCTAACCTCTAACCTATAACAAAGACAATATTTAAGTCACTCTTTAAGTTCTTAAAATCTAGAAATATCTTATCTTTGTGTCATTGATAATATTAGATATCGATTACCACGCTTGTATTATCATCATCTTTATCTCATGTATAATTATTATCTATGTATGTGTATTGTGTATCCAATTTAAGATGTCAGATTATATTGAATCTATGCACACTTATAAGGACCGATTACAATAATTTAAGCTTAATTCTGTAAATAGTTATACACCATCATCAAATGTATTATAGTAGGATTAAATACATTAAATACTAACTAGTAACTTTTTTCTCTTTGTTAACCTTGTTATTTTTTAATTTATAATTATTGTTATTTTCAAAAACGATACTCTATGTATTTTTATCAATTCTACAAATGGAACGAGAGTATATTATTAGCATATTTGGAAAAAACATTTTTTACGAATAATTTGATATCACATACTTGACATTTCGAGTCAAATTGTCGTTACTGGTTTGACAATCTTTAGCCACAGTCATGGCAATATAAATTGAAATTTAAAATACAATTTTTTTAAGCGAAAATATCAAAATTTGAAATATTAAAGGCCATTCTATTCAAAATGACATTTCATAGTTCACAAAAAGTGAGCGAAAATAATTGAGTACGTGAATCAATCCTGATTTATATCATATACTAACATTCCAAATATCGTTTTTTGTCTGAAAAAATAAGAAAGTTATAGGGGTGAGCGACTTTGAAAAACACCCGGTATACTAACTCAAAACTTTGAAATAGCTTCTGTTAAAATTTTTATAAAAAATGTTATCGAAATGCCCATGTCTCTTGAAAATGTTTTGTATTAATAATTTTAATATTATTCCAAACGTTTATGAAAAATTATATTATTTCATTAAGTTAGTTTTAATTTTTATCGCTCTTAGATAATATCGTGTGATGTAACCTTAAAAAAATTAAATTAATTATGCTTTAGGAGAAATCGTATTATTAAAGCTATATCATAACAAAAGATATCGCTGAATTCCTGCTAACTATGATGAATAAAATTTTCCGTTTATCAGCAGAATGCATTAATTCCACCGATATTGCCTCATTAAACACACTAACGCGGTTTGAATGATTGCCAATGATTAAACAAAGATTTAAATTGCCAGATCAGGAGCGCAAATGTTTTGTTTAAATTATAGTTAAATTTCCAATTAATTAGCCACATTGAGCATATTTGGTACAGAAGTAAAATCAATCAAATAAAAAATTAAATTAATAAATCAGTCTGAATAGTAAATCAGGTTGAAAAATGTCAAAATGATATTAAACAAAATATTTTATTAATAGTTTTCGATATTTGATTTTGAAGTTGAATTTTGAAGTTTAACGCCATACTAAAAAGTGTAATTAAATATTTAATCAACAAGATATATTTTCTAGAATTAAAGCCACTAGTTGATACGGTATGTTATGGATAGTAAACCAATCAAATATAATATTAAATTAGAATAAACTATGTAATTAGGTTTTTATACTCGCATTTTTATATTTATTTTTCAAAAATAAGTAGAATAAGTCTGATCTAGGAAGATTGTCCGAAAACAATTGGCCTAGGAGAATTACCCGACAATAATTAACCGAAAAAAAAATTACCCGAAAATCTAGTTAGTTACCCTCATGGAAATATGACCGAACTAAAATTGACAGAAATAAAAATTCCCAGAAATGTTTGGCTAAAGTTTGCTTTACTACAGGACATTTAAACACGGTCCATTTAATAAAACCAAACCAAAACAAAATAAAAATAAAAAATATATTCTGTCGTCTTAGCACTGTCGCCTATAGTCTTTATAAACTACACTCACCCGCAAGAAAAACGGGCACCTTAAAATTTCGATGTATTTTAAAGTTTAATATATTTTGTTTTAGTGGACCGATTTTGATAAATACACACAGCTGCCGCTAGATGGCGTAGAGCGTCTAGCACTCGCCGTAGTAGTACGTTTTGTACTCAAATGCTATTTCCTGCTTTTCGTTTGTCAGATCGAGGGTTACAGCAAAGTCGGCCTGACGATGGAGATAAATCTCCGAAACCGGTCTGATGAACTTAATGCAGAGAATAAGCATATATGTAGGGTTTTCAAGGCCTTAATTTTTTGCTTCTTTCTTTTTGTTTATTTATATAAACCCTACCAAGCCTCAGCTCCATCTGCGGTAACGCAGTTGAAGCATAGGATGAAGCATTGAAGTAAGTTTGTTTATCCAGTAGGGCGCTGGTTTTGTTTTTGGCGGTACGATCTGTAATTGTCACAGCTGCCGTTAGATGTCGTAGATCGTCTAGCACTCGCCATAGTAGTACGTTTTGTACTCAAATGCTATTCTATGCTTTTCGTTTGTCAGATCAAGGGTTACAGCAAAGTCGTCGGCCTGACGATGGAGATAAATCTCCGAAACCGGTCGTCGAATGGCTGTTTCCTTCGGTCTGATGAACCATGGTACAAAGAAAACAAGGTATGATCGATAGCGGCTCCAATTTCCTTAAGTTTGTGCATACCACCCATGGTACAAAGAAAACAAGGTATGATCATTGCCTGGAAACTTATATAGTGAAATTTTGATAAAATAATTTAGTACTCACTAAAAACACGGTATGTCGCTAGTGGTAGGAAAAATAATTTTTAGAGGTTACTAGTTTATTTGGTTGCCTGTGATATGCATATACAGGGAGTTTCCTAATTAATCTAAAAAATAATAAATCGTTAGAAAACGGCTTAAGGCGGGCTCTTAATAAGTATATATATATTTTTTTCTCGGCAACCGTTTGATGAACAAGAAAAACTCAAAAGATCAATTTTGTTAAAAAGGGATGGCCAGTAAAGAAAAAAACATATTTTCTTTAAAAAAGCAGTAGTGTACCATTAATGTTAAGCAAAATATCGATTTTTTTTAATTTTTAACACCCTGTATATCAGAAAGGAAGTACTTTAGACCCAATGGTTATATAAAAATTGTTTTAAGAACACATGAGGAATCACACCACAATTTTTTAGACTAATTAGAAATCACCCTGAATATTGTCAACTTGACAATGATTGTTAATAAATCAAAAAATACCTTTTCTGTGAAAAAAGCCCGATTTTCGCAGGAAAAATTTTGGTTTTTATTGAATTTGGGCCTGCGTCTGCAAATACCGGTATATTTTTTAATATTCTATCTATCTAAATTTTAAATATCATAGTCAGAAATAGTTTTATTATTTATTAACTGTAAAAATGGTATACTTATAAGTTTTATCAAATATTGTGATTTACTTTCTACCTTGTAGTCAAAATTCATATTTAATAAACTGTAAAATATATATATTCTTATGTTTTATTAAAGTTACTCTGATATACTAATATATCAGTGTAACTTTAAAACTAAATCCTTTGAAATCAAATATAAACATAAAAAATATTTACAGCAGAAAAGGCGAAGGCGTTGGGTTAAACGTAGTCTCTACTAAGAACACGGAGGGGCGCTTTGACCCAAAATTTTACTATTAAGTTTCATATCTATCTTAATAGAAGATTATTTTCTTTTATCAATGGGTATGATCGATAGCGCTTCCAATTTCGTTAAGTTTGCGCATACCACCTGTGACGTCATACGCCATACAAAAAAAATATTCAATTGCCACTAATAAAAAAGACCAAAAATAGGGAAGAATTAGGACATAAGCCCAAAAGTTATGTTTTGACATCGAGCTTGACAGTTGAACAATTATTTTCACATTTTGACACAATCAAATTTCACAGATGACACAATCTGTTTGACAATTTGAAATTTGCGCGCAGAGCTTGCCGACCAATGGTGCCGTTTATGAACTGTGACATAGTGACCAACCTGCGCAATATCATACCTTGTATTCTTTGTATCATGCATACCACCTGTGACGTCATACGCCATACAAAAAAATATTCATATTGTCCAATTGCCACTAATAAAAAAGACCTAAAATAGGGAAGAATTAGGACATAACCCCAAAAGTTATGTCAAATCATCGAGCTTGACACTTGAAAAATTATTTTCACATTTATTATGTCATCTCTTTGACAATTTGAAATTGGCGCGCAGAGCTTGCCGACCAATGGTGCCGTTTATCACCTGTGACGTAGTGACCAACCTGCGCAATATCATACCTTGTATTCTTTGTATCATGCTGATGAACTTAATGCAGAGAATAAGCATATATGTAGGGTGTTCAAACCCTTAATTTTTTGCTTCTTTCTTTTTGTTTAAAAAAAATGTTGATATTTTGGTTAAATTTTGAAACACTCTGTGGAATATGTTAACAAAGCGAGTAATTTAAAAATCTAGTCATCTAGGCACGTCTTTTCTCCATAGTTTGTTTTTCGATTCATCTCAATAGCTTTATTTTTATTAAAGATATTCGCTATTGAGTAAGACAGTAACGATTTACAGCAATTTTAGCATTGATTTTGAGTCCTCATTGGCACACTTATAAAATAGTGTTTATTACAGTTTATTATTTTTGTAATACCACTGTCATTAAAAAGTCATATTTTTATTGTTTATTGTTTTATAACTATGGTGATTGCAAAACAATTTCCGATGCACGTGATTAACTTTGAGTGATAAGCTATGGCGACAGCGCTGCTAGATAGTGATGGATTTATGAGATGAATCTTAATTTAAAAGTGACAAACAATATATTTATTATAACATTTTTTAAATATTTTTACGTTTTATTTTTAATTTAATAACTAAAATTTTAGTAATTAATTGATTTATTTGTTTTATAGCTTATTTTACTTATTACATATTGGCAAAAACTAGTCCATTATGAAGATTATTCTAAGCATTATTATAGGTTATTTATGGATTTATTGATGTACATCTTACAACGCCATAAATGGTAATAACAAGTAAGAGGGTGCTATTAATGTACAAACTAACAATCACAGAATTTAATAAAAACTAACGTAGAAATAAATTTGTTAAGTGGTGTAATGCGCTTACCAATAAAAGTTACTTCTCTGACTGCAGTCAAGGGTAATAAAAGACCTTTATTGTAACTTTCTCGTTCAAAATAATTTATCAAAGTAGCTACAAGCTCTTTGTTTCGACTGTTTAAATGCTTCGGCATATTTTCAACACACAATTTCAAGAAATGCAATACAAAAACTCGAAAATTTAGTTCTTAAAAGAACTGTTTATGCTTAAAAGTACAATTTTTAAAAAAGACTATGAAAATAGGTAAAAAAACGAGAATTGCTTACAAAGGTTCAACAACAACACGATATTATACAAAATAATGACTGACATTAGGAAATGACAACCTTGCTGAAAACCGCGCAGTGTGACCAACATAGCGATAATAAATATCGATTTAAACTAATTTTTGCAGCTTTAATCTAAATAAAATAGCTGTTACAATCATTTTCTCTATAAAGTTCGGTATCTTAAATTATACAACAAATTTAAACATTTTTGCCAAAGTTTTATTTAGTCAGGTTTATAAACTTTAGTGTCAATGTCGATATGATTGATCACGTGCATCGGAAAATGTTTTGCAATTACAATAATAATATTTATAGATTCAACGTAAAACAAAACTAACAATTTTTTTATTCAATGGCCTAGCTATACAAAAAACTTGAATGGAATGTCATTACTTCAAATCACAAAATGTTTTCACTTTTATCAATTAACTGATTTTGTGAAAATTATTTTTTTGGGAAAATAAATAGAATATTTTTATTGTTCATCAAACACATACATTTCCGAATAGCTTTAATTCAATTGCATTACATTTGACAATAGGTACACAAAAGTCACTTACTTAGAGTTTACAGATTACTATCAACCCGTACATACAACAAAGGGACAGCAACAAAGAGGGAAATGCACCGGCATGTTGAATAATAGAGATCATAAATTCGAATAATGTTGGCGTAGTAACGTCCTCAAATGGACAAACAGTCGCAACCGACAAGCGTTACTCTAAATCAATATCGGTTGGGCTCGGTTGACTGATTGTTTTGAAGTTGTTGAACGAGGTGGTTTGGTTGCTGTCGAAGGCGGGATTTACCACAATGACATGTTAATTTTGGAAAATGTTCGAAAAAAGGTACACAAAGTGATCTAGTATTCCGAAAAACCTCCATGTCACGTTTCTTATTTCAGATTTTCGTTCCAAACTTTTTGAAAAATATTGGAACTATGGTAAAGCAATGTTTAAAAATATTTTTTTTATAAAATGTCGCAAAAGGATTAATTTGTGCGACGGACACTTTTACGCCTAGCACAAAAGTACGAAAATATATTATTAAACTGACATAAAGTGTCAAATTCTTTTTTCAGAGTTTTCTGAGTGCTCGATGGAGAACTGCCAAATTGTCTAGATAGTCATAAAAAGTCTAGAACTACACTAGTTGTTTTCAATCCAAATATAATACATCAAATTATAGGATTCAAATTCAAATTTTTTACGATGTACTTAAACAGCCGTTAAACGGTAGCCTACTAAAATGCCGTTAATAGATACTGTGACGTCGTATGGACGTCGTTCATGTCGGCGAAAAGTAATGCCTATCTATAAGCATTTTGCAAGAGCAGCTGTGGCTCCGTGGCTGAGGCTATCGCTTCGTGAGCGAATGATCCGTGGTTCAAATCTCACGCCGACCAAAACTTTTTTATATTCTTTTTCCTTATAGCGTGATCTTATTGCATTGGTTTCAGTCTTTTTAGTTGGATTGGTTTAGTTATTTGGCGGGTTGGTTAGCGTGGTTATTTGGTGGGGTTGATTGGTTTTTACTATTTTATATATGTTTTTTATATTTTTTTTATCAGTGTCGAGGTTAGTTGCGTTGGTTATTTGATGGGGTGGATAGCGTTGGTTAGTCCTTATAAAATTCCTATATTTCATATAGCCCGTCAAGTGCGTCACATCAACGACGTCATACCTATTAACGGCATTTTAGTAAGCTACCGTTTAACGGCAGTTTAAGTACAGCCAATTTTTTATTCATGTTAAATTATCATTAAGGCGCTAAAACACCTGATTTAAAAATTATTAGGTTTATATTTAAATTTTATTATATGTACATACAGGGTGGCGCTTCTCATACGCCGCGGAAGCTCCAAGGAGAACGGAATGAAATGTTGAATGGCAGCATATGTAGGTTAACTGAAAGCATTTTATAAAAATATATAGAATTATACAGGGTGTCCTCAAAAAAAGTTACACATCAAAGTTGTGTTTTTTCTAATGGAACACCCTATATATTAATTGATTTTCTGACTCTAGGAAAAAAATAAAGGTGAGTTTTTATTAAAGAAGCATATACCTAAAATCTAAGGATTTTGACATATTTCACATTTTGTGAAAATGAAGAGTAAATTTTAAATTTCGATAACAGCTACCTAAATTTTGGTTGACCTTGTATAGCCTGATATTTAATTACAGTAACCATTGTATGTTAAACCAAATTGAAATTTGACCCGAAAAGTTATACAGGGTGGGACAAAATTAATATGGAACATTAGTTACTTTTGTAAGCAATTATAAAATATTTTTCCGGTGTTCGATGGGGACAAAATTAATTTATATATCTTCAAAATATTATGAAGGTTGCCTACCCCTCAGACAAAGATTTTCCCAGATATTTAATTTTTATGATTTTGCGTCAGTAAATCTTTATTATTTGAAATAATCTTGGTGGCTGTGTGATATACCTTTTGTTAATTTAACAAAAAATAAGGATTGTAGAGTAAAATAATCAAGGGTAATAAAAAGATACACGTTTAAAACATATTTTAAGTATTACAGAATTAAAACTAGACATAAACCTATAATTATGCGACAAAAATTAGCTTATGCTCATAATGCTTCCTTTCCTGTTAACTGCATAAAATGATTGTCTTTTCAAAAGGATATTTTCCTTTTAAAAGACATATGGAGTTCTAACTCGAAAAGCAGCTACAATAATTTCTCTCATGTTGTCGACACTAGCGTTGGTCGAGTTTTGTAAACACTGTCTTTAACATATCAATATTAACTAAAAAGACAGACTAGATAAAATCAGGAGCATTTAACTTACACATTGCATTCACCAACTTATAGAATCATATCAATTCTGTCTGATGTAGGATAAGTTTGCATTTTCGGCAAATTTCTGAGAAATTTTTTTGTTTTAACTGATACAAAACGATATCTAGTTGTTAAAGTTGGACTAATTAGACAGCTATGTTGAAGTAACGTCAGACATCACAGCCAACTAGATTTTATCAAATAATAAAGATCTATTCAGATCGAATCATGTAAATGAAAATATCTAGGAAAATATTTGTTTGAGGGGTAGGCAACCTTAATAGTATTTTGTAGAGACATGAATTCTCCATTGAATATCGGAATAATATGCTGGGTGTTCCATTTAAAATAAGAGAGTAACCTGCTTTTAAAGGTGACCAATGTTCAATATTAATTTTGTCTCACCCTGTATAACTTTTTGGATCAAATTTTAATTTGATTTAAAGTACAATAGTTAATTTAACTACATATTAGACAATACCAGGTAAATTTCAATTTATGTAGCTTTTTTGCAATTTAAAAATTGTTCTTTATTTCTAGAAAATGTTAAATATGTCAAAAACCTTACATTTTAGTCATATACTTCTCTTATAAAACTCACCTTTATTTTTCTCGCAGAATCCGAAAATCAATTAATATATAGGGTGTTCCATTACAAAAAACACAACTTTGATATATAACTTTTTTGGGGGACACCCTGTAGAACTCTCTATATTTCTAAAAAGTGCTCTGAATTAACCTACATATGCTCACAAAATTTCATTTCAATACAAACTGTCGTTCTTCTTGGAGCTTCCGCGGCGTATGAGAGGCGCCACCCTGTATAATGGTATATGCAAAAATGCAGGAATAAAGTGTGAAAAATAAAAGACGAAATATATATTTTAGGCGTTTAATTATTCCATTCGAAACATTGCGATGGATTCTGGCAAAATATTTTAAAATGATATTGAACGTTACTATGCAATATAAACCGTTATAAGGCGTAAAAGTGCTTCACTTTTACTAGATATATTATTAAATATATATATATATATATATAGCGTATACATTTAAACGCTGTGTGTAAACGTAAAAGTGCTTCACTTTTTACTATATATATTATTAAATATATATATATATATATATATATATATATATATATATATATATATATATATATATATATTATTAAACTAAAAAATATAATATATTATTAAACTGACTAAACTGACATAAGTGTCAAATTCAACGAGCGTAACCATAGTTTCTCGACATATAATTATTACATACAAGGTATTATCAACTTTTAAATCTTTTTATATTATTAGACAATATAAACACTCATTTTAACGCCTAGACTTACAAGTAAAACACTTTTATGCCTATGCACAATAATGTTATCCATTATACATAAATACAGGGCGTTTCAATAAACATGTGCCATCTCTCGTGGGGAGATACCTCTTGTAAAAATAATATTTATTTTTCATATTAACATAGGTCCGATTTTGCTTTGTTTCGTAGCTACCGGAAGTTAGTCTTTATCTTTTTTCGACTTATTATAATTTTCTTCCAAGTGCTTTTAGCGACTCGAATGAAATTTTGAGGGTAAAAGTTACTATAAGTGCGACATATTTTAATGCTAAAAAATTGTCGACATATTCACCAGGGACGTGAATATGGGTTATTACTGGAATATTTTTCTAAAAAAATATGTGCGCCACTGACCTTTTTTCTTTTGTTGGCAAAGTTGTATAGACCGTTAAATGCTGACGAAATCAAAAGTTGTGTCTTGATATTTCATCGATTTTGGTCTGCTTTGCCTTAATCCGATTATTAATAGCAACCTTTAAAAAAAATATAAACAAACAAGTACTCATTGATTCTTCATCAAAAAGTATAAAAAAAGTTTTTATAAACATGAGTGTGGAAATGCTAAGTATTTTTTAAGTTAATTACTTTAAAATTCCTCTAAAATTGACATCGTCGTTTTTTTCCCCTTATCTTCCAACTACAACTCATCTATACTATGTTTAGTTTTAATCTCTGCTTGACAACGGAGAGTAAAAGAACTATCCAAAACGTCGTGGTTTTGTAAATTCAGTAGTTCCGTAAGACAGTGTAAGTAGGATATAAATTTGGTTAAAACAAAATATTGTTTATAAGATTAAAAAAGTACATACTAAGGGCTGACAAAGGTTAGTCTTGAGTCGAGATTTCCCTATGTAAAAAGAGTATAATGCGTTTATAATGTACTGAACAAAGAGGGAACAATAAACACGTTGCCAAACGTATGAAATAAACTGAGAAACTGCGCACATTGCTAAGAGACGTGGAAGGGGATAGCAGATTTGTCGCAGTCGACCGGTTGACCCAATCAGTACCTCTGTCAGTACTTAAAGTTCTAGCGATAGGTGTATATCATGCGTTCAGATTCACGATTTAATTACGTCCCGTGATACTTTATTTGTTTATTTATTAACGAGTCGTTGTAATTTTCCCTATAGCTTGAAATTTTTATAAATGCAAGTTGGAAACACTAGCATTTTGGTAAAAATAAGTGGAATTGAGTTGGTGTTCGACAGTGGTCGCGCTATTAGAACTAAAAGATATCAAAAATCGATATCTCGAAATCTATTAGAAATAACTGATTGTAGTTTTTCAAAAAGTTTCTTCGCAAACAGTATACAAAAATCTTTATAAATAAAAAAGTTACACGATTGCTGAAAACTGCTATGCTCTAAAAGTAAATGGATGGGTTGTTTAAATTTTAGAATGGAAAAAAACAACCTTATCGATTTTTTCTTATGTAAACATACTGTAATGTAATGATCCGATCTTCAAAATAAAAAAAAAATTTAATATCTAAAGTGGTTCTTAAGTTATGGCGTTTTCTGTGTAAAAAAGTTGAGTATTCAAATTATCGCGATTACTGACGTTTTCTCGTTATAAAAATATGGATACCTTAACGATATCCTTATAATTCCATTTCAGATGTTCAGAAACATATCTAATAATTTTATCGAGTTACCTTTTCGAAAAAAAGTCTTACAAATAAGCGGTTTGCTATCGTGATTTTACTTTACTTGATAGGGAAAGGCGTACCGGCAACAACGCAACAGTACACCGTCGCATTTCCCTCACTCCGACTTAATAAGATCCCTATGCGATTTACTTCCACACATGTAAATACCGACCCAAAAGTAACAGTTGCCAGCACGGTATACAGTAAGATTAGGAAATATTTTTCATTCGTAATTTTCAAATATCTTTAATCTTTTAGGTTTTCGTTTAACTATTGGTTATAAATAAAGTTCTAATTTTAGTATTAATTTAAAATAATAATATCCTGTAAATATCCTTTCATTTCATATAATAAAATATTTTCCCAAATTGCAACCATTGCAATCCAGTAACCGATACAAATATACATGAAAATTCCTATAATTACGAAATGTATTTAATTTCGCATTGGGAAATATTTAGAGCCAAAATATCCCCGAGCATCGCTAAACCGCTTCCATTTGAAAAATAACGTATAAAAACGAACCAATAACCGTTATGGCTTAGCCCCATCAGGCGGCTTTCCATTAATTAATTAAATTTGACAGCGTTCTAAAAGATAAAAATGATACGCCGGAGCCTTTTCGGTAAAACGGTTTATATTGCATAGTAACGTTCAATATCATTTTAAAATATTTTGCCAGAATCGATCGCAATGTTTTGAATGGAATAATTAAACGCATAAAATATATATTTTGTCTTTTATTTTTCACACTTTATTCCTGCATTTTTGCATATACCATTATACATATGATAAAATTTAAATATAAAACTAAATTATATTTAAATCAGTTGTTTTAGCGCCTTAATGGTAATTTAACATGAATAAAGAATTTGAATTTGAATCCTATAATTTGATGTATTATATTTGAATTGAAAACAACTAATGTAATTCTAGACTTTTTATGACTATCTTGACAATTTGGCAGTTCTCCATGGAGCACTCAGAAAACTCCTAAATTTTGGAGAATATTATAATTATTCACCTATTTAGATTACACACTGTTGAATGCATTTGTATCTTCAAAATGGAAGCTCTGCTCAACAAAAAAGTTATCTCTACATTGACAAAAAAACTCTATACCAATACTAAACATTTGCTGGGGCTTACAATTTATTCATATGTCAAAAACAATATTTTATTAACAGAGCACTATAAAACTCCATATCACATATACATTTAAATAATTTTAACTAGTTTTCTTATGATTGGTGGTTACAACTTTCACAGACTGCAACAGTTTGCAGAATTTTGAAAAACTTCATATTTTTAATTTGTTTTTAGTTTTTAAATCCGTTTTATAATTTAATTATGATATTTATTTGGGTACAATATTAGAATTTTGCATCTAGTATAACAGTTCACTTGGTATTTCAAATCAAAGTGTCGTTATGAACCGCATGTTATAATTTCAAATAAATCATATGCGAAAATGTCAAAAGTTGACATATGATATGTCATTCTATTCAGAGTGTTACTTTCTATAGAATAAAATAGAAATATACCGAGGGTGCCATTTAAAAATAAAAAGTTGTAGTCATTTCCGGTAAAACAGGAAGTGACTAAAAACAATTATTGAATACGTCAATCAATCGTAATTTATGTCATATACTAAATATCGTTTATTTATCTAAAAAAATAAAAAAGTTATAGACGTGAACCACATTTGAAACGCACCCGGTAGTATATTTATATTTATTGTTTGATATTAAAAATACTACATCATTTTTTAGAATAATAAAAATACTACATATTTTTTTAGAATAGCTAAGCTAAACTTCGCCACTCTACTTAATACTTAATACATTTACTTAATGCATTATACTTGTAATATGCTTTTTTTACTGAAATAAAGACGATTTTATTATTATTATTATTATTTAAAAGACATGCATGTATTTCTAAATTATTTATTGTTAAAAGAAACTGCATAAATATATAAAAACTAAGTACATTTTCATATTCTCTATACAGGATATACTCAGTATAGAGACATTAACGTAATGTGTAAGTCAATATTTTCGAATAAAAAGAGAAGGAACATTTCCATGAAAAATTAGGAAAATGATTTGCGAAAAATAACAGCTCAAAAATTATACCCGCATCGAAAAATCAATACATCGGCATTAAGGAAATTTGATGAGGCCAATATTCCATTACCCTCGAATATAATATCATAATTCAATAAATTACGAAATTTCATTATACTTCTCCTTTTCTATCATATCCCCTTCGTTTAAAATCATTTTCCATCCTTTTTTCTAAAAATGGCAAGTTCTAAAACTGGAAGTTCGGAAATTTCCAACAAATTTACCTTACCTGTTAAACTAAAACTAAAATTCTGTGACTAGGGCTTTTAATTAAACTTCAACCGAAGTGAAGACACATTATCTCCTACCTAGCTTGTTTGCCTTCCTTTTTACTCTACAATCTCTAGCTAGGAGCATTCCACATAACAGGCTAGACTTGTCATATGCGACTTAGTTTTTTTATAAAGAGGTAAAATAATATAATGATAAATAAAAAAATGTTTATTTCAGTACTTGTAAATTTTACTACGCTCTGATCTAAAGGGACATTCAGGCTGAAAGCGTCGAGCGTCGCGTCGCGTTTGCGTCGCGTCTCCATGAAATGGAATCAATTTCCTTAACTTAAATTAGACCGTTTAGGCAAATAGCGTCGCGTTTGGCAATTTGAATTGTTTTTCGGCGAGATTTGTAGCGTCCAGTGGCTCGAAATCATCCAAGCCCAGGCAAGACATGCACTTTGAAACGCAAAATTGTTACAATATAGAAATATAAACGTTCGTAATCGGTTATTTAAAGAAATTATATCTATCTCTATTCAATTTTTTTTAAATTTTTATATCTTTATATAATTGTCTCTTTATTTTATAGGTAGGTTCTGCAACTTTTTCGTATATTACTTAACTGCAGAATTATGAAATTTCTAATAATAAAATTAAATAAACTGCTCTCTTTGAAGCCATTTTACAAACTAGAAATGTAAAAAACAGTATTACAAGACAACCAGACCAAACTGACGCTTCCAGCCTGAACGCCCCGACGCAACGCTCGTCACTCTGATCCTGACTGTACCTTAATGAGTACTCATGTGGAACGGTAGAGGCATGTATGTCATAATGTTATATCTAAAGCTATATCAAATCTAATATAATAGTGTTTAACGGTTTCCTTTATAATATTTTATAATTTTGCATAATTTTACTCTACGAAGAAATAACCATCTTATCCGATAGTCAAGCAGCCTTAAGAGCTCATTCAGTAACCCCCAATTCGAAGTTGGTCAAAGAATGCCTAGAGAAGCTGGACAAATTAGGCAAAAAAATAAAATACATACTCATACTCCGGGTACCAGTCCACCAAGGGATAGAAGGTAATGAAAAAGTAATCGATCCAACTAGAAAAGAAACACTCCACTTACTGGACGAGAACCATTCTGCTTCCCAAGTGGAAACCAACTTAAAGCCGAACTCAAGAACCTACAAGACTCCATCCGTAACCCGAAATAGAAATCATCCAAAGGTCTAAGACACTAAAATAAATTTCTCAAGGCTTACGGCCGAGAAAAATCGAAGATTTTGCATCATTTAAGTAAGAACAATTTTCGGTTTGTCATGGGATTTTTAACAGGCCACTGCCTCCTCAATGAACACTTCAGTAGACTGAAGATAAGAAACAACGGCGAATGTAGATTCTGTGAGGAAACTGGAGAAAGCAGAATCACTGACTGAGCCGAGACTACAACCATTCGTGTCACAAACTTTGATACCACTGATACCGGAGATGGAGAACCTCTCTGTTAAAACCGTCTCAGATATTGGCTTTTGTCAAAGCCCTAAGACTGCATCATGATGAAGAAAGTTCCATACAATCTACAATCTACAATCTTATTCTGAGCATAAGCAACCTTTCTTATGTACTGTAGTCTGTAATGATGTACGCCGTCAGTTTATCACAAGCACATCAAATCTACGGACCTTTGTCTACTCTTTCTATAAAAGATCATTTTAAAGTAACATTACTACATAAAATGCAGCATTAGATACTCTACACATAAATTTACTTTTGAGAGAATTTCGCATTTTTGAATATTTTTTGTTTGGAAAACAACATACTGCTTCTAGGTAGTTATCTAGAGTTAGTTAAAGGCAAAAATAAACTAATTTGATGTCTGTTGAAATGCAGAGACCTTTATAACAAAATATTTCCATAAGTGTCCTAATACCTAGAATTCACTAAATACAGGGTGGTCCAAACTGTATTCCGGAAACTTCGGCAGCATATTCTGCAGGTAAAAACAAGTAAAAAAGTTCGTGTAAATGTATGTCCTAAAATGCTTAGTTTCGAAGATACAGGGTGTAGAAATTTCATTTTCATTTCGATTTTTTCCAAATAATTTCTGAAGTAACGTCAATATTTGGATGAAAATTGATGCCTGGAAGTTTTTTGACATAAGAAATTTGATTTTGATGTCAATATGACTTCTATTTGTAGGGGGCGCCACCTACATGTGTTTTAACTGTTATGAAGAGTAATAAATTTTCGTCCGTACCTGTATAAAGCTACTGTATGAAAAAATATACATTTCCGTTATTTTTTACGTAAAAAATATATCTTGGTAAAAATTGCTACGAGCAACGGTTGGTTCTCAAGATATTTAGAATGGAAATAGTCAATACATGTCATTATTGACAAAAATAATCTCACGCGTTGAGTATAGTTATTTGACTGAAATAATACATTTTTATTTTTTAAATTAATCATATTTTTTGCGAAAGAATGATGATAAAACAATTCTGTTGAACTTTCGACACAAAAACATTTCAAATTTATGATTTCAGTCTAATAATTATTTAGTCAACATATTTAATTTATGTCAATGATAGGTATTAGTAATTTTGAATCCAAATATCTCGAGAAACATTACTCGTAGCGCATTTTAAAAAGAGGTCCTTTTTAAGTCAAAAACGTCGTAAATGTATAATTTTTTACTCAATAGTTTTATACAGGTACGGACGAAAAGTTATTGCTCTTCAAACCCGTTAAAAAAAAGTAGGTGGCGCCTTCTACAAGTAGGAGTCATATTAACATCAAAATCAAATTTGTTATGTCAAAAAACTCCCAGACACCAATTTTCATCTAAATATTGGCGTTACATCAGAAATTATTTTGAAAAAATCTAAATAAAAATGAAAATTCTACGCCCTGTATCTCCAAAACTAAACATTTTAGGACATACATTTATACGAACTTTTTTACTTATTTTTATTTGCAGAATATACTGCTGAAGTTTCCGGAATACAGTTCGGACCACCCTGTATAGATTTTTTATCAATCAATTAATTAGCTAAATCATAAGCGAACGATCATTATAACCAAATTAAATATCTATGTAAAAAAACGACAAATAAATACCTTTGTTTGGTAGTATTCCATTCGAGGAGACAGTCCAAATACAAATCTTGAGATAATAGTGGCAAAATCCCTTAAGCTCGTTATGTTTATTTAAGAAGATTAAGTCATTTCTTTCGCAATAAATTACTCGTCCAAATATTTACCGTGGCATTATCTTGTCACCTAAATATATCCGGTGTCTGCGCGAGGAACAATTAGTTATAGCGTTTGAGTTGTTTCACAAAAGGAAACATTTCGTTCTCATTTCCGTTTGCAAAAGCAGCTAGTATGTATATCATTATTATATAATTGTATGTATATTGTTATATATTTTATGTTATGTATTTATATTTTTCACATTATGTATCAAGTGAATATGTAATTTACTTTCACCATGTTATATTTTTACATTACATTGAAACATTTTTTTATAAAACGGTAATCATAGATTGTTATGTTATGTATTGTTACTCGTAGTAATTAATTAAAAATATATTTTATTTATTTCTAAGAGCATTGGTAAATCATTTTTAAAATTTTGAACTGTTACGCACGTTTTAATGCCAAAGCAGAAAAAAAACTAAGAAAAAAACTAAAAAAAAAGGTTTAAGAAAATATAAGAAAGGTACTTCACATGAAATTTGCTTTTAATAGTTACGATAAGTCGATTTTAGTATGCCATTTTTTAGTATTTTATTAATTTTTATTTAGAATTCACATCAATCATATCGACATTGACATTAAAGTCTATAAACATGACTAAATGAAATTTTGACAAAAATGTTTAAATTTGTTGTATAATTATATACCGAGCAGCTCTTCATTTGACTTTATAGAGCAAGTGATTGTAACAGATATTTTATTTAGATTAAAGCTGCAAATAATAGTTTAAACCGAATTTTATTACCGCTATGTTGATTACATTGCGTCGTTTTCAGCAAGTTTGTCGTTTATTATTTGACAATTATCCTAATGTCCTTCATTAGATATGTTGTTGTTGTTGAATCTTTGTGAGTAATTCTCGTTTCTTTTGTCTATTTTTATAGTCTTTTTTTAAAAATTGTTCTTTTAAGCAAAAACAGTTCTTTGAAGAACTAAATTTTCGAGTTTTTGTATTGTATTTCTTGAAATTGTGTGTTGCAAATATGCCGAAGCATTTAAACAGTCAAAGCAAAGAGCTTGTAGCTTTCCTGGTAAACTATTTTGAACGAGAAGGTGACAATAAAAGTCCTTTATTACCCTTGACTGCAGTCAGAGAAGTAAGTTTGATTGATAAGCACATTACACCACTTTCAAAGTTATTTCTACGTTAGTTTTTATTAAATTCTGTGACTATTAGTTTGTGCATTAATAGCACCCTCTTACTTCTTATTACCACTTATGGCGTGGTAAGATGTACATCAATAAATAAATAAATAACCCATAATAACGCTTAGAATAATCTTCATAATGGACTAGGTTTTGCCAATATGCTATAAGCTATAAAACAAATAAATCAATTAATTCCTAAAATATTAGTTATTAAATAAAGAATAAAACGTAAAAATGTTTAAAAAATTATATAATAAATATATTGTTGTCACTTTTAAATTAAGATTCATCTCATAAATCCATCACAATCTGGCAGCGCTGTCGCCATCGCTTGTCACTCACACTTGATCACGTGCATCAGAAATTGTTTTGAGATTACCATAGGTAAGAACCTATCTGTGCTTAGAAAGACTTACCTATACTAGAGAGCAAAAATCAAAACAAAAACAATACTCAGAACAACAAAAATTATAGTATTAAGAATAATACGCTGAATAACACTAAGGAGGTAGAATACGAAACCACGACAGCAGAGAGGAACTGGCAGTACAAGACATAGTGAGGTAGGGATGATCAAGAAGGCGTCATTGGAAAGACCATGTTGACAGAATGATAGAACCACGATAGAACAGCAAAATGGGCGCGAACACAAATACCCAAAACACCCAGACCTGGCAGGCCACCAAAGAAATGGTACGAAAAAAATTGGACATCCGGTTCACAAGAAGCTTAAGTAGTAGTTTCATACAGGGAACTATTACAAGAAGAACCCTATTACAAGAAGAAGAAGAAGAGGAAGAAAATAATGAGATGAATGAAATAATGAATGAAAATAATGATGATGAGAAAATGTTTGATAGATAACTAGTAGGACTTTGAATGAAGTGTATTAAAACAATTAACAATCCAGTTACATACCATAAGCTATAGAAATTTTAAATTTTGTTCCAAATAAGGACATTATGGACTGGAAAGCTTGCTGCTTCCTCAGAAAACATCTTAGGACTTTTCTTTATATGGAATATGTAGTATTATACTCTACAGTTTAGTATAAAATTTTATTTTAAATTTTTATTGATTTAAATTTTTATTTACTTTTATTCGCTTTTATTATTTGTTTCCAATTTTCAATTTATATCGATTTTATATCAAATTTCTATAATTTTCTTCTTTCCAAATAGCCACAAGGCAGTAAAATATTAAATCCGGCGCCGTGTCGGTGTTTCTACAGCCTCTCGTGCTTGTATCGCCCTCTGGTTGTCATATAAACTTTTACAAAATTCCCTCTCGGTCCCCTTGTACTCCATTATTTACCGTTTAACCTAAATCAGACCCTTCCCCTTCGTTTTTTTTATCAAGTTGCCTCTGAATATTTGATGCCCTCGAGGTTCCAGAACTGAAAAGGTCCAACGCAAAGGACAAGTAACTTAATAAAGAAATAACCGGCAACCGAAGTATGTTTTCTCAGCAATAAGGAGATGTAATGGTGTGGTATTAGGGAAACGGGTTTCAATCTTAAATATTTCCGACTAAACTGGCACTATTTTTTATACATATATGTTCCAAAAAATAATTACATCATTTTTTTTTTATTGAAATAGAAATTATATTTTCTTTTACTCCCGTATTCTTTGGAGAATAGTGCATTAAATTAGTAGTAGTAACGTAAATAATAAAATTAGGATTGAAACGTTGGATGTTATAGCAGTAAAATTAAACACTAATCCACCTCAATACACCAAAAAACCTTGCTTTAGTTGAAATTATCAAAAAATGTTTTAAACCTAAATGATAATAGCCAGCAGATTAGTTAAACTATTTATGGTTTGCACAACGTACAATCAAAGCTCTTACTTTAGTTTTATACAGGTACGGACGCAAAATTATTATTCTTCAAACCGGTTAAAAATACGCAGGTGGCGCCACTTACAAGTAGGAGTCACATTGACATCAAAATCAAATTTCTCCTGTCAAAAAACACCCAGCCACCAGTTTTCATCTGAATATCGACCTTAGTTCAGAAATTATTTAAAAAGCATCGAAATAAAAATTAAATTTCATCGCCCTGTGTCACCAAAACAATGATATTTTCATCTGCAGAATATACTACCGAACTTTCCAAAATACAATTCGGACCACCCTGTATACTAATATTACAATTTATTTAAAACACAAACGTATGTACATAAAGTCTTTCTAATAAGTCAATGGTTTGCAATATAATTTATTAGTAAATAATAAAGTATTTACAAACATTACAGACCATTTTTTTCTAAAAAAAATCTGTCTAGACATTTAGTTGATTAAAATGAGATTACATGCAAAGTCTCCTTAACATACTAATACTAAAACAACATTACCACTGGCATTCCCTTGCTATTAACTAAATTAAATTAAGGTATTCTTTATAATCCAAAACAAGTCGTATCTGAATTTAATTTTACTAATAGTATTTTCAATATCAATAAAAAAAATATCTGTTTTCTTCATAACACCATTAATTAATTCGTCATTTATATTTTTTTATATTTTATAGACAAAAAACAATTTAAAAAAATGATATCAGAACAGCTTCATTGCTGCTATGCAGCATTACAATTGCATATAACATTTATAGTTCATATCAAATAAACTTTTAGTCACGTGATTAAGCTTGACCGGCACAGCGTTGCCCACTTTTACATATTTTCTTTTAATCAAAATATTTTAAGAAACAAAAATAAATTAATTATAAATATATAAACAGTTATTATTTACATCAACAAAATTCACTTCCTTAACGGCACTTAAATGACATAAAGGGCCATTACTACCGCTTTCCCGTTCGAAATATTCTAATAAAATGGCGATGAGTTTTTTACGGCTATTAAGTTACCTTGTACCACTTCGCACTAAAAGAGGTTCTAAAAAGTACAATGTTCGACTCCAAGGTCAGCTAGTAAACATTTTTAAGCTTACTTTTTAAGTATCAAAACACTCTTTATTTAAAGCAAAAACTCGTAATACAAAACTAAAGTGTCAAAACGAGTGACAATGTCAGGAAATAAATAAATAAATGTGGCAACTTGACATTTGTTGCTGCAGAGCTACCACCTGAATCCGCAGCGTGAAATTTAAATTCAAGTTAGTTAGTCCGGCGCCGAATATGTACATGGTTGGCAACAATGGATTTAAAAATCGCGCCCTAGATTACTTAACGTACAGTTTAATTGGTATAAAATATAGTTGCATAAAAATTTAATTAATTTTAGTGTAATGTAAAAATACCAATAGAAAAAAAGACAGAGAACACAATTGAGATGACAGATACTTGAAACTAAAATAAAATAAATTCTCAGAGCGAAAATTCACTATGGTATAGAGTTACTCCACCCATTACTCCCCACAAAGTCCTCCTACTTTGGGTGCCTGCTCACCAAGGGATAGAACACAATGAAAAAGCAAATGATCTAGCTAGAAAAGGAGCGAACACTCCACTAACTGGACCAGAACCGTTCTGCTTCCCAAGTGGTAACCAACTAAAGGCGAAACTCAAGAACTTGGAAGACTCCATCCGCAACCTGGAACGGGAATCTTGCAACGGTCTAAGACACTCGAAGAAGTTTCTAAGGGCTTACGACCAAGAAAAATAAAAAGATCTTCCTGGATTTAAGTAAGAACAATCTTCGGATTGTCACGGGGTTTTTAACAGGACACTGTCTCCTCAATGAACACCTCAGTAGATTGAAACTAAGAAGAAACGGCAAATGCAGATTCTGTGGGGAAAATGGGAAAACACCAGAACACCTCATAATTGAGTGCGCCGAGACGACAACTATTCGTGCCATAAACTTTGGTACGGCTGATATTGGAGATGGAGAACTACCCTCTGTAAAACCGTCCCAGATACTGGCTTTTGTCAAAGCCCTGGGACTCTATGATGAGTTATAACTCAAGAAAGGGGCACACAAATAAATCTGTAAGGCCGCAGTCATTAACCCCACTCCCACTCATTCTAAATTCTAAAAATTCTATACCACCCATTGATAATTATATATATAAAAGATATAGTTTGTATCTGTTTTATGTACATAACTGACTTTTTTCCTTAATATAGCCGTATTAAACCTGCTGAAAGTTTATAGAGATTACGTAGATAATTATGATTTTTATATTTTGTATTTATATAATAAGTTTAAATAAATAATGATACATCTCTAAACCAATAGGGTCTTTTTTATTCCGATAATAATAAAAAATATTATAAAATTGTAACAGGTATAATTCATCTTATAGAACAAAGGTAGACTTAATTGTTATCAAAATCATTTGATTTTAATTTATTGACATACTGAAAGTAACACAAATTATTAATTTAACAGAAATTCGGTTTTACGAAAATAGAAACAGGCAAAGACAGACATTCATTTGAATTTAAACGAATACGGCTGGTATTTTTAATTAAAAAATCGGTTTGTTACTTTGTAAGCCGAATCTAGGCCAAATTGAACAAACCAAATAAAGTCGATAGTGAATTGGAGAGGGCTAACAACAAACTGTTTCAGTCGTTTCGATGGAAACGAAATCATTTTATTTTATAGGGCATTTCATTAGTGGCCACTGAAATCTAAATGTTAGTTAAAAAGTCAGTTTGGTTCGAAAAATTAAAATCAAATTGAGTATATTTATTACCTATTTTTTATAACTATCTATTGTTTAATCTATTGTTTAAATAAATAAAACAAGAAATAGTTTTAAGTTATACAAAGTAAAAAGTAAAAAGATTAAATAAATAAGGAAAAGCTTTAACACAGTTTTAGTTTTTGTATAAATATTTTAAAAATCAATAATTATTTATGTAAAGACATATGTTTATTTTTAAATAGACGGTTCATCTCAGTACAGTTGTACAAATATAGGAAGAGACTTGGGGATAGCACCGGTCGCGTGTTATTTTATATTTCTCACGTCTCTAGCTATACTTGTTAAGTTGTACCTATTTGTTTATATATTTATATCATATTATTTTTTAATCAGTAACAATTTCAACTATTTATATACCGGGTGCGTCTCAAAAGTGGCTCACCCATATATCTTTTTTATTTTTTTAAATAAAAAAATGAGATCCGCAGTTATTTCCCTTATCCGCCACCTGGGGTCGCGTCTTATGGGAGTTTGGAGTTCTCCACACGGATTTTCTCAAAAACGGACGACGGAAACACGGAATATCTCAAAACCTGCGACTTTGACTGATTTTGATGTTATTAATGTTGCAACTTTTGTTACAAATATTATTCCTAATCTTAAATTGAAAACCGCGTTTCGCTAGCTACTGTAATTTTGGAGTTACGATTTTTAAAAATTTTTAACCTCCTGCCATACCCCCTTACCAACCCCCACCCCCATCAAAAACTAATGGCCAGATTCTCGGGTGCCACAGTATTTTTGTGCCAAATTTGGTTAAAATCGGTTTAGCGGTTTTTGAGTTATCGTGTTACAGACGGACAGACGGACAGACACCATGAAAATATTTTGTATTTAGGTCATTTATTACCCAAATAACTCATTTTGAGTGACATTAAAATAACTTTTTTTTGCCGATCTTAATAGCCTACCATACCTGTTGGTATGGTCGGCTAAAAATTGAGATATGATTAAAAATACGATTTGGGCATCTTTTAACCGGTCAGGACAAGACAAGAAAAATATTAGATGATCAATTCTATTTTTCCAAAGCTTCTTGATTAAAAATTAATGTTTTACACAGCCTTGACACTCTAGATTCAAATTTAAAAGACGATTATTTTTTAAACGAAAATGTCAAAAGTTGACGTATGATATGTCATTCTATTCACAGTGTCATTTTCTATCGAATAAAGCAAAAATATACCGAATGTGCCATTTAAAAATTAAGAGTTGTAGGAATTTCCGGTCAAACAGGAAGTGACCAAAAACAATTGAATAAGTCAATCAATCTTAATTTTTGTCATATACTAACATACCAATTCTCGTTTTTTTTATGTGAAAAAAATAAAAAAAATATAGAAGTGACCCACTTTTGAGACGCACCCGGTATGCAATATCAGTTTTTATTACAGCTACTATCAATATTCACCTCAATTTTCATGCCAAGGAATATTCACATCGAAATATGCAGGTATAAAACTCCAATATGTATGCGTATGCAGGATAATCTTAATTAAAAAGATATATTACATACACTCTTGGAGTCTCACTAATTATGGATATATTTTGGCACATGTTAGCACTACCATTCATAATTTTCTGCATTTATCCTTTTTCCTTTCTTAATACCTCAAAAATGTCTACTAAATTCCATTAAATTTCTCTAATTAAAACCATTTGATCCCCTCCCGTAAACAAACACCATTAAAACAAAATTTAGGCTCCCATCGTGCATTAAAATTCCACACATGAGGGTTTCCCCACGTATGTATAAATTAACGCCCGGCCAGTGCAAATATCGTACCTATATACCTCATCGGCCCTGAGGGCATTAAATAAAATTTTAGTTTCTAACGGAATAACAAGCCGGTTCGATGTGGGATATTGTTCAATTTCCAGGAAATTTGGTTAATTACACATTCTCGACAACAGAGCTGTATGTTTTGGAGATGTTTCCATCGATTAGAATGTAAATTACAGAAAAATTAATTGATTAGTGTGTTCTGTGTAGAAATTTAATTCAGTTAAATGGTTTATAAAGAATGCTTCCTAGACTCATTTTACGGTTATCACGTAGATACAATCTATAATCTATATCCATATATTTAATTTCTCTAGTAATATATACCGTATAATACGTATAATAAACTGTTTTATATAATTAAAGTATTAAGTTAATAAAAATTTTATATGAAAGGTTTTGAAAAAGTAAAATAAAATAACATACACATAACCGAACTTAATCCTTACCAATGACTTTTAATGAAAAATAATCCATATAGGTAGCAATAAAAAAAATAATCAGTTCCCAAAATAAACAAAATGGTACTTTTTGATTTCTGAAACGAAATTAAGATTTAAATTTTTAATGGCCAAAAAGCAAAAACAAAAAGAAAATTGATAGTTTTAATAATCCTTGTTGCCACCTCTTGCCCTTATGCAAGCTTCTATTCGCGCTGGCATGCTTCTTATTAAATTATCAACGTTGTTTTGGGGTATGTTTTTCCATTTTGGTACTGCTGCATCAATAAGCTGTACGAGATTTTCTGGA
Organism: Sitophilus oryzae; assembly: GCF_002938485.1. NCBI lineage: Eukaryota > Metazoa > Arthropoda > Insecta > Coleoptera > Curculionidae > Sitophilus > Sitophilus oryzae. The sequence goes on from NW_022147211.1 coordinate 300,476, forward strand.
TTGTTTCGACGAGCTCTAACCATTCTTTTGAACTGGTCCCACAAGTGTTCGATAGGGTTTAGATGTGATGAATATGCAGGCCTTGCAAAACTATGACACCTTCCGCTTCAAGACATTCTCTAGTGACTCAGTGCTGATATGGGGAGGTGTACTATCACGCATGAAGTTAAAATTATCCCCAATTGCAGCTCTCCAAAGACTAACGATTGATTCTAGCACTAAATCAGCATACCTCCGACTCGTTAAAGTTTGTTGAAATGATAACAATGGAGTTTTAGCTCCCAGCATAACACCTCCCCAGAATATTACAGTTCCTCCTTTATATCTTGGTATAGATTTGGCAGCCTGGAGTCTCGCTCGTCTTCCTGGACCTCTGAGAACCAGAATTCGATAGTCATCTGATCTTAGGCCAATTCTGGTCTCATCCGAAAAAAGAACATTCTGCCAATTCTCAGTTATCCAGTTTTATTTAGTCGGTCAATTTTATTTTGCCGAGATAACTGTGGAATCCGTAAGTCTCGTGCTGTGTAACCCGTTAATTAAGAAACGTTTAACAGAACTTAAGTACTTTTCGGCTAGAAGAATTTTGACAGTATCTTCATTCTTTAGACTAATTGCAGCCTGTTCTTCCTTGTCGTGGTATTAAGTGTTTTCTTCGGTTTTTCTAGCATTATTATTTTTCAACTCAATTCATCTGCATCCGGTCCCTTCTCAATGCCTTCGTTGAGCCTTAATGTTTACGGCAAGTGTATTCTAAAGAAAAAGACCATAACAACATGAGCGTAACTAGCAATTTATCCTGAGGTGGGACGGATGGGGGGTGGCAGGGGTTGAACCTTTGGGGCCTAGGGCCTTTGTTTTCTTAAAAATGAAAAATAATTTTAAAAAACACATTTTTTGAATAAAACATTTTACATGAATTTCTCTATCAATCAATTTCATAGACTTGGTTATCAAACCGTGTTCCTGGTTCCCGTAGATTACTTAAATACCTACAAATTTTCTAAAAAAATAAAAATTAACAAATTTTTTGAACACAACCAAATAATATTAACTAAACAAAACTAGAAAACGTCATTTTTACTGCATCACAAGCAAATAAAAATTAATACGTAGCCGAGAGTCATAATTCAGAATTTCTCTGGGGGGTACCCAGAAGTACCTGCGGGGGAGGTGGCCGGCAACCCCGGGCACCCCTGTATGCCAATGCATAACAACTTTATTTTTGAACTCTAGGCGCACCTTTTCATAACATAATGATTCACAGAATGACACCAACGTTTAATAATCTGCTTATGTTACTAAGAAGTATATATTTTCTATTGTAGTTTTAAAAAATCCATTCTATTTTTTATTTTTACAATAATTGCATTACTTACATGAAACTTATTTTTAAATAAAAAAAATTATTTTGGCCGTTTTTACGATTAATGATATGTTGAGAATTCTTTAAATAGATACATAGATCTCTGTAATCAATATTTAGAGTAAAACTCGATAAGATTAAATTCATTTTTCGACACGAACCCATTATTTAGAGCACGATATAATTTACCTGATACTACAGTACAAAAAGCATAAGGCAATTATTTAAGATTTACGAGCAAACTATAGTATACTAACTCATTTTAATTCTTTTAATTTGCAGTAAAGGCTTTTATAACCCCTGACCAGGCTAGCACAAAACAAAAATAATGTACCTCTATTTTACGCTCTCAAAAACACAATAATAATTTATAACATTGTAAAGCGTAGAACCGAAATGCATGTACTACATGTATATGTACAAACAAATTATTATTTAATGTATGCACATTAGCATTGAATAGTGAATTGTATTTAGTTGTTTTAATGTATAAAAAATATTTTTTTTTACTTTTTATAGCATGGAATTTAATTTTATCTATTAATTTATTTTAATTTACGCAGATACTATTAACTATGCCGATATCATATTACATCACAAACTAATTGTTCTTGTTCATTACATAAGTTTTAGTATATAGAGAAAAACTGATCACTTGTAGATGTAGATGTAGATGTAGATGTAGACTGTATGAGAGGGCGGAAGCTAATCTCCGCGACCTTATAGATCTATTGTGTCCCTCTTTCTGAAGTTATAACTCATCATACACTTTCAGGGCTTCGACAAAAACTAGTATCTCAGACGGTTTCACAGAGGTTAGTTGACAATCTCCGATATCAGTCGTATATACATCGTCTGTCATCGTTTTCCGACACCTAACCTCCACTCTTCTCTATTTAGCCAGAGATCATCAGGTATTTCTCTATTTTCAAGTTCTTTATCCACACCCTCCCTCCAGCTTTGTCGTGGCCTTCCTCTTTTATTTCTACCTCGCGGTGCCCACAGTAACATTTGTTTTGGTATTCTGTGATCGGGCATTCATTGCACATGACCTAACCATATGAGTTTTTTTGTTCTTATGTCGTCCACAATTGTGTGTTCTGCTCCCATAATCTCCCTTACTCTGTCGTTGGTTATTTTTTCTCTTTTCAGTTTTCCAGCAGATCTCCTCCAGTAATCCATTTCGGTCGCTAGTAGCATATTCTCCGTTCTGCTTTTCAATTGCCATACTTCGCTTCCGTAAGTTATTATGCTTTTCACTACGGTATTATACAGGGTGGCCCATCGAAAACGTTTCGCAAGGCATAACGGCTAGGGTATTCTTTTTTTCCAAAAATCTAAAAACACGCCAATTTTGTTTGTGAGGGGAACAACTTTTGTCCCAAAAATGATTGCAAAATCTTCAACCCTCTGAGCGGGGGTGTGATCCCCCAACTTTTTTCAAATAGGAAGGGAGGTCAAGTGGCTCCGCAATGAAAAGAGCTTGTTATTCTCTATATTTCCCCGCCTCGTTTTTGAAAATCAGTCGAGTCATTGAGAAAAT
>NW_022147212.1:0-2806 GCF_002938485.1 Sitophilus oryzae
TAATGTGTGTGGATTTATTTCAAAATTTTCTTTTTTGAAAACATTAATAATTTTCTAGTCATGTCTAAGTAGTTTTAATTAAATAGTTAATGTCGCAACAAAAATTTATTTTAAATTTAATATTTCTCAGTGACGTATTTTAGCCTCTCTACATTTTGATGAATGACTATCGGCTCATATTTTTCAACAAAACCAAGAAAAAGAGCAGCCATTCTCATACTATGCCATTAATTATCTGCGCAAAAATTAAAATGAAGAACATCGCGAAATGAAATAAAAATAGTAAAGAGGTATTTTGTTTCTCCGGCACAAAAAAATGAGGACGTCACGGGACAGCAGCAGAAACGATGGCAGCAGCAGCGACGGTTACGACAAAGTTTGGTTTGGTGGCGTGCTCGTAAAGAAGATTAATTTTTCGGATGCAGGACCTGTAAATTTTGGCAAGCATCCTGTCTAGAATGGGACTAATGCATTGATGATCTAGATGAATGGTGGGCGGGTTTAGAAAAAGCGAAATATAGCTAGCTTTAGATTTATTAATTTACGGATGGCTGTCTGGGATTTTAATCTTTCGGTTATTCGATTTCAAGAGAGATAATAGCGATATGGTAGGAGAACCGTAACAAATTTTTTATTCAATTAACATAATTTATTAATAATATTAAAGCAAAAATTACCTCATTATAGTAGTACGCAAATATTTTGAAATCTTTGCTAAGTAATAATTATGTCATTTCAATGCTAAACCTAATAAGCTTTCTAATACAGAGAAAATAAGGAAGCGAATACAAAAATGTATAAATTATAATCTAGAATCCCCTGCAAAGGAAATCCTTCCGCAAATATGAGTCTCTGTTCGGAATATCGGGAAAAAAGACCGCCACCAATTTGCCGAGAAACATGGTTGTAATAAGGGCGCGAACAGAACTCTTTGCGACATAAAGGAGCGTTCGTGCAAGCATATTCCGCTTTATTCTCCAAAACCGAATATAAATTCGAGGTTTCTATATCCCATCCCGCTCTCCTCTTCTTTCCTTTTCCTTTTCCCAGTCTCTTGAAGCAACTGGTGCGTATTTATAAAATGGCTTACAAGGAGCGTAGGCAGGTATCAGTTGCTTTCGGACAAATGTGTTTTGATTTATGCGAATAAGGCTTTTTAAAATAGAGTTTACATCATTTTAAAAAATGTCTTAATTTATGTGTGATATTTTTGGAGAGATCATGTGTAAATATACTAAGTAAATAATAAAGAAAAAAGGCAGATTTGTATCAAAATGTGGGAAATTGTCTTTTTTGTTTACTAAATTTGTTGATATTTGTGTAATAAATGTAGTGTGTTGATATATTGCAATTGTATAAATAGTACTGCTAAACGATTTTAAATAGATGTGATTTTTTATTCATAATGACTCTGGACTCGATTGACCTTTTTTGAATATGAGACACTTATTATAGTATATAATAATAGTTCTACCTAAGTTAAGTTATTTTAATTAAATGAGTAATCTCTTAACTAAAATTTATTTCAACGGAGATGTGCAACGAAGTGTGTAATGAAGATTAAATATTCGGACGCAGGACCGGTAATCTAGAGAAATTCTGTGCAGGTTGGAAAAAAATTAGCAGTGTAGATATGGCTTTAGATTTATGTTCGTATGTATTGTTTTTTAGGATTTTTTCCTATTGCTTTTTATTTTGAGGAAATAGAGAAACGATATGAAATATTTAGTAACTACAACTAACTCTGCTTAATTTTGAGCGATTGAAAAGGAAGATTAATTTTATTTTTTTCTTTATCCTATGCATGTTTTTTTATGTTAAACCAAATATAGCTACTTTAAAGTGACATTGAATATGAATAATCATTCATACATTTCATATCCTATTAATTATCTATGGCTAGTAAGCCGAAGCTTTTTTAAAAAACGATGATTTTTATTTGTAATATATGAGGATTTGGTTCAATTTTCTTTTATGAAAAACATTAGTAACTTTCCAATCATGTTCAAGTTGTTTTAATTAAATAGTTAATCTCTCAACTAAAATTTATTTTAAACTTAATATTTTCCATTGTCGTATAATAGCCCCGCTTGCATTTTGATGAATGACCATCGTTCTATATTTTTCAACAAAATCCAGAAAAGAGCAGCCATTCTGATAATATGCCATTAATTATCTGCGCAAAAATTAAAATGAAGAACATCGCGAGATGAAATAAAAATAGTAAAGAGGTATTTCTTTTTCTCCGGCACAAAAAATGAGGACGTCACGGTACAGCAGGAAAAACCGTGGCAGCAGCAGCGACCGTTACGGCAAAGTTAGCGCTTCTACGCTAGCGGCGTGCTCATAAAGAAGATTAATTTTTCGGATGCAGGACCTGTAATTAAATGTTGGCAAGCGTCCTGTCTAGAATGGGAACTAATGAATCGATGATCTAGATGAATGGTGAGCAGGTCGTAGAAAAAGCGAGATATAGCTAGCTTTAGATTTATTAATTTACGGTGAGCTGTTTGAGATTTTTATTCTCGGTTTATTTTTTGATAGGGAAAAGAGCGATATAGAAGGGTAGTAAAGGGTAGTAACAGCTAGACAGTATTTCATTTTAAGTAATTTATCAGTAATATTAAAGCAAATATTAACTCATTATAGTGCGAAGATACCATGAAACCATTTCCCAAGTATTTGTGCTAAACAAATGCTAAATCTAACTAAGCTTCCTAACACAGAGAAAATAAATCATCGATCAAAATAAAAAAAAAAAAAAAAAAAATATTTTAATTCTAACTTATTTTGTGAAAAAAAAAGA